>NW_026652276.1:100843042-101229557 GCF_009828535.3 Hylobates moloch | reverse complement strand
AAAAAAAGGCCAGACACAGTGGCTCATGCCTGTAATCCCTGCGTTTTGGAAGGCCGAGGTGGGTAGATCACTTGAGGTCAGGAATTCAAGACTATCCTGGCTAACATGGTGAAAGCCCGTCTCTACTAAAAATACAAAAATTAGCTGGGCGTGGTGGCGGATGCCTGTAATCCCAGCTACTCCAGAGGCTGAGGCAGGAGAATCACGTGAACCTGGGTTTCGGTGAGCTGAGAGGCTGTAGTGAGCTGAGGTCGTGCCACTGTACTCTAGCCTGGGCGACAGAGTGAGGCTCCGTCTCAAAAAAAATAAATAAATAAAAATGATGAAACACCGTAACATTCTTACAGCCACAGCAGCTGATAAGCAGTGACACAGAGCACAGACAACCAACCCAGGCTGAGCACCCGGGGGGCCGGAGCATGCGCCAGGCCGGGGCCAGCTCTGAGGCACGGTGGGACGCCAGGGTGACGGAGTGAGTTCTCCAGGGGCTGCCCGCCCCAGCTGTGGGCTGTGAAATGGAGATGGCTTCGCAAGGCAGCAGGAACAGCAATGATAAAATAACAATGACTATTATTACCAGTCGGGCCTGGTGCTAGAAATTGCTGCTACTCACACCCCCCAGGCAGGTGTGGTTATTCCAGTTTCGTGGAGGGGGATCTGAGAATGCAGGCAGCCTGGCCAGCATCGCGGACTCTGAGCAGAGTGAGAACTGGGGTCCGTCAGACCTTCCACTAAGCCATCCTGGCACTGCCCGGTGGATGCTGCCCAGCTCCGGAGCCCCGAGGATGCCAGGCTCTACTGGGTGTCTACCTCTTTCTTTTTTTGAGACAGAATCTGTGTTGTCCAGGCTGAAGTACAGTGGCATGATCATAGCTCACTGCAGCCTAAAACTACAGGGTTCAAGCTATTCTCCTGCTTCAGCCTCCCGAGTAGCTGAACTATAGGCGTGCACCACCACACCCAGCTAATTTTATATTTTTTGTAGAGATAGGGTTTTGCCATGCTGCCCAGGTTGGTCTTGAACTCCTGGCTGGACTCAAGCGATCCTCCTGCTGTGGCCTCCCAATGTGCTGGGATTACAGGCATGAGCCACTACGCCCGGCCTAATTTTTAAATCTGTTACAGAGAAGGGGTCTTGCTACGTTGCCTAGGCTGGTCTTGAACTCTTGGGCTCAAGTGGTCCTCCCACTTTAGGCTCCTGAGTAGCTGGGACTACAGGTGCACATCAACACGTCCAGCTAATTTTAAAACTTTTTGTAGAGACGGGGTCTTGCTATGTGGCCCAGGCTGGTCTCAGACTGTGGCCTCAAGCAATCTGGACTTACTCAGACTGTCTCTATTGAGATACATCCAAGCCAGGCACGATGGCTCATGCCTGTGATCCCAAGAATTTTGGAGGCTGAGGTGGGCAGATTGCTTGAGGCCAGGAGTTTGAGACCAGCCTGGCCAACATGGTGAAACCCCATTTCTACTGAAAATACAAAAATTAGCCAGGAGTGGTGGCGGGTACCTGTAATCCCAGCTACTCAGGAGGCTGGGGCACGACAGTCACTTGAACTGGGGAGGCAGAGGTTGCAGTGAGCTGAGATTGCACCACTGCACTCCAGCCTGGGTGACAGAGCAAGACTCTGTCTCAAAAAAAAAAAAAAAAAAAAAGACAGAAAAAAAAGAGACAGTCTGCATGGATCCTCCCGAGTCCACTCTGACCCCATGCTCATCTTCAAACTGGTCCCCATGGGGGTGCAGGGTGGAGGGGAAGTGGGGACTGACCTGCAGAATGCATGCTCCTTACTGTTCATAACTATAGGACATTTCATGTTCTCAGAGGGTGCCTACACAAGTTGAGACTCTGTGGTTGGCTTGGCCTAGGGCCCGCCCTTCACCTGCTCCTCCTGCAAACTCCCTGCCACCTCCTGACTCAGCAGCTGAGAGGAGAACCTACCGAGGTTGTTGTCCGTCAGCACCTCCTTCACCCGCTTGGTTATGCCGTACGTGTCCAGCTCCGGGGACATGGCTACTAATTCTTGGATGCTGAGGGCCGAGTGTCCGGAGAGAGGCAGCGGGGTTGTGGGCTGGGAGTCAGATGCTGGCGGGTCACTGGGCTCCGGTGGCTTGCCGTCCTTGCTCGCCTCGATGGGGGGACAGGGCTGCTGGACCAGCTCGGTCAGGCTCTTCACTGACTCACTGGAACTCATCGGGGACTCAGGGGCAGGGCTGCAGCTGGCGGAGGTCTTTGGAGTGCTTTCTGTAATTAAAGCACACGAGAAACCGTGCCTGAAAATAGCTGTCTTTCACCACAACCATCTATGTTCCTTATCTAGGAAATACTAATTAAACGCTCTGTAGGAGAAGCAGACGGTAGGGTTTTCTGTGGGTCTTAGTGAACTGTTTCATATTTTTTTGACTGAGAGTAACCTCTAATCTTCCATATTAAAAAACAAAAATAACATCACTGCGATAAAAACTTGAGGTTTAAAAGAAAGGCTTCGGAAGGCTTAACATGAGGGCATTCTGCTAAAAAACTCCTATTAATCATATTATGGCTGTCATGAGTTCTTCTAATGAAACCCCATAATTTGGTAATTCAGAAGCACTTTGGCTAGATCATAACTTGTGTAGTTATGTTACCCATATTCTCCAGAACAAAAAGCATAGACAGATTGTTTTAAATAAGGGCTGCCCATAATACGTAGTCTCCACAGTCATGAAGACCCTTAAGAGGAAATGTGACCAGGCGGTGGATCATCTAACGTCAGGAGTTCGAGACCAGCCTGGCCAACATGGTGAAACCCCATCTCTACTAAAAATACAAAAATCAGCCAGGCATGGTGGCTCATGCCTGTAATCCCAGCTACTCAGGAGGCTGAGGCAGGAGAATCACTTACACCTGGGAGGTGGAGGTTGCAGTGAGCTGAGACTGTGCCACTGCATTCCAGCCTGGGTGACAGAGTAAGAGTGAGACTCCATCTCAAAAAAGAACAAAACAAAACAAAACAAAAAAATTGCAGAAACATAAGGCCATAGCTTCTGGTCCCCCAGCACTGGTCTCAGGACCTAGGGTGGTTTATTTTTATTTTTAATTTTTTAGAGATGGGGTCTTGCTCTGTGGCCCAGGCTGGAGTGCAGTGGTGTAATCACGGCTCACTGCAGCCTCGACCTCCTGGGCTCAGGAGATCCTCCCGCCTTGGCCTCCTGAGGAGCTGGGACCACAGGTGCATGCCACCATGCCCAGTTGGTTTTTTATTGTGAAGAGCAGAGAACTCCACAGCACCCAACTCTAGGGGAAGACGGAGAGAGGCAAGGAGAGGAGGAGCACCCTCTGTTTCCCCAGCTCTTCCATTTTAGAGTTCTATCTCCAACCTTGGGACTTGCCGGTTCTGCCTCCTTCTGAAAACCGAGCTCTTTGCTGGTATAAGCCACGCTGTAACTGACAGCAGAAGTGACTGGGCTGGTGTGGACAAGCCAGCGTCTACACTCTCCTCTGCCTTGTTGGGGCCGCTGCAGGTGCCCAGTGGAAAATGCCAGCTGGGCTCTGTTGGTGAGTGATCCCTCTGGCCTCTGATAACATCCCATAAAACCTGATAAAAGAGGCTGGATTCCAGTTCCGGGATGTCTGAGATAAAGACTTAGGCCATTTCCTAATTTCTGCAGATAGAAACTGTCCAGGAGGAAGATGTGGCTTCGGGCTGAGGTCCTGCCTGCAAGGCAGAATCTGCCCCTGGCCCAGCTCAGTGTCTTGGCACAATCTCTCCTCCCATGCCCACTGATGGCGACACAGAGTAAGACCCCACAGTGCCAGGTAAGAGGGCCCAGGCCATGCTCTCTGCTCCCAAGGTCTTGTAAAAATTTTTTTGTGGAGATGGGGTCTTGCTAGGTTGCCCTGGCTGATTCAAAATCCTGTGCTCAAGCAATCTTCCCACCTCAGCCTCGCAAGTAGCTAGGACTGCAGACACGCACCACTACACCTGTCTAATTTTTTATTTTGTAGAGATGAGGTCTTGCTATGTTGCCCAGGCTGAACTCCTGGCCTCAAGTGATCCTCCCTTCTCGGCCTCCCAAAGTGCTGGGTTTACAGGCACGAGCCACTATGCCTGGCCAAGGGTCTTACTCTTGCTGCTTCTCCCTTGGGCCCTAGCAGGTCACTCAGTCAACACCGGCACCATAGTAGATAGCCCAAAATACTTGTTACCTGGCTGAAAAGAAAATGTAGCATAGAGCAGCAACTTAACTTCAATTTACCATTTATCTCGAAAGTCCTTTTCTGGACATACCGTATCCAGGATACACTAACCTGCCATAAATACATTCCAACTACAAGGAATATTTTGTATTCACACCTAGAGAGAGCATCAAGCCTCAAATAAAACATTTGCAACTTAAGTGATCAACCCGTTTATCGTCCTGAACCGGCACAAACTTCCGCCATTGCATAAGGCTGTGTCCTTGACCTGGGAAATCAGGTTACAAAGAGAAAAACACACGCCAAACCGGTTTTTGAAAGATGTAGAAGAGACAAGCGTAAGAGGCAGAAATGGTCCGTATAAATCTTTAGGGCAATGTGAATCTTACAAATCAGATTTCTTCTCTCTGCTCACCCCCCGGGTCACCAGAGAACTGGATATAAAACCTCGCAAATGTTATTTTTGTGTCTGAAGCCGGCAGAGGAATCGTACTGTAAGGATGGCAAGATTCACCCATGGGAGGGGCTGGCCTGGCAGATCATCCGTCTTGCTCACCGGATACTGTCAAGGACGGCATGAATTCCCCAAATGATAAACAGATTTCTTTTCAGGTTTTGTGTCCTTTAACCCACAGCAAGGTCAACATCATGGCTGCCTGGCTAATAAACCGAGTGTGGTGCTGGCTGCCGTGGCACCTCCTCGTTTTGTTCTGGGTGCTGGCGGAGGCAGAGTCACCACGAAACTCAGAGGCTGTGCAGTTCTTTCTTCCAGCACACCTTGCAAGCCGGTGGCGTGGATTTCTGCCATCATGAACCCCCAGGAGAACTAAACAGGGGCGCTCACTACTGTTACAGGTGTCTCTCTGTGCTACAGGCTGTGACTACAGACAAAGGCGGGTCCCCTGAGATCAAAGCCCTGTCCGAGCCCTGAGAGGTCCAGGTGTGTGAAGGTGACACATGGCGGCTGGTTGCTGAAGGTGGCTTGTATCTGTCTCTCCACTCTCAGTCTGAGTCTAAAATGCAGAAGAACTTTGGGAGGCTGAGGCGGGCAGATCACTTGGAAGCCAGGAGTTCGAGACCAGCCTGGCCAACATGGTGAAACCCCCTCTCTACTAAAAATGCAAAAATCAGCCAGGCGTGGTGGTGGGTGCCTGTAATCCCAGCTACTGGGGAGGCAGAGGCAGGAGAATCGCTTGAATGGGGGAGGCGGAGGTTGCAGTGGGCTGAGATCGTGCCATGGCACTCCAGCCTTGGGGACAGAGTGAGACTCTGTCTCTAAATAAATAAATAAATAAATAAATGAAATGTAGAAGACAGCTGGAAGCTGCACGCTCCTCCTGGGAGATAGTTTACTCGCCAACAGACATCCGCATGCACAGTTGTGGCTGCGGTCTCAGGTGAAAGAAACAGGATTGAGCCCACGTTTTTTGCACAGGCATGGAGAGATGCCACAGCAAACAGACGCATTGGAGACACCGTGAATCCACACGCTCAGAACATCACGTTGGGAAGAAAGTCATTCTTTTCTTTTTCTCTTTTTTGAGACAGAGTCTCGCTCTGTTGCCCAGGCTGGAGTGCAGTGGCACGATCTCACTGCAACTTCCACCTCCCGAGTTCAAACGATTCTCCTGCCTCAGCCTCCCGAGTAGCTGGGATTACAGGTGCATGCCACCAAGCCCAGCTAATTTTTGTATTATCCTGACCTTAGATGATCCGCCCACCTCGGCCTCCTAAAGTGCTGGGATTACAGGTGTGAGACACCGTGCCTGGCCCTTTTTTTCTTTTTTTAATTATTATTTTTAATTGCATGGAACGGAGCAAAGCCTTGCTGTTTCAGAGAGTATCGTTTTAATCACAGGGCTCCATTTGCTAATGTTTGGAAAGGAGAAGTACTGTTTCTTTTCTATTGACCCTATTTTTGTTCTGTTAGGACAGACAGTGAATCCTACAGGAAGCCAAATCTCCCCGCTGCACAGAGGGTCCCTCACCCTCGCCACCCTGACAGGGTGAGCCACTGCACCTGGTCAAATGTATTTGTTTCTATAAAGACCTATAGTCCACATAAATCTTATGACCGAGTGCTATTTCTCCCACAATGCCTGTTACATGACAGGGATGCTGGCAACAGACTCAAAAGGCCACATCCTATATGATGCATTTATCTTTTTTAAAACATTAAACTTTTTTTAAACTTTAAAAAATAGAGACAGGGTTTTGCTGTTGCCCAGGTTGGTCCTTAAACTCCTGGCCTCAAGTGATCTTCTCACCCTGGCCTCCAAAAGTGCTGGAATTACAGGCGTGAGCCACCGTGTACTTCCCACCAGCCACTTCCCACATTTTACACAGCTAAGATATGGTTCCCTGGCCGGGCGCAGTGGCTCATGCCTATAATCCCAGCACTTTGGGAGGCTGAGACGGGCGGATCACCTGAAGTCAGGAGTTCAAGACCAGCCTGGCCAACATGGTGAAACCCCAACTCTACGAAAAATACAAAAATTAGCCAGGCGTGGTAGCATATGCCTGTAATCCCAGCTACTCGGGAAGCTGAGACAGGGGAATTTGTTTGAACCTTGGAGGTGGCGGTTGCAGTGAGCTGAGATCGTGTCATTGCACTCCAGCCTGGGCAACAGAGTGAGACTCAGTCTCAAAAAAAAAAAAAAAAAAAAAAAAAAAAGGTATGGTGCCCCAAGACACACAGCCAGGAGCTAGGCGTAGGCGGATGGGCCATATTCTAAACAGCCCCTGTACAGCTGGTGGTGCCTGCATCCTGCACCCGAGCGTGTGTTAGTGACAGAGTGACTGTGCCTGTATTCCCGGGCACAGTTTTTCTACAACCCACATATCGACATGCGTGAATCTCGAAGACTTAACGATGAGTCACAAAAAGCTGATCCACTCATAGGATTGTGGAAGGGAACCAAAACACATTTCATACTAGGCGTGAATGGAGCAGCGAGCTGAGGGCGTTTGCATGTGGCTTCATTCAATTCTCCCAGTGGCCCCTGGGGTGGAAATTTACACCCTACATCCCAGGTGAGAAAACAGAGGCTCAGACAGGCAACGTGACTTGGTTAAAGTCACACAGATGGTGCAAGGATCAGAACCAGATCAGGAGGGGAAAACCTCGACGTTCCTACCCATCCTGCTATCTGCCAACACCACGTGATTCTGAATTGCAGCCTACCATCGTTCCTGTGTCATTTCACTCTGATTTTATATTTTTTTGAGACAGGGTCTTGCTCTGTTGCCCCAGCTGGAATGCAGTGGCGTGATCATGGTTCACTGCAGTCTCGACCTCCTGGGCTTCAGAGACCTTCCCATCTTAGCCTCCTTGTCAATGTATGACCTAAAGTAGCTGGGACCACAAGTGTGTGCCACCACGCCTGGCTAATTTTTGTATATTTTGTAGAGAGATGGGGTCTTGCTATGTTGCCCAGACTGGTCTCGAACTCCTGGGCTCCAGTGAACCACCCACCTCTGCCTCCCAAAGTGCTGGAATTACAGGCATGAGTCACTGCATCTAGTCTACTCACACATTTTTAAAGCACCTACTCTGTGTCTTGGGGATAAGGGAGAAATCAGACAAAAACCTCGCTTCCAAGGACCCTGCAGCCTGCAGGACCAGGACAATTGAAAATGGGTAGTTTGCATATTTTAAAAGCCCCACTGCACAATCCCATCCATCCAGTTTTGACAGCAATAGCAAGGTGTTACATTTAAAAAGTGATCTATGTGAATTAATTTTTTTTTTTTACAAGGCACTGAATCTGGCATAAGAGGAGCTTGGTTAGCAAGCTACAGAAAGCAGAGATAGTGACTCAAGCCCCTCTGAGATACACAAGGCATTCAGGAACTATAAAAGGATTATGAAAAATATTATATTCCAAAAACAGCAGGCAAACAACAGCTGCCTTAAGTTTTCAATGGGAGCCAATTGAAAACCCGCACCCGCCGTAATTCTCAGAGATACATCTCTCTGCAGTTCCTCTGATCCACTGTTGAAATTTCCATACCCGGCCCTCTATCTGCAGTAATAAGAACCCAAATTCCATGTAGTGTTCATTTGAGCAGTCAGGATAAAGTCGTTTCTTATTATCTCCCCACTGTGTAAAAAACAGCTTGAAGGTGGGAAGTCAGCAAGCATTTTCACCAAAAAGTAATTATTGTAAGTGACATTTTTACTGCTGGCATGCCATAAGGCGAACTGTGCATTCGGAAGGACAAGTTGCTGAAACAAAATGACAGGGTACTCCGTGACATTCTGACAAGAACCCAAACATTATTTAACTGGCGGCTGGTCTGATGCGCCACTTTTCATTCTGTCCATGGTTTCGGCTTTGAGCCCATGCCAAGCCAGGAAATTCCAATGACTATACAGACAGACACGTACGGAAGGGCGGGAGGAAGGAGGGAGGAGGTTACGGGAGAGGGGAGGGTGGTCGTGGCCTGGCACATGTAAGTGTGAATGAGCAGGGGAGCCGGGCACGGTGGCTCATGCCTGTAATCCCAACATTTGGGAGGCCGAGGTGGACAGATCGCTTGAGGTCAGGAGTTCGAGACCAGCCCTGCTAACGTGGCAAAACCCTGTCTCTACTAAATATGCAAAAATTAGCCAGGTGTGGTAGCGTATGTCTGTAGTCCCAGCTGCTCCATCTCAAAAAAATAAATAAGTAAATAAAATAAAAAATAAAAAAAACACAAATAAAAAACATCAAGGGAGCCCGGGAGGAGAGGAAAGGAGAGCCCGAGGGAGGGATGAGCCTGGAGGTGGTGGGGTGTGGTGCAAGATACAAGGATACACGACAGGCTCTGAGGTGCCCGGTGTGGGCATGCTGGGGCTGGCAGGAGCCCTGGAGGCTCAGAAAGACTCTGCCCAGCCTGCAGGCCTTTCCAGCGACTGGTGCTGACAGCTTCCGAAGCCACAACAGGGTGGCCACCAGCCTGGATATTTCCTAGCTGGGTTTAGAGGGACAGATCGTGATGTGGGCACCAGACCTGCTCCGGAACTGACCCTGTGCTCTGAACAACCACACCCCCAGGGGGTTTATGCCTGGAGTGAGTTTCTCAGCATCAAAGGGGAACAGCAACGCTCATTTGGCCTCCTGTTTGTTTTTTGTTTTGAGACAGAGTCTCACTCTGCTACCCAGGCTGCAGTGTAGTGGTGCAATCTCAGCTCACTGCAACCTCTGCCTCCCGGTTTCAAGCAATTCTCCTGCCTCAGCCTCCTGAGTAGCTGGGATTACAGGTGTGCGTCACCAGGCCCAGCTAATTTATTTATTTTTAGTAGAGATGGGGTTTCGCCATGTTGACCAGGCTGGTCTCGAACTCCTGACCTCAAGCGATCTGCCTGCCTCAGCCTCCCAAAGTGCTGGGATTACTGGTGTGAGCCACCGTGCCCGGCCCTGACCTCCTGTATTTTGGTCATACAGGCTCATATCACAAACATGAGACACTCTTGCATGACCAGCTCCAAAATTTCTGAACACCAAGGCTTTCCTCAGCCGTGGCAGCGACGCTGGGCTCCTCGGTTCCCAAGCCTTGCTTCTGAATCCAGCAGCAGAAGCTCACAGCCCTGCTGGATCTCCACCCGAACAGTCCTCCGTCTCCATTAGACACAGCCATATAAAAACCTATGTGTTCTTCTTTTGAGTAAGACTGGCATCTTGACTGATTAGCAAGAGCTTGAAACAAAATATGCAGCGACTTTAGCAGATGTCACAGAGACAATCATGAGCTTTCCACACCTCCTTCCTGGGCCACTGGACGTTTCCCTACCACGAAAGAAACAAAAGTAGCCCAACAACATACTAAGGAACATCAGAGACGTACCCAGCGTGGCCAAACTACAAAATGGCTTTCTTTCCAAGAAGGTGAGCAGCTATGCCTGACGCCAGCGGGCGGACGTGAAGGTCCAATTCCCGAGGGTCCTGGGTTGGCCTTCTGCCCCCTGGGAAAGTCCATGCCCATACAAGTGGCAGCATCAAGCTTTGGGCACATCCCTTGCCAGCCCCAAACCTATCAAATCACTGTTTTTCAACAGCAGAAAGAACCTGAGAAAGATTCTGTAGGGGGTGTTAGGGGGGGAGGTGGAGAAGGGTTGGAGTGGGTGGGAAGATGCCTCAGAGGAACTAGAGGGGATGGGTGGTAGCTCTGCCCCACTCCAGGAAAGATCAATGCCCCCCCACCCCCACCAATGGGTGCCAGTTTCTTCTATAAAATGGAACAGCAATGATTTCTCTTTCTTTCTCTCTCTCTCTCTCTCACACACACATCCCCTCTGCAGGGACTAAAGAAAGAATAGGGTAAGATGAACTCAAAGTCTCTGGTACCTAGTAGGTGCTGGGGTGTGTGTGTGTGACAACTATATAGCCATAGTGTGTGTGTGTGTGTGTGTGTGTGTGTGTGTGTGTGTGTGTGTGTTTTGAGGCAGGGTCTTGATCTGTTGTCCAGGTTGGAGTGTAATGGTGCAATCTTGGCTCACTGCAGCCTCTGCCTCCTGGGCTCAAGTGATCTTCCTGCCCCTGCCTCCTGAGTAGCTGGAACAGGCGTGCGCCACCATGCCTGGTTATTTTTAATTTTTTGTGGAGTTAGGGGCCTCACTATGTTGCCCAAGCTGGTCTTGAACTCCTGGACTCTAATGATCTTCCCGCCTCAGACTCCCAAAGTGCTAGGATTACGGGCCTGAACCACCGTGCCTGGCCAACAATATATGTTTTTAGGTTTGCCCGAGAAACTCTTATAATGACATGGGAGCCAAAATTCTTTCTCTCTTGATTTTTTTCTTGAGACATGGTCTCACCCTGTTGCCCAGGCTGGAGTGCAGTGATGCCACTGCGTAATCACAGCTCACTGCAGCATCGACCTCCTGGGCTCAAGCAATCCCTCTGCCCCAGCCTTCTGAGCAGCTCGGACTACAAGCACGTACCACCATTCCAGCTAATTTACTATAATAATTATTTGTCAAGATAGGGTCTCACTATGTTGCCCAGGCTGGTCTTGAACTCCTGGGCTCAAGTGATCCTCCTGCCTCGGCCTCCCAAAGTGCTGGGATTACAGGCATGAGCCACCATATCTGGCCCCAAAGAAAACCTGTTTCAGTTAGAGCAAGGTTGTTTAACTTGTGTGATTTGTACTTTACCTCCCCAAACCTGACTTCTTCTAAGTTGCTTGAAGATGGGACCTGTGCTTTCCACAATGGGGAAACCCTCCATGTGCCAGGTGTGGGGGTACAGCCGTGAGCAAGGCAGACCCTGCGCCCCCACATCTTGTAACCAAAGCGGGAGGCTGAAGTCACTAAGCGGGTCACTCAAAGAGTCTGGGAGGAGGGTGTTTCTGGGGAGAGCAGTGTCAGGGCCGGGTCTGGAGGTGCAGCAGTGCAGGCAGCATGGTCCTGGCCATAGCACAGGGGTGTGACAGGTCCCTGCTGCCAAGCGAGCGAGAAGTTGCTCTGAGAAGTCAACCATGAGCTCCTCTAACTAGAGGAGACACCATCGTGTCCATCCAGACCCTCCCTCCCTCTAGACACCATCGTGTCCGTCCAGACCCTCCCTCCCTCTAGACACCATCGCATCTATCTGGAGCCTCCCTCCCTCTGGGATAGTTTTCGACTCTCCTCTTTAATCTCCCCGACATGGGAAGGTGCGCTGGGGAGAAATGATCTTAGAAATTCTGTGTTGGCCTGAAATGCACGAGGAGGAAGCTGCAGAGGTGATGAGGCCCTGTGGCTGGCAGGGAACCTGCACAGAACCAGAGCTCACCCGTGGGCGGGGCGGGGACCTGCCGGGGATTCGGAGTGGAAACTCGCTTTCCCTCCGGACTCAGTTGGCTTGTGTATCTTTTATAAGCTCTTAAGGAAATAAGCGTATCAAAAGCAGAGCTTGAAGTTATTAAAAATTAAAAACCCTGCTTAAATTACAATTCGATTTTGGTAGTGAACTCGTAGTCTGGCCAGATTGCTGAAGGGACACTGGGTGACACAGATGGCCCTGCTTCAGGGGCACAGGCTTGCCTTGTTCCGGCTTTTCTGCAGATCCATACTGATTTAGAAATGATGCTTTCAAATTACCTTCAGTAACCTTATTACCAAGCCAGCTGTGTGTACGAACACTTATCAATGCGTCCTTGTGCATTAAGACAAAATGTATGTCATACAAACAGTCTAAATATATATTACTAAGATGGGAAAAAACAAAGCCTCTAGTTAAATTGCTTTGCTGTAATCAAAGATTAATCACTGTGTGAGTGTGTGTGAGAGAGATAATGTGTGTGTGAGAGAATGTGTGTGTGTGAGGGAGAGAGAGAATGTGTATGTGAGCGAGCCAGAATGTGTGTGTGGGAGTGTGTGTGTGTGAATGTGTGTGGGAGTGTGTGTGAGTGTGTGTGTGGGAGTGTGTGGGAGTGTGTGTGTGTGGGAGTGTGTGTGTGGGAGTGTGAGAGTGTGTGGGAGTGTGTGTGAGAGTGTGTGTGTGTGGGAGAGTGTGTGTGTTGGAGGGGAGAGAGTGTGTGTGTGTGTGCACGCGCGCACACGCCCTCTTTTTCTCAAGGGTTCAATTCTGGCTTTGGGCAAACCTACTCGTACCTTACCAAGTCATGCTCTCTGGCCGGTGTGCCCACTGCCATTCTAATAGTGAAATTATTTTTTCCAGATTTCTGGGACTTGGAAGAGCTAAAAAGAGGTCAAGGAGGTCTTTTTTTGTTTGTTTTTTGAGATGGGGTATTGCTCTGTTGCCCAGGCTGGAGTGCAGTGGCGTGATCTCAGCTCACTGCAACCTCCACCTCCTAGGGTCCAATGATCCTTCCGCCTCAGCCTCCCAAGTAGCTGGGACTATAGACTATAGATGCACACCACTACGCCTGGCTAATTTTTGTATTTTTTGTAGAGATGGGTTTTCCCCATGTTGTCCAGGCTGGTCTCAAACTCCTGGCCTCAAGTGATCCTCTAGCCGTGGCCTCCCAAAGTGCTGGGATTACAGGCGTGAGCCACTGCCCAGGCAGGAGGTCTTAACTGTTGTTTTCTTTCCGAGTCTTCCAGGCCTGCAGCCCAGAAATGCTCCTTTCCTGCAGGCACATGGTGGACGCAGGCTTGGGGGTGTCCATCTGTGTGGAGGATGCTGCATCTGCCCCGAGAGCAGCCTGTCCTCCTCCCTCCATGATGCTGCCTGTTGGCCCAGTGTGCGGGTAATCTCTGGGCTGCAATGGAATATTCCTCAGAGAATCCATGGCTGATCATGGCCCGTGGAACACGCCGGTGTGGTGGGGTGCCTCCTGTCTTCCACTCAATGCCCAGGTGAGTGAGCTCACTCGGCCCTACAAAGACCCGGGGAAGCGCCAGGCAGAACCAAGTTGAGATTTTCGTCTTCCACGACGGTATTAGAAAAACCATTAAGGTACATTATTTTACACGTCCTCCTAATCTCTCCATACTGCTTTACTTAATTTGTGATGAAATTGTTGAGAAAGGGTACTTAATGTAGGACAGTCAGTAAAAGTAATTTATCATCTTCTCGCTTCGGTGCTCACGTTATCAGCGAACTCATTTCTGCATTCATCATGCAATCAGCCTATTATTTGCATATTAATCAGGCAGTGGACCGTGAAAGAGCGGCATCCCAGCCAAATGCTGCACTATCTCAGGAGAAACACTCAGTAATTATCATACATCAGTGTTATGATGTGATAATTGATTATAACATCTTTCTGTTGCCCCTGGGGAGTCCCTGCACTAACCCAGCTCCAGGCACTCTGGACAGATTTTTCTTTGCTAGCAAAAAAAAAAAAAAAAAAAAAAAAAAAAAGTTGGAGTAACCATTGCTGTGCTCTCAGAATGCTGTTTCTGGGGAGCACTGATTGTCTTTTCCACATTCACGAGGTGTTTTTAAGCCACGTGAAACAAAATTGACGTTAACTCTGGAACAAGAAGGCCTGATGGCGAGGAAGGAGTGTCTCTCTGGGGCCCGAGTGTCCTCTCTCCTCAGCCTCCTGGGCTCAGAGGTGCTGCTAAGGCATCCATAAAACTTTCCTTATCAAATAGAATGTTCCAACTACCACCTAATTGCAAAGTTGGTATAAAGGCAGTTTGGCTGCTTTATTTAGGTGCCAAATGACAGACTAATTTTGGCCCTCGTGGAAAGGATAGACCCAACATCTGCCAATTCAGACTCGGGCTATATTTAGGAATCCGGTTCCAAAGGGAAGAAGTAAACACAAAGTCTAGAGGAGGCCCCGATGGAAGCCTCCTGCCTGGCTCCCATTCTATCCAGGGCAATGTCATTAAGAAACTCCCCTCCTTATCCTCGCCGGGAGTGGGGCAGGTCTCTCAGGCCAGTCTGCATGGGGCTGGGGCCTGGGTGTTGGCATGGCTCCGGGGGGCCGTGACAACTGAAAGGCAGGGCTGCCCTGTAGCAGGGAGAGGACATCAAGCCAGTGTGTATAGGTTCACTGAATTTAGACCAGAAGGGGTTTCAAAGGAGCATGGACACTCCATGCAGCCTAGGCCAGGTGGACTATACATTTTCCAACAGCCAAACCTAGTAAATGTGGCTTCCATGCTGTCACTGATTTGCTGATTCAACTCCTGGGCTCAGGCAATCCTCCTGCCTCAGCCTCCTGAGTAGCTGGGACTACAGGCGTGCACCACCACGCTCGGCTAAATTTTAAATTTCCTGTAGAGATGGGGTCTTGCTATGTTGCTCAGGCTGGTCTCAAATTCCTGGACTCAAGTGATCCTTCCGTCTTAGCCTCCCAAAGTGTTGGGATTACAGGCGTCAGCCACCGCGCCTGGCCACCACCTTCTTCTTGATTGGGGCAAATCACCTCTTATCTCTGAGCCTTGGTTTACTCCATCCGTAAGAGGAGGGAACCATTTCCACTTATTATTATTATTATTATTATTTTTGAGATGAAGTTTTGCTCTTGTTGCCGAGGCTGGAGTGGAGTGGCGCGATCTCGGCTCACTGCAACCACCTCCGGGTTCGAGTTATTCTCCTGCCTCCGCCTCCAGAGTAGCTGGGAATATAGGCATCCACCACCACGCCCGGCCAATTTTTTTGCATTTTTAGTAGAAACAGGGTTTTACCATGTTGGCCAGGCCGGTCTTGAACTCCTGACCTCAGACGATCCACCCGCCTCGGCCTCCGAAAGTGCTGGGATTACAGGCGTGAGCCACTGCACCCGGTCTCACTTATTGATTAAGGATTAAGGTCATCAGCTCTGTGAGTGGCACAGAGACCACGCCAGCATGTGGACTCCCTTGTTTTATTCCCACCCCCCGTTTCTGCAATCACCTGAGGGTTTCTAGGCATTTAATCTTCTTCATTCCTTCGCTAGAATTCAACCACTGAAAACTGAAGTCCTCATTTGCTCCTATGACCTACTTTTGCCTCTTGTACTGAATGCTCAATGTGCTGTAAATTCTGTTTTCTACGGAAAGCCTGAAGGGGAGAGAACGGGATGTGTCTATAAGCTGGACTGGGCCTGTCCGGCCTTTTCAGAAGGGGAAACCAGGGAGCACCAGGATGGAGGGTCCAGGGAAAGTGACGGGAAGAACGAGAGTTATGTGACCCCTCAGCCTTGACGGCTGTTTCTAGCCTAGTTGGCCTGGTTCCATACTAGCTTGGCCCCACGTGGCCTGAGCAATGACCTAGGCCCTATAGTCTTACTCTGGAAGCTCAGGGTTTTGTGTCCACTTTAAGGAATTGGTCAACGAACAGGCAACTTCCAAGGATGGAATAGCATTTTGTAGAAGTGGAGACTTTGGAAAGGCACGTATAGATCAACCTCTCACAGGACTGAGGCGCCAGGAGCACCCTGCACCATCCACAAGGGACAATCTCCACCAAAGGAGGTGAGAAGATGCGACTAGATTCTGTTTTAAAAGCAGACATCTGGCCGGGTGTGGTGGTGCACACCTGTAACCCCAGCACTTTGGGAGGCCATGACGGGTGGATCACCAGAGGTCAGGAGTTCGAGGCCAGCCTGAGCAACATGGTGAAACCCCATCTCTACTAAATACAAAAAATTGGTCGGGTGTGGTGGCACACACCTGTAATCCCAGCTACTTGGAGGCTGAGGCAGGAGAATTGCTTGAACTCGGGAGGCAGACGCTGCAGTGAGCCGAGATCGCGCCACTGCACTACAGCCTGGGTGACAGAGTGAGACTCCCTCTCACACATGTACACACAAAAAGAGAAAATTCTCCATGTGCTGATGGAGGAAGGTCCCCATGGTGTGTTACCAAGTGAGAAAAGCAAGGCAGACGGCCTTTTTGAGGCCTACACGCCCCCCAACTGCGTGGAATAAATATTTAGATGCATGACTGTCCTAAAGGACACATGAGAAACTGGGGATGGTGGTGGGGCAGGGGGAGGGGTGGGGTGTGACAGGAGGATGAGGGAGGGCCGGTGACCGATTTCTTAAAAAGATTGTAAGTTTGAATGCTTGCATTTTGTAACTATGGTGCATTTTACTTCTTGGAAAAAATCCTGCAAATCATAATAAAAACAAAAAAGTCAAATAAATCAGTGACTCTGGGCCATGACTTCTCCCCTCTCTTTGGGTGAGGCACAGGGACAAATTCTGCTCTAGGAACAGAGACTTTGGGGGCCGAGTTCTGGCACAGCAGCCTTCCCCAAGGATGTGTGACGGGTGGTGCTGGGAGGTGGGACTGCAGGGTGCTGGGGTGGTGCTGGCAGCCTGCGTAGGCCGCCTTGCTCACTTGATGACAGCGACGTTTGTTGCTTTGAAACAAAACCTAAAGTGGGCTGTGGTACTCAGCACTGGCTGCCCGGGACGTGCAGGATCTGTGTGTGCAGGGTCCCCTAGGCTGGGCTGTCCCAGGAACAAAAGAGCCTCCACACGCCCGTGTTCTCCTGCATAAATGTCACAGGGTGCTGGTTCCACCAACATGTGGCCAGCCCCTATCGTGAATCCCACAAGCATCTGGAGGGGCTTGGGGAACTGAACAAGCAGGTCATGCACAGTGACAAAGGGGCTTTCCGGCAAGGTCCCCAAGTGATCCCTACACATCACACATCAAGGAACTTTAGAGAAGCGCATGTGCCCTTCCTCCTGTGGCTCTCGGGGCAGCCCCCCAGCCTTGTCTCATCAGCCGGGACTTCCCGCGCTGCTCTTGCGCAGCCTGCCTCACTTGCCTCTGAAACAGTTCACGGTGGCACAGCCAGTCCCTTTGCATCTTAGCTCAGCCGAGATCAGGTTGAGTTTTTTTTGTTTGCGTGTTTTTTTTTTTTTTGAGATGGGGTTTTGCTCTTGTTGCCCTGCTGGAGTGCAATAGTGTGATCTCGGCCCACTGCAACCTCGGTCTCCTGGGTTCAAGCAATTCTCCTGCCTCAGCCTCCCGAGAAGCTGGATTACAGGTGTGCACCACTACGCCCAGTTAATTTTTGTATTTTTACTAGAGATGGGGTTTCGCCATGTTGGCCAGGCTGGTCTCGAACTCCTGACCTCAGGTGATGCACCCACCTCGGCCTCCCAAAGTGCTGGGATTACAGGTGTGAGCCACTGCGCCTGGCCGAAAAGCCGATTCTTTTTTTTTTTTTTTTTTTTTTGAGACGGAGTCTTGCTCTGTCCCCCAGGCTGGAGTGCAGTGGCGCAATCTCGGCTCACTGCAAGCTCTGCCTCCCGGGTTAAGCCAATTCTTTAATGTCTCCAACTGAAGAGGTATTCTTTTTTTTTGGGGGGGGGGACAGGGTCTCGCTTTTTTACCCAGGCTGCAGTGCAGTGGTGCTATCATTGCTCGCTGCAGCCTCCACCTCCTGGGTTCAAGTGATATTCTTGCCTCAGCCTCCTGAGTAGCAGGGATCACAGGCGCATGCCACCACACCTGGCTTATTTTTATATTTTTAGTAGAGACCGGGTTTCACCATGTTGGCCAGGCTGGTCTCAAACTTCTGACCTCAAGTGATCCACCCACCTGGGCCTCCCAGAGGGCTGGGATTACAGGTGTGAGCCACCGCGCCTGGCCCCTGCCTGCTTTAGACAGTGCTGTGGAATTCCCAGGGGTGCAATCAGCCCCTCCTGTCCCTATGAACATGCTATCCACATGCCCCTGACACTGACTGTTAGCCATGAACATGGGTGAGCCGACTGCTTATCAAGGACACTGCTTTAGAATCTTACTGCAGAGTTCAAAGCTCAGGAGCCCTGGACACGTGTTCCTGGCTGTCTGGTGGGAACCAGCTAAGAGCCATGACCATGATACGCACGCACATTCAAAAGGAACGTGGACCTGTTTGCGATAGGGGCTGTGGCCACAGGAATCTCCTGGTTGTACAAGGTCATGGACAGCCCATGGCCCCGTGGGCTTCACGTCAAAGAGGGGCACACATCGGACCACCCACATTAGAGACAGATCATAGCAGCTGTCTCCTCAAAGAGGCAACTGATACTCTTGTTGGCTGACTGGGAACAGCAACAGGCAGCAGAGAAGACTTGGAACTCATCATTCCTAACACGCCAGGAAAGAGCTGGGTATTTCACGATTCAGCCAATTGCAGGGGACCATCCTTCCACCTGGATAGCCACAATACACCTGAAGCCAGCGTGAACGCAGATGTAACAGCTTGTTAGCCACAGCAATGAAACGCTCCCACATTAAAAAGTTACAAAGTGGCCGGGTGTGGTGGCTCATATCGGTAATCCCAGCACTTTGGGAGGCCAGGAGTTTGAGACCAGCCCTGGCAACAGAGACCCCCTACTTCTCCAGCTTACTTGGGTATTTGGAAATAAAGAATAAAAAAGGCCGGGTGTGGAGACTTACACCTGTAATCCTAGCACTTTGGGAGGCCGAGGTGGGCAGATCACCTGAGGTCAAGAGTTCGAGACCAGCCTGGCCAACATGGCGAAACCCCACTTCTACTAAAAATACAAAAATTAGCCGGGTGTGGTGGCAGGCACCTGTTATCCCAGGTACTTGGGAGGCTGACGAAGGAGAATTGCTTGAACCCAGGAGGTGTAGGTTGCAGTGAGTCGAAATCGCACCACTGCACTCCAGCCCAGGTGACACAGCGAGACTCTATCTCAAAAAACAAAAACAAAAACAAACAAACAAACAAAAGAATAAAAAAGAGAGAGACCCCATTTTTACAAAAAATAAAAAAATCAGCCGGATGTGGTGGAAAGTGTCTATAAGTCCCAGCTACTCAGGAGGCTGAGGAGAGAGGATTGTTTGAGCCTGAGAGATTGAGGCTGCATTGAGCTGTGATTGTGTCACTGCACTCCAGCCTGGGCAACAGAGTCAGTCCCCGTCTATCTATAAAAAATAAATAAAATAAATAGAATAAGATAAAATAAATTGCTAAATGATAAGAAGGCCACACTCTGAGCAAACAAGCCTTAATGAGCCCCCACCTTCTCTATGAACATTTAAGTAGTGTGAGGTCCAGGAATGACGGATGAAGCCTGGAATGACTGACAGACAGAAGGGGCTTGCAGAATCAGTCCCCAAGGACCACCTGCAACTCCATCTTGAAATGAAGTTTTCCAAATGAGATCAAAGATGGCCCTGGTTATAACTACACCCCCCTTTATACCCCAAGGTGTTGAGCATTTTGCAAGAAGCCAACACAAAAATATTTGTAGAAAATTAAGACATACCAGGAAATCTATGAACAGGTAACTGATCTGAAGATTTGTCTTTTAAAAACCCTTTATCTTAAAAAAAATTACTCATGACTGGCATGGAACCTACCGCTCACCTTACGCCTTTTCAAGTCCTCAACAGCGTCTAAGAAAAAGTGGTAGGTCACTAGCGACGCTGCTGCTTAAAAATGGCATCAAATTTCCTTAATGCCCAAGGCTGTCACCCCCATGCTCGGATTCTTAGAGGAACATTCAGAACCAGTTGTATCAGCCAAGAGGAAAAAGTGATGATGTGAATGAAATGTCAGTTTCTCCCTCCTTTTTGGCAAATTTGGCATCTAAGTCATTAAGGAAAATGGAGGGACAGACAGGGCAACAGAGCCCGGCAGGAAGAGGCTGACGGGAGCTCTTCAGTGAGGAAAAGAAAACAGACTCCTGGGCCGGCAGCTTGCTGTTCAGATGGGTGAGGCCACTGTAGTGCAGGGCACCTGATCGCCATGGTAACCGAGCACAGAGCCATCCGCCCCCACGGACTCCACTGTAAGCCCGCTTCCCTTACTGCAGGGCTGTGGCTGGCTGAGCAAGTTGTCCAAAGTCCCTGCCTACCTGGGAAGGAAAACCAACCGCCAGTCTATCTTCGAGGCCCACAATCTCAAGCACTGAGCGTTTCTCACTGACATTCAGGAAGAAGCCAAGCCAGGCTTGCAATGACCTTCCTGCAGACATTGGTTCTACCACGGCGAGCTACTTGAGGCAGGCAATGGAGGGAGCATCTTCTGGGTCTGGGAGCCTCTTGAAAGGATTCTGGGGTAGCCATGGGAAGAATAGGGAATCAGAATCCTGTAGCAATCTTAGGACAGAGGCTCGCTCCCCTGCTTCAGGGGCAGCAATGCTGGAAGCTTCCACAGAGACACTGTCAAGGAAGATTCTAGAGTCTCTCATGTCACTCATCCCAAGGATTTACTAAAAACCACTGTCAGAAAGCAACTCTATTTTTCTAAATTAAATTCCACATACTAAGTGGGACATGGTGGCTCATGCCTATAATCCCAGCACTTTGGGAAGCTGAGGTGGGTGGATCACCCGAGGTTGGGAGTTCAAGACCAACCTGGCCAACAGGGAGAAACCCCGTCTCTACTAAAAATACTACTAGCTGGGCGTGCTGGCGCGTGCCTGTAGTTTCAGCTACTTGGGAGGCTGAGGCAGGAGAATCGCCTGAACCCAGGAGGCGGAGGTTGCAGTGAGCTGAGATTGTGCCACTGCACTACAGCCTGGGCGACAGAGTGAGACTCCATCACACAGACACACACACACACACACTCCATATACTGTGAACATAGCTTTTTTTATTTCTTTCTTTCTTTTTTTGAGACAGGGTCTCCATCTGTCACCCAGCTTGGAGTGCAGTGGCGTGATCTTGGCTTACTCCAGCCTCGACCTCCCGGGCTCAAGCAATCCTCCCGCCTCAGTCCCCCAAGTAGCTGGAACTACAGGTGCATGCCACCACACCCGGCTAATTTTTGCATTTTTTGTAGAGATGGGGTTTCACCATGTTGCCCAGGCTTATCTCGAACTCCTAAGCTCAGGTGATCTGTCTGCCTTGGCTTCCCAAAGTGCTCGGATTACAGATGTGAGCCTCCGTGTGAAACTCCCTTGAAAAGTAACCTCTGATAGTAAAGATTCAGATGAGGAAAGCCATATGATAATCTCTTTTCTTTCTGGCAAAGCCCTCCTAGTCTTCCTGGTCCAGAGAAATATTTTCACTTAGCCATCATTATGCTATACAATTTTTTAAAATTTTCCTGGCCAGGTGCAGTGGCTCACACCTGTAATCCCAGCACTTTGGGAGGCCGACGTAGGGGGATCACCTGAGATCACAGGAGTTCGAGACCGGCCTGGCCAACATAGTGAAACTCTGTCACTACTAAAACTACAAAAATTAGCTGGGCATGGTGGTGGGCACCTGTATTCCCAGCTACTCGGGAGGCTGAGGCAGGAGAATCACTTGAACCCGGTGGGGTGGAGGTTGCAGTGAGCTGAGATTGCACCACTGCACTCCAGCCTGGGTGACAGAGGGAGACTCTGTCTCAAAAAAAAAAAAAAAAAAAAAAAAATTTTCCGCCATGTAAGAAATCTTTTTCCATTTTTCTCCCTAGTCACCATGATTTTTGCTTCTGCTGGTGGCTTTCCTATGACTTCAGGGTTTTGGGTAAGTGATTTGTGCTCAACCTCCCCTCTTGCTGGAATGACATGGAAGGGGGAGACACACCCATCTGCTGCCTCTTCACAAAAACCACTGGCAACTTCTACACCCTGTTCCGTTTCATCCAGGGGCTCACCGCCTTTTTCTCTCTCCTGCTTCCAATCTGCGAGATTGCCCAGGAGTCTTTAACTTTATTCTATAAAGCCAATTGATATTTTACAAATATCATTTACATTCCTCTTAAGAGCCTAGTGTGTGTTTCTAGGTTTGAAATGTGACTGTTGTACGAATATTCCAGCACAGTGGCGATGATCTGTTACAATACAAAGTAAAACGTGATTCTTCAAGGATTTGTTCCGTCACAGAGAAGTTGCTTCTGGCATCGATCGTTAGCAGGCCTGGCACCAGGGGAGACTTCCTGTTTTATGTAGGACGAGGGTTTTTTTTTGTTTTTGTTTTTTGAGGTGGAGTCTCGCTCTGTCGCCCAGGCTAGAGTGCAGTGGTACGATCTCAGCTCACTGCAACCTCTGCCTCCCGGGTTTCAAGCAATTCTCCTGCCTCAGCCTCCTGAGTAGCTGCGATTACAGGCTCCCACCACCAAATCCAGCTCATTGTTTCATATTTTTAGTAGAGACGGGGTTTCACCATGTCAGCCAGGCTGGTCTTAAACTCCTGACCTCAGGTGATGCACCCGCCTCGGCCTCCCAAAGTGTTGGGATTACAGGCATGAGCCACCGCACCTGGCCTAACGAGGGGTTTTGATCTAGAAAACATTAGTCACTTTCTGCCAAGTTCAGTCCTGCCTCAATGGACTCAAATACTCTTGTGAGTTTAAAGAAGGCCAACTTCCCGTTAGAGCGGGGGGTCAAGGCGAACTTTCCAAGCAGACGTCCATAAAACTCGAGCACAAACAGCTACATCCATTATTTCCCCTGAAGTATTCTGAACTCGAGCCAGTGCTGGATTAGTTCTTGGTACTTTCTAATTAAATTGGCCAAGCCAGAATGAGTGATCCCTTCTTCCGATGGGCGCCCACTCCACCTAGATGTCCAGCCAAGAAGACCCATGGCGCGGGTGAGATGCAGCCTCCTGACCCCCATGTTGGTCATAATCAAATCAAAACACGGAAAACATGCAGAACTCTCAACTGGGGACTTGGATGCCACCGAGGTGCTCTGGCTGCATCTGTGTGAGGGTTTGGGCTCTTGCAGAAGCAGCAGCCACTGCCACACAGCTGTTCCCCGCGCTACACGTTCCCCCTCGTGGAGCTTGCGGCAAGCTGGCGGGCTTCGTGCTCCTGTTAGCTTTGTTTGTGTTTTCAATGAATCAATGGGATATGGAGACGAATCAACATGTTTAGAAAAATACAGAAAGGGAAAAAGAGGACCAACTCACAGTGCTGGCTGTTCCTAAAAGCTGGCTGTGAAAAGCTCAGCTCCAAGTGTGGGATCGGCGCAGGAGAAGGGAGGCGGGGGGCGCAGGAGGGAGCCTGGGAGCCGTGGCCACGGGTCAGCCTCGGTGGGCTGTGCCCAGGCACCGTGTGTCAAAGAGAACAAGTGTGGTTGGAGACCTCGAGGCTGTGAAATGCAGACAGGAAGGAGCCCGAGCTTCTCAGCCTGCAGCCACCACCTGCTCCCAGGCTCTGATCTCAGTCCCCGGCTCTCCATCCGTTCGCACCTGAGCTGTCTTCAGGGGCTTCCTGGCCATTTCCTTTCTGCTACCCTACCTTTCCCACTGCTCAAGCTCCAAGCTCCCCATTTTCCTGCTCAGAGGCTGCCTGGATGTTTGGGTTAGACAAGAAGTCCCCCGACACGACCCCGCCGGGAGAGGGACGTGTGCCGTGCTCTGTCCCTTCCTATGAGACGGTAAGCCCCCCGAGTGGGGAATCTGTCTCCGACTTAGACCCCAGCCCTGAACACAAGGCTCTGGGCCGACAAAGGATGACAGTGGGTGTGCAAACCTTGGCAGAGTCCCTCCACGCACTGTCGGCTCGCTCTCCTTTAGAAACTGACACAGAGAGGGACCCCATTTGCAGACAGGATGTCATATTTCAGCTCCTCAAATCCAGAACGTGGGGTCCCTTGGAGTCTCCCCGGGAAGGATCAGAGCACGGGACAACAGAAAAGGCAGTGAGACATTTCATGCAAAAGCAACAGAAACTGGCTGCTTACCTGAGCTCACACAGCCCTGCTGCAGCGGGTCCTGGAGCGACGTCACGGAGTGGAGGACTAAAGTAGAAAAAGGTTATAATTAAAGGAAGGAACGTGGCCCAGGGCTTAAAGCTTCCTAACTGAATGTGGCAAGGCCCAGGGAGGGGCGGGCATGGGGACCCGTGGGCCTGGGAGGCGCTGCTGTTGCAAGGCCAGGCCCCCGGGCCAGGAGCAGGTGAAAGGTTTTGCCTGTGACATCTTCCACTTTAGTACCTTTGGCTGACTTTCTTTCCTGACTCCCTGATTCAGCTACTTGACTTTTACCTGTATTTATGTATAAACAGCATTTTTTAAATTGGTAACTCATTTTCTGCTGCTTATAAAATTAGACAGGCATGATCTTCTCTCCTAAACACTAAAGTCAGTCCCACAGCGACAGGTTGTGGAGGAAGGGGACGGTTCTGTCCCCCAGCACCAGCCCACGGTGGGCAGTGTGGCTGGCCGCCTCCTGGGGTGGCCTCCTCCCTCTCTGCATAGCCCAGGTGGGGCTGCTGTGACCAGGTCCTTGCTACAGTGGGGGCAGCCCCTCTCCTGTGGCAGGACCCCCATTACCTGGCCCTTGCTGCTGGCCCTGGACGGGTAGAACACCCTGGCCTAGTTCGCCATTCAGCCAGAGCTGCATCCGGATGAAGGGTTCTCGGCCTTTCTGCGTCAGCTTGCTCCACGGTTTCGGTCGGGACAGCATGTCGCTGACGCTGCCCTGGGACAGGCCCAGCACCTGGAGTAGCACCGAACACACACGGCCATTAGTGCCTGGGTATTAGCATGATGCTACAGATGCTGCTGCAATGCACACACAACACGCAGAGGGCGTGTCTAGGGCTGACTTCAGAGCACAGAGCCGCGGCCTGGTGGCAGTGACAGCTTGTGGGCAGGGAATACGCATTTAAAGATCAACGGTGGCTGAGACCCCGGCACAGGGGGACTTTCGGGTGAGTCATGGTTACAGCCACAGCTCTTAGCTCCCAGGGAGGGAAGAGGGTCTCATCCCAGGGTCTTGATCCTGCCAAGATGGCAGGGCTGTCACCCTGACACCCTGCGGAGGAGGTGTGTACAAGCACCTTGCTCTTCACCTGGTGGCACCGGGAAAGGCTAAGGTGCCAGGGACAAGATCCCTCCAGAGGTGGGGCGGTGGGACTGGGGAAGCTGGGGTCCTCTGCAAACGCCGAGCCAGGCCGGCATTTAAAAAGGTCTGCTTGCTCTGACCACATCCTGATCAAAGGTGGGGGCCCAGAGGTGAGCTGGTGGGACCTGGGGAGCCAGCCTGGGAATGACATTCCGCCGTAGATGATCGCCGAGTTGCGTATACACACCCGAGTTTTCTGACGCTCCCATATGGCCATACATATGTATAGGCACAAACACCCCCCACAGGACACAGATGCCGCCCTGGGATATTTAGGGGCTGCATCCGATCACTCTTTTGAAAAGTTCTCAAGTTCCAGAATAAAACTGCACTCACGGGCCAAACAAGTTCAATGCTATTAAGTCTCTGCTAAATTTAAGGCATGAGCACGAATGTCTATTTCAATGTTCTCAAATGGTATTTTTACAACACTGAACTAGAAATCTTAAGGGGCTTGAAATACTCATCCTCATTTCTAGTCGCCCCCCCCTTCACCTTTTGCAAAATCAGGGCAAAGTTCGCCATCGGACACCACCGGGATTCACAGCACAGCATACGGCAAACACTGAGTGGAAGGCAGGGCGGGGAGTGTGGGGACGACACCATGCAGGGACCCTGGCTTGGCAGGGGAGGGGGTGGGATTCGTCCCCTGCTGATCCAGCCACGTGCTCCCTCAGGAAGGTGCCTTTTAGGGGAGAGGGGTGCTTCTTCTATTCAGCACTCCATTATTTAATCTAAAATGGTAGGGGGTTGGGAGGCCAAGGTGGGCAGATCACTTGAGGTCAGGAGTTCGAGACCAGCCTGGCCAACATGATGAAACCCCGACTCGACTAAAAATAGAAAAATTAGCTGGGTGTGGTGGTGGGCACTCGTAATCCCAGCTATTCGGGAGGCTGAAGCAGGAGAATCGCTTGAACCCAGGAGGCAGAGGTTGCAGTGAGCCGAGATAGCGTCACTGCACTCTAGCATGGGCGACAGAGTGAGACTCCATCTCAAAAAATAAATAAAATGATACTAGGACATGATGTTTATTTTAGATTTGGCAGGCGTGGTTAACCCTCATTCTCCTGAATCTCAGTGACCAGGAAAGTGCCAAGAACAGAAAGGCCTAGAAGCTCGTCCATGCACGATTACACTTTCCTGAGCCAGGGAAGGATGATGGGGAAACACGGGCCACCCTGCTTGGGCCATCCCCAAGCTGTGTGTCCCCGGGCAGGTTGCTTGACCTCTCTGACTGAACAATATCCAAGAGTTACACAGAAAGGAACAATAATGCTCTCTGCAACTTTTTCTAGTAAGTCCCTTTTGGCTCTCTGTGTACTGGTGGTCCCTCTGTGTGATCAGATCAGATCTTTTTTGGCCAAAGAAGCCTGCAGGGGTGCCTCTCAACTCCCCTTGGCAGCAAAAGCTGGATGTGGACTCGGCTGCCGGCCAGCTGGGGGCAAGTAGTTAACGTCCCCAAGCCTCGGTGTCCTTCCCTGTCAATTGGGGATTTTACCATCCACTTCCCAGTGTAACTGAGAGGTCGAAAGGGCAGCATGCAGGTGAAAGGCTGAGCCTAGAACCTGGCTGCAGTTGGGGCTCGGCAAATGGGATCAGGGGCTGGAATGTTCACCAGCCGCACCTTGGAAGTCTGGGAGCAGAGGATGCCTTATGCTCCGCTCTTGGGTAAACTGAAATGGGTGAGGGTCACAGGCTCCGGGATAGATACTTGGTCCTCAGCAAGGAGAAGAGACAGGAGAGCCAAAGCCCCCAGATCGGATCCCTTACCTTCTCCCCGAAGATTCTCTGGCAGATGCCGTTCTTGGCCAGCTTCTCCTTAACCTGCCGGGTGAGCTCGATGGTGTCCACCTCCTGGTACATGTAGACCTCGTACTGCTCGGGGGTCAGCGGGGGGACCGAGGGCTTGGTGGGCTTGGACATGGGCACGATCGGGGAGGATGGCAGGGGGCTGTTCTGCGGTGTCTCGCTGCGGCTGGCCCCAGTCAGACTCAGCTCTGAGCTCTGGGAGTATGGGGACTCGGCACTGGGCCACTCCTTCCAGTACTCCGAAGACGAAGGTCCCTGGAGCTGGCTGCGCTCGGCCCGAGGCTGGCTGCCACCACCGCTGCCACCGCTGCCCTTCTCTTTCCCGCCGCCCGTTTCTTCAGCCTTGGCCTCCTCGGAGGAGGTGGCGTTTCTTCTCTCCGGCTGCACCGCGCTCCACCAGTGGTCCTTCCAGGCACCGCTGCGGCCCACCTCGTTTTTCACCTGTCTCAGGACCCCTTGTGCACAATCGGCCGCTCCCTGGGGGTCCAGCACGGGGGTGTCCTGGGCCTCCTTTTTGAGGGCCGGGGGGTTCGGCAGAGCAGAGGCACCAGCCTCAGGAGCTACGGAGGGCTTCTTCAGGGAGATGGCGAGAGGCGGGTAGCTGGACACGGTGGGCATGGGCGAGGTGGACAGAAGCTTGGGGGTGAGGATGGTGATGTCACCCTGCGACAGCGGTGCCTGCTTTAAGGTAGGGTCGAGGGCGGCCTGCTGGGCCTCCATCTCCCGGCGGGCTTGCTGCAGGATGGAGCGGATGGCGTCATCGGAGTTCCCGCTGCCGGATGCGGAGGAAGGCTGGGCCGGCTCTGCTGCACGGAGAAACAGGGGTGAGAGTGTAGCACGGCGGCCCCCTTCAGCGGGGGACATGCTTCTCATCCTAACTTGACCTACTGCAAAGTGTGGGTTATTTGGGAGAACCACACTGTGTATTTCCCCAGCATGGCCCCTGTCAGTGAAACATTCAGGCATCTTGTCTGAACCAAGGACCAGGGCCTGACGCTACAGCTCGATGACCTGGTGGCCTTTGGTACACACAGATGTAGAGGGTAATAAAGGAGGTGTCAGTGAAAGTGCTCCCTGACGTGCCCTCCTGGGGCTCGTTTCCCGATAATTTTTTTTCGTTTTTTCTTTTTTCTTTTTTTTTTTAAGAGACAGGATCTCGCTCTGTTGTCCAGGCTGGAGTGCAGTGGCACGATCATGGCTCACTGTAACCTCCACCTCCCTGGCTCAAGCAATCCTCCCAGCTCAGCCTCCCAAGTAGCTGGGACCACAAGTGCATGCCACCATGCCTGGCTAGTGTTTTAAGAGACAAGGTCTCTCACTACGTTGCATAGGCTGGTCTTAAACTCCTGAACTCAAGTCATCCTCCCCCATCAGCTTCCCAAAATGCCAGGATTACAGGTGTGAGCCACCGCACCTGGCCTCTGATAATTTTTATATTTAGTATTCATTTTCCTGTGCTATATTCTGAAATGCAAGTGGTTCTGTCAAAGTTGAGGAGCATAATTTCTGTGAATAATTACAACTAGGGGCCAGGCGCGGTGGCTCACGCCTGTAATCCCAGCACTGTGGGAGGCCGAGGTGGGCAGATCACTGGAGGTCAGCAGTTGGAGACCAGCCTGGCCAACATGGTGAAACCCCGTCTCTAATAAAAACACAAAAATCAGTGGGCATGGTGGCACACGTCTATAGTTCCAGCTTCTCGGGAGACTGAGGCAGGAGAATCGCTTAAACCCGGGAGGCAGAGGTTGCAGTGAGCTGAGATCGTGCCACTGCACTCCAGCATGGGCAACAGAGCAAGACTGCATCTCAAAAAAAAAAAAAAAAAAAAAAGTAACTATTAGGCAAATACAGATCACACAGACCTGCTTCTCTCTACGTGCCTAAATGCTTGAGAACAGGCATTCATTACTGTTTAAAAAAAATAGTTAATTACTGCTGACCAGAGCACTCATGACAATTCTCTTAATTAAGTTTGGAAGACAGTGGGTGAAGAAATGGAAGCTGTACCAGTTTTCTGCACTTGGAGCTCCCTCTTGGCTTGCTCTAGGATGGACTTGATGGCTTCATCAGAGCCAGTCTCCGAGGCTCGGATCCGGGTGGTGATGTTACCTGTGGGGAGAAGTTGCGCCAATGACATCAAACCCAAACCTCGGACAAAAATCAGCACTGCGCGAAGACATCATTCTGATATATAGCCCCGGGTGGGGGCTGGTGACACAAGGAGGCAGACGTGGCCTCCCAGTGGCCTGTGTTTGCTGTGAGTGCAACTTCACAGCGACACTGGGCAGGAGGGATTTCCTGCTCAGTTGACCTTACGGTCAATGTTACTCTGCCAGAGCCGGACACCACCCGTGGGTTAGTACCCGGGAGAACCGATCATTTAATCCATATATATAAAAGGCGAGTGATTAAAAGGCAATGTTTCTCATGAGTCACTTAGAAGCAACTGCTGTGGCTTGGGACTGACTCTCCTCGGGGTTAGATGTTTATTGGAGGCTGGGGTCCCACACAGGATAAACGGGAAAGGAGGGCAGAGGGTTTGAGGCTGATTGTCTATCAATCATTCAGAGGCACAGGGTGAAGAAAGACAGGCTTAACTTAAAAAATTGTTTGCACCTATTAACACATAATATCTTTTTAAAATTTACAAACGAGGAAAGGAGCCTGCAGAAATTCCTAAGTGGGGAGGATGGATTCTTTCGGCCACATGGTGATGTTTTGTGCAGGCACACACGCCGACGAAATGAAGCTACTATGGCCCAGGGGCCGGCCCCAGCTCTTTTGGGAAGCCACCCGGATAGTTTAATTTCTTACTACCTTCCTAAATAGGAACCACTGCATTCAAAACAAGTATACCACCATTTAAAAACAAGTATGCCACCGGGATGATGTGGGATGTGTCCATTCCGTAGGACCTTGAGTGTGTTTCCGAGTTAAAAATACAAGGAAGCAGCAGTATTTAATTTGATGGGGTCACCTGACTTTTCTCAGAGCAACCACTGTTATTTTTTCAACTGCGTCTGAGAAAAACGGGGGACCGGGTAATTAGGGTCTGAAGTGGGCTGGGATTCAGACTCGGGGGACTTAGCTTAGCAATGCCTCTTCTCACCCCCACCTGCGCTTGGGAGAGGGCAGGCAGCTCGGGAGGAAGGGGCTGGGTGTGCTTGAACCCGTGCCTTGTTTTATACTTACTAGCTGTTTTTCCATCAGGTTCCAGGCCAGAATCACACTGCACAGTTTTAACCCAAATACACAGCTAAGGACATGCTGCTTCCCTAGGTGACTGACTGCAAAGAAAACGCCTGCCTGCAACATACCTTCAGACCCATTTCTTCGTTTCGGTACTTCCTGAAATAGTCTGTTCAGGCTCTGGCCTGGATTCTCTGTTGAAAAACAAGTGTGGTAAGAACAAAACAATCAGGGGAATGGTGGTGTTGACGATATGGGCTGTGTGACATGAAATCTGAGCCGCCTGTCGCTAAAGAAAGGGCTCAGGGCTGCCTGTGCAACTCGGGAGTTTCTAGAATCTTCTGAGAGGCCCTTCCCTGGCTGATCGGCCCGCAGAGGCCGTGGCTCTGCTGCAAAAGGAGATGGGGGAAATCTAAGTAGCGACCTACGGCAGCGAGGCCAGGGAGGTCCACGGGAGGGAGGACTGCCTTGAAGGAGGATCACCCGCCAGCCCCCAGAACAAAGCTCGCATTAATCATCCAAAGACATTCAATTTCGGTTAACATCCTCATAAAACACTGCATGTTCTTGGTGCAAATTGGTGCTGTTCAAAACATCTCCCTGCTCTGTTTGAGTCTAAATTTCAGGGTGTTTCAAATATGTCTGATGAAATGACCCCTCTATAGCTCTGTTGATGTGGCACATTGATCCCCTGGTCTTGAACAGAAAAGGAACTTTCTTTTTTGTTTTTTTTTTATTTGAGGCAGGTTCTCACTCTGTCGCCCAGGCTGGAGTGCAGTGGCTCAATCATGGCTCACTGCAGCCTCCACCTCCTGGGCTCAAGCCATCCTCCTGCCTTAGCCTCTCAAGCAGCTGGGACCACAGGTACACGCCACCACGCCCAGCTAACCTTTTGATTTTTTTGTAGATCAAAATATTACAAAATATATGTTGCCCAGGCTGGTCTTGAACTCCCGGACTCAAGTGATCCATCCACCTCAGCCTCCCAAACTGCTGGGATTATAGGCGTGAGCTACCGTGCCCGGCTGGGATTTTTGAAATTATGAATGTGACTGACATTTTATCTTTTTATGCAGGGTGGGGTAGAAAGGGTGCTTAAATGAAACTTCTGTGTATTTTACTCAAGCCAGGCCTGTTTTACTCATAATGCTAAACAAATCACGAATGGACTGTGAACAATGTAGGGAAGGTGGCCATGGGACACGCCTTCTTCTGTGGGGTGGGAAGAGGGGAGGTGTCATCTGTGATGTGTTCTCCCTACAGAACCAGCTTTGCATGAGGATTGAGCCCAGTCAACGTTGCTGCTATGGGGCTGGAGGGGACTTAAGGGCTCCTCCCAAAAGGGAGACCAGCACCCAAGGCCGATTGGACCCATGGCCACTAAGCATACCGAGACGCTATACATCATGTAATGCAATTCCCTCTGATACGATCTCTAGTATTGAAATACTATAGGGTTTCCTAAGTACGGAGTGCTGAGTGCGTTTCAAAGGCCAGATCTCCCAAATCTAACAGCCTTAACTCATGCCGGGCCACCCTTGAGCTCTGGACGTGGCAGAAGTAAAGAGAACTTTACCTGATGTGATGCACAAATGTTTCATCACGCACACAGACACACACATGCATGCACACACACATGTGCAACTCTGTGACGGGCTCACACGCTGGCGCCACCCAACGCCAGTCTCTCACCTCTTTGTCTGCCTTGGATGCTACGGAGGGCCAGGATGTTCTGCTCATCGGAGAGGAACTGTTTCATCTTGTGAAATGGCTCCTTGCCGCGAACAGTCAGTTTATTCCATGGCTTGGGGCGGGCCAGAATCTCGCTCACGGACCCTTGAGACAGTCCCAACACATAATGTCCGAAAATACGTTGTCCGATATTGTGCTTAATCAGCTGCTCTTTGACCTGCCGGGCGATTTCTGCAGTGTCCATCTCCTCGCCCTCGGAGACGCTCCCAGCACTTTCTGACTGGCTGGGGGATGGGGCCATGCCATTGACATCTGGGCTTTGTTGTAATGGACTTTGGGAAGATATGGAGTTTGTGCTGTATGGACCTGTTGAAAAAATCATGCTTGTGCTTCCGGCTTCCTGCATAGCCTTGGAGTAGAAGGACTGCATTAGCTGCCGCTGGAGAAGAGAGTTTAGTGCAAATTTTCCTGTAGAAGCCAGGGGTAGGCTGGGGCTTGCCAGGGATGAGCTGAAAAAGTCTTGACTTAACCCCGCTGGTGAGAACTGGTGTGTACCATTAGTATTGGAAGCCTGCTCCCCCGGGTTGCGGGGCAACTGAGAAGGAGGGGGGGCCGGCAAAGATCCCGGGCGCCGACTTTCAGGCTGGTCTTTCCCTTTCCTCCTGGCTGACCCTACAAGGAAGGGCAAACAGAATGCATTATGGGGGATTCCAAAGGGGGAAAAAAAAACCAAGACCAAAATGCAAAAGTTTGCCCCCGCAAAAGGGAAAACAAAAAAAAGTGCAGGTTTTTTTTACAAGGGCCAATGAGGTGGGTTGGTTTGTTTTCCGATTAAATTTGTAAGTCAGCCAAACGAGGCTTCCCAAAACAAGCAACATGCATTCATGTTTGCGCCTTTCTTGTACGTTGCAGCCTGGAGAGTCCCCTTGACATAGACTCAAACTCCTAGCGTGACAAGGAGCCGGTGACACACACAGGGAAGAGTTGACGGGTCGCGGGCCTCTTACTGGGCCCACTGGCCCCGGCCGGAGGAGCAGCAAACACTGACATTTTAGGACCAATGGATTCGCTCGCACCTCTTGCTCTGCGGCGGATGCACTGTACCGAGCCCCCTGGATGTGAAGGCGCGCGCCCGTTTTGAGAATGCAATACCATTAGAGCCCGAGACACCTGTACGCGTTTTACCAGCTGCCCAAACCAGAAGCACAGTCAGTGACGCCACCATTTGGGGGATGAGCCAAGAAAGGCTAAGGATGGGGGACGCGTCCCCAGGGGAAACCTGACCAAGGAAGAAAAACCTCTACTGGACCCGGCAGGCCCGGGGCTGTCCCTGAAAACACCACCAGAGCGAGGCTGGGTTCACACTGCCCCTGGCCTCTGTGTAGCACAACCAGACACAGATCAGAAAGGCCGACGTCCTCCGAGCTGTCCCTCCCGGGGATTCCAGCCGCACTGCCCCTAACTGACCTCCGCAGAGCCTGTGCGGCTGGCCCGTCTCGACATCCAGCTTTAAGCAGGGCGGGGAAGGGAAGGGAGGAGCGGTGAGGAGGAGGTCACCCAACACGCGTTAGTCAAAGGTTCTCGTCAACCGGCGCTTCTCTGGCCATGCATCTGCCCAGACTCACGATTCACCTTCCTCTTCCTCGACCGACCCCTGGAAGCGAACCAAGCACCGCACACGCGCGAAGCCCGGCCAACCTACCGCTCAGGTCACTGTTGGAGATGCGCAGCGCGGCGTTCTCGGACTGCAGCGAGCGGTTCTTCTCCAGCAACAGCACCTCCAGGGGCTTGGCCGCATCCTAGAAGGGGCAGAGCGGGGGTCTCACTGCGGGGCCGGCCACCCACCCGCTCCCCGGGCCACCAGGCCCGGAGCCCTGCCTCCTTCATCTGTCCGCGTTCCCACCCAGCTCTTGGTCTGATTAGGAAGTGGGCTGCGGACAGCTGATTTCCCCCCAAGACGTTTAACACACGTGGAAACCAAGTTCTCTTTAGAAAGAATGGATTCTAGTTGAAGTCATTTTCCTTTTTAGACTTCCACAGCTTCTAAAAAATTAACTATTCTCTCATCTGTTCTCAAACTCAAGCGACCTGAACCCGCGCCTCATTTGGCTGCCAAGCCACAAACGTCTGTCCGAATGTTACTGTAAAGGGAACTTCTCTTTTTTTTGCCAGCCACAAAGATGTTGGCTGTCTTCTGGGCATCAGGAGTCAGATTCCACTTAGGATGTCAATTTTATTTGATTTGATTTTTTAATTTTTTTGAGACGGAGTCTCACTCTGTCACCCAGGCTGGAGTGCAGTGGCACGATCTTGGCTCACTGTACCCTCTGCCTCCTGGGTTCAAGTGATTCTCCTTCCTCAGCCTCCCAGGTAGCTGGGATTACAGATGTGCACCACCACACCCAGCTAATTTTTTAAATTTTTGGCAGAGATAGGGTTTCACCATGTTGGCCAGGCTGGTCTCAAACTCCTCACCTCAAGTGATCCACCCACCTCAGCCTCCCAAAGTGCTGGGATTACAGGCGTGAGCCACTGTGCTTGGTCTGGGATGTCAATTTTAATTGGCAACCAGATGACCCTGGGCCACTGTCATCCTTCCCTTGTGCCTTCTCTGCTGAGGCAGCGTGTAACTAAAGTTCCTAAACCAATCCATTTTTGGCTGCTCTTTAATGCAATTAAAAAAAAAAATAGAGTCAGTCTCACTCTGTTGTCCAGGCTGGAGTGCAGTGGTGCAATCATAGCTCACTATAGCCTTGAACTATTGGGCTCAAGCAATCTTCCTGCCTCAGCCTCCCAAGTAGCTGGGACCACAGGCATATGCCATAGTACTTGGCTATTTTTTTTTTTTTTTTTTAATAGCGATGTGGTCTTGCTACATTTCCCAGGCTGGTCTCAAATTCCTGGCCTCAAAGCAATCCTCCTGTCTTGGCCTCCCAAAGTGCTGGGATTACAGGCATGAGCTACTAAGCCTGGCCTTCTTAAACACAATCTGAAATTGTTTTTTATTTATGTTCTTAGTACCTGCTCAAGTGAAATCACAGTTTCACTTCAGTTACCAGTTTGGAAAACACTAGCTTTTCTCTTTTTGCCTCTTTTTGTTAAAGATAATTTGCTTTTTGGTAGTGCCCATCTCCTATCAGTTAGGGATGAAGCAATCCCTTGTTCATCCCCAGCTTGGCTTTTGATCTATGCCTGGTTCATGCCTTGGACACATGGAAAAAAAGGAGAGACAAAAAAAAAAAAGATAATTTGCTTTAACTTGGTTAAATGTTCTCGAAGTATGACTCATCGGCTGTAAGCGAGAGGTCTCGTAGAAACAGTGAGATCGTGGGATATGCTGGAGGGACCAGTGGTAACCAGTGGCGGGGCTGACGTTAGTGCTGACCATTGAGTGAGACACGTACCTGTGTCCCAGCGCCCTCGGACGGTGCAAACTCCATGGACTTCAGAATGCTGCAAGAGCACGACAGAGGGGTTATTTTATTTATTTTTTGAGACAGAGTCTCGTTCTGTCACCCAGGCTAGAGTGCAGTGGCACGATCTTGGCTCACTGCAACCTCTGCCCAGTTCAAGCGATTCTCCTGCCTCAGCCTCCCGAGTAGCTGGGATTACAGGCATGTGCCATCATGCCCAGCTAATTTTTGTATTTTTAGTACAGACAGGGTTTCACCATGTTGGCCATGCTGGTCTCGAACTCCTGACCTCAAGTGATCCACCCGCCTCAGCCTCCCAAAGTGTTGATATTACAGGCATGAGCCACCAGAGTGATTATTTTCTACTTATACCTTTGACAACAGCCACATTAATAAGCATTAACATTACAATTTTCTGCTCTCCAGGAACTGAAGAACTGTCAACTTTAACAACTTCCCTGGCAGTAATAGAATCTGATAATGTCTCTAGAATAACTATTCAACTAGCAGTTGGCTGGCAAAAGTTTCTTGCCTAGCATGTAAATCATTCCATATGGAATCACACCAGGTCTGTTCAGAGTATAATTTTAAAGTTTAATACAGACATAACATTGTTGCAAATGGAATGTATTTGTAAAGCTTAAAGGGAAGGAAAAAGTTGTAAGGAGAAGCCAGAGAGAGGGGAACCCACCAGGGTGGCCACTGCCCACACCTCACTCCTAACTGGCACCTACCTGGGGACCAGGGGACATAGGCAAAGAGCAACGTCCTAGACTTGGATGACTCAGAAGCGAGGTGGGCAGACCTTCTCTGCAGCCCCAGGTTGGGGAAGGAGCGCAATGACAAAGGTGTGGCAACAGAAGGTGACTTCTCCCTCCCTTGTTCTCACTGGCACTGAAAAGGGCCACACCCTGATCACTACAGTCTCTGGGCTGTCTCAATGAGTCCAGGTCCCCAGGATTATTACTGTTTCTCGAGTTCCTTTTGCTGTGGATGTCCCTTTTTTGCTGAGTTTACCAGGGAGAAGACGGGAAGTGAGGCTATGTGGCTTTGAAGGAGCTGCAAGTGTTTCTTTGAAATACCAAGGATGGAAGAGAGAGACCCAGAGCAGGCTAGCTGGACTGTGAGATTTACGACTCGCAGGTGCAGAGTCAACCAGACCTTCGCCGTGTTCCTGCAGCCACGATTTCGGCCTCTGTCCCCCTAGTGTGAGCCACCACACCTGGATAATTTTTGTATTTTTAATAGAGACGGGGTTTCACCATGTTGGCCAAGCTGGTCTCCTGACCTCAGGTGATCCACCTGCCTCAGCCTCCCAAAGTGCTGGGATTACAGGTGTGAGCCACTGTGCCTGGCCAAAAGGGGTTTCTTAAGATGGAATCCTGTCCTTTGTTTCCTATTTTCTTTAGGATTATGTAATAAAAGACCACGTGTCTCTTTATTTATTCTACAGATCTTTACCAGCAGCCTGCTATCTGCTTGTTGCTGTGGGGAATCAGAACCACTCCTGGTCCTACTCCAGGAAGTTTACAGGCCATTACAGGTAATAGGCAAGACTCCAAGTGGTCCATTAAGGCCGAACTTGTGAGGACCCCAGCAGGAGGGATCTTGATGGGTTGGAGACCACGTCTCAGCGTCATGATGAACAAGCATTGGAGAAGGGCCCTGAAGGGACAGGGTGTCTTGTGCTGCGGCACGTGAGGATCTGAGGTCAGCACCCCCTGTTGCGTGGCGGTGAGGAAGTGGAAATGGGACGATGTTGAGAAGGGGACACAGGCAAGAGCCCAAGAGCACAGCTGGTTCACCAGGAAGTGGGAAGCTAGGAGCACATTTGGGCAAAGAAGCCACCTTAGTGGGGCTTCCAGATGTGCACATGGTGGTGGGGCCTGTAGTGTGCAGATGCAACAGAAAGAGTCAGCAGGAATGCCGTGACAAGCGGGTCTGGCGAGGCAGCCCTGCAGTGGGGGTAGGGGCAGCCTGTGACCCAGAAGGCTGTGGATGAGAGGGAGTAGACCGGTATGTGTTGCAGGCTGGAGCCTGGAAGCCTCAGCTCCCAGGGAATGAAGTGAACGTGGGGGTTGGGGGAGAAGAGGAGGAGGAGGCGGAGGAGGAAGAAGAGGAAGAAGAGGAAAAAAGAAGAGGAAGAAGAAAGAAGAAGAAGAAGACAATGAAGACGACAACTAACTCCCAGGGTGAGGCTGGGCAAAGGCCTTTGCAGCAGAGTTTCTCTGGCTCAAAATTAAAAGGCCCAATTTCTTTTTCTTTTTGGAAGAGGGAAGAAGAGGGAAAGGAAGGAAAGAATGGGATAGGAGAGGCAGGTAGAGAAGGTTGGCCAGGTAATGTTTAATAATAAGTTACATGTAATCCCAGCACTTTGGGAGGCTGAGGTGGGTGGATCACCTGAGGTCGGGAGACTGAGATCAGCCTGACCAACATGGAAAAACCCCATCTCTACCAAAAATACAAAATTAGCCCAGGGTGGTGGCTCATGCCTGTAGTCCCAGCTACTTGGGAAGCTGAGGCAGGAGAATCGCTTGAACTCGGGAGGCGGAGGTTGTGGTGAGCCGAGATTGCACCATTGCACTCCAGCCTGGGCAACAAGAGCAAAACTCTGTCAAATAAATAAATAAGTAAGTAAGTTACAGAGGCTGGAACTGTTAGAGGGATGTAGGGGTCTGTCCGAGGAGGTGCCGGCAGAGACTTTGCAGCTGGAGAGGGGATGAGACCTCTCGGCGGGGAGAGCATGGTGGGGACAGGGACTACGAGAGCCAGCAGACGCCAGGGAGGCTGGGGGTCCCAGGCGAGAGAAGAAAGCTGGTCATGGAAGTGAGATGGTTCAAGAGGACGCCCGATGAGCTTTTCTTAGCAGAATGGAATTAACAATACAAAGAAAACATGGTGAGTGGGTGTAGGCTCATCTTAAAAGGAGAAATGGAAAATAGCAAGAGAGAAAGGGGCTGATGGGACAGCAGGAGGGGCAGGAAGGAAGGGACCCAAGGTCTAGGCGGAGGGGGAAGCCTGCAGAAATGGGAGGTGGCACCCAAGACCAGAGGCGGGAGTCTGTCCCTAGCAGAGGGCTAGGGCATCTGTGGATAGTGGTTGGGTAACAGTGACAAGGGCAGGGAGGAACCCCCGAAGAAGCCTCAAACCAGCAGGGCTCCAGCCGCGAGAAGCATGGGGGACCTGTGGGGCTGGTCACCATGTCCTAGGCGTCCTTCGTTTGCAGTGTTTAATAACCTAGGAGTGAGGCGGGGATGCCAGTGGGAAGGCTTGGAATGGCTGACGATCCAGGGGAGCTCTATGAACGTAGAGGGTCTGACCACAGGCTCCAGGCTTGTAGGGGAGCTCAGTGAGCCTGGAGCATGATGGATGTGGGGGGACAGGTAAAGACCAGGACCCAGGAGCTCCAGAGTGCCAAAGCAGGCTCAGGGTGAGGAGGCAGAGGTGGGGGCTGCTGGCCGAGAAGGGAACTTTGAAGCTTGAGAACTGAGAATGCCATCATTAGCCCTGAAAAGATGATAAGCTTTTGGCTACAGCCTCACAGATGGAGAATAGAGATTGGAAGACAGAGTTCCCGAGGCCAGGAGGCCAGGGCAGCGTGAGGCCATATGCCCACCTTCAACCCGAAAACGTTTCCCTCCTGTGCTTTGTTTCTGTTTGGGGAATTTATAGTTGCAAAACAAGGTCATATTTGATCATTTCTGTAAAAGCACTATGCCCCTGATTCCATGCGTTCTGGAATACCTGCATGCACAGCTTTTAGCAAAAGTCCAAAGAATTCAGGGACAGGCCCGAGGGCAAACGCCCACAGTGTTGGGTAGCTCAGGACACCGTGGAGTGGTAGAACTCTGGCTGCATTTAGGGGCATCTGCGGAGCCAGAGGGCAGGGGGCCAAGGCTGCCTGTCACCGGCCTGGCATTGTTAACAGATGGCCCTAATGCGCCCCAGCTTGTGAGGGGCCACAGGGGTCTCTGTACTTACTTCAGCTCTTTCTTCACCTCTTCATAGTCAGCCTGGCCTTTGAGTTTTTCTTCCAGTTGCTGAAAACAGAGAAGAATTTGATCAGTGGCCATGCCTGACAACAGGTCGATGGACTTCACCGATGGCATTCACTGCGGAACAGCCAGCTGTGCCTGCGAGGGGAAGCTAGCCCTTGCGAATGGAGTCAACAGTGCTGGGGCCATCTTTTGTCCCTCACGCTCCTGGCCTGCCCAGTGTGAGTGCGTGCCCAGGCACAGCAATGTGTGTAGGGATGCTGTAAGGTTGTAACGTACAACTTAGCAAAAGCAGAATGAAGGCTGGGTGTGGTGACTCATGCCTGTAATTCCAGCACTTTGGGAGGCTGAGGTGGGAGGACTGCCTGAGCCCAGGAGTTTGAAACCAGCCTGGGCAACATGGTGAGGCCCCACCTCGACAAAAAATAAAAAAATTAGCTGGGTTTCTGGTACATGCCTGTAGTCCCAGCTACTTGGGAGGCTGAGGTGGGAGGACTGCTTGAGCCCAGGAGTTGGAGGGTGCAGTGAGCTATGATTGTGATGCTGCACTCCAGCCTGGGTGACAGGGTGAAGAGTGGAGACCCTACCTTTAAAAAAAAAAAAAAAAAAAAGCACCCACCCCTGCCCAAAAAAAACCAAAACAAAACAAAAAACAAAAGGAAGAATCTTTGCAGAGGTGAAAAGCAGAGGAGGAAAAGTATACTTTGTAGGAAGTGCCATGAAACAGCAAACAGAAGGAGTAGAGGCTTTCCTGGTGTCTGAAAAGCAGTGTGTGGTTTTAAACAAAATATGTTAGGCTGAGGGACTCATATAGCTGGTTGTCAACACCTTTGGGAGGACCTCCGCTAACGAGAGACACAGCCCTTTCGTGTTGAGAGTAGGCATCAAATAGGCATCAGGGCAAAGGCCTTTGCACTCCTGAACCCCTGGATGCTGGGGTTTTAGGGGCAGGGTCTGTTCAGTCGGGTGCTTGGTGGCTTCCCTGACAGGCAGCTGGTCTAAGTCCTGCGAGGAGGGCCCTGCCCGAGATGCTGCTCCCTCTCAGGGGCCTAGGGGAGGGATGGCACATTTCCAAAGTATGGTGATGCTCCAGTGGGCTCCAGAAAGGTCTGTGAGCTCGCTGGGGATTGATGTGGTCTGTTTCTTTTTTTTCTTTTTAATCCTTTTTTTTTTTTTTGGTAGAGACGGACTCTCGCTCTGTTGCTTAGGCTGGAGTACAGCAGTGTGATCTTGGCTTGGCTCACTGCAACCTCCGCCTCCCAAGTTCAAGCAATTCTCCTGCCTCAGCCTCCCCAGTAGCTGAGATTACAGGCATGCATCACCACTCCTGGCTACTTTTTTGTGTGTTTTTAGTAGAGACGGGGTTTTGTCATGTTGGCCAGGCTGGTCTCGAACTCCCGACCCCAGGTGACCCTCCCGCCTCAGCTTCCCAAAGTGCTGGGATTACAGGTGTGAGCCACCCCACCTGGCCTGATGTGGCCGTTTCTGCCCACAGCTCTGCAGGGCTTTCTTGTGAGAGGAGCCATTGCTGTGGGGTGGTCGTAGGGGGTGCTTTCTTCTCTGAAGGTGTTTTTGGACTAGTTTGCTTTCGATCTTTTCTAAAGGGAGCTCCTTGGAGGAAATGAGGCAACTCTACATAAAACAAGAACATGGAGAGGCGGTGCCGGGAGGATGTTCTGGCCATTCAGCATGTTTCCAAGCTAGAGGTGAATAAATGTCATTTCCGGTAACTTCCCTTCTATAGGGTTTCTAGGTATTATGCTTCTTCTTCTCCTTCTTTTTTTTAAAGAGAGACAGGGTCTTGCTTTGTCACCCAGGCTGGAGTGCAGTAGTATAATCATAGCTCACTGCAGCCTTCAACTCCTGGGCTCAAGCGATCCTCCTGCCTCAGCCTCCTGAGTAGCTGGGACTACAGATGCACATCACCACACCCGGTTATTTTTTAAGAGATGGGGTCTTGCTCTGTTGCCCAGGCTGGTCTCAAACTCCTGAGCTCAAGTGATTCTCCCACTTCAGCCTCCCAAAGTGTTGGAATTACAGGCGTGAGCCACCATGCCCCGCCGTACGTGCCCTTTCAGGTTCTGCTTGACTAGCCATGGCTAAGACCACAGTTTAAAGCCAACTGAGAATATTCTAGACTTTGGGGAGGAGATGGCGCCATCCAAATCCCAACCCGCCCGCTATTTTAAAAATTCAGGGCTGGGCGTGGTGGCTCACGCCTGTAATCCCTGGGTGGATCATGAGGTCCAGAGACCATGGCATCCTGGTGATTTGACCCCGTCATATAAAAAAAAAAAATTAGCCAGGGTGGTGGCAGGTTTTATTAATCACGAATAAATAGTTAACTAATTATTCAATAATAATTAGAGATGAGGTTCCACAATGTTGGCCAGGCTGGTCTCGAATTCCTGACCTTAGGTGATCTGCTTACCTTGGCCTCCCAAAGTGCTGGGATTACAGGCTTCAGCCACCGTGCCCAGCCTAAGTCCCTAAGATTCTAATGGAACATACAGAGAAAGCTGACACACGGCCCTTTACAAAGGCACTGCAGATCAAGCAGGGGAAATGCCTAATGTTCAGTAACAGGGCTGGGACATAAATAAAAATATATATACTATCTAGGTTTGTACAAGCACACACTATTAATAACTAACTAACTAAAACTCCTGGGCTCAAGCGATCCTCCTGCTTTGGCCTTTCAAAGTGCTGGGATTCCAGCTGCCCAGTCTTCATTGGGCCCATCTTTTTCTGTTGCCTTCGCTGGTGATTTCTTGAGTGTACCTTTGCCACGGCATGAAACTGCTCTGCCCTATGTCCCTTTGAAAGCCTCTTGCTGACTTTGTATATTATGATGGTTTTCTCAGTCCTAATCAAACAGGAGGTAAAAGGCACTCATTTTCCTACAAAAGATTCTCAGAAGGGGCTTGTCAAGAAGTGATTATTTTATTCTCTTCCCTATCGTCAAATAGCAGTTAGTACTAATGTACTCATATTCCCTTGTGAGAGATTATTCAGTGTCACTGGAATCCAAAATGCACGTCAGATGGTCACGATCACCGAGGCTGGATACGGAACATGCATAAACGTGGTCATATCCAGAGAATAGGAGCTGGCTGGGAGTAAGGCAGACAGAGGGAGGAGCACACAGAGAGTCTCAGAGCCTGGCATGGCACAGACCAAGAAGGCCGACGGCCTAAGCCTGGAACTCGAGTCTGTCACTTATGAGCTGGGTGCCTATGGACAAGTTAATAAACTTCTCATCTGTAAAATGGGAATAACAGCAATTACTCAAGGGTTTGCACAAAGCAAAAAACCAGTGCAGATGTTGGCAACTCTGGGCCCTCAACAGTGGGACTCTTTTTTTTTTTAAAGTTATTTTGTAGTGACGAGGTCACACTATGTTGCCCAGGCTGGTCTTGAACTCCTGGGCTCAAGTGATCCTCCTGCTTTGGCCTCTCAAAGTGCCGAGATTCCAGGTTCCCGGCCTTAATATTGCGACTCTTAGCACTGCTAAGTCCCATTACAGTTTCTGTCTAAGGGCACGGCTGCAGGTCTTCTTTGAAGGCCTGTGATTGGCCCTAATCGGAACGTTTTAGGAGTGGAATCCATGTCCAACCATGCACCGCATAACGCTTTGGTCAACAAAGGCTGCCTAAGTCCCATAAGAGTCTTTTTTTTTTGAGATGGAGTCTCGCTCTGTCGCCCAGGCTGGAGTGCAGTGGCACGATCTCGGTTCACTGCAACCTCAGCCTCCCGGGTTCAAGCAATTCTCTTGCCTCAGCCCCCCAAGTAGCTAGGATTACAGGTGCTCATATAATGTGTGACTAATTTTTGTATTTTTAGTAGAGATGAGGTTTCACAATGTTGGCCAGGCTGGTCTTGAACTCCTAACACTAGGTGATCCACTCGCCTCGGCCTCCCAAAGTGCTGGGGTTACAGGCTTGTGCCACCGCTCCTGACCTGAGTCCCATAAGATTCTAACAGAACATACAGAGCAAGCTGACATACGGCCCTTTATAAAGGCACTGCAGATCAAGCAGGGGAAATGACTAATGCTCAGTAATGGTGCTGGGACATTTGGTTTTCTGTATGAAAAATAGGCATAAATAAAAAAACATATATATATATATATATATACTATCTAGGTTTGTGCAAGTACACTCTATGATTGCACAACAACGCATTCACCTAATGACGCATTTCTCAGAATGCAGCCTCATTGTTAAGTGACACACGACTGTATTTTAGTTGGCTGTGAGTTTTTGCTGAGAGCTAAACAGCTTCCATTGAGGGTTCTGCCATCTACCTAGGGTCAGTTGAACTAGGAAGTCCCCAAGATCTCTTCTGTAAACCTTCTGTGACGTTTCCTGTCTTGGGCAGACAAGCTGGATGGAGCCTAGGGGAGGCTGCTTGGTGACGCTTCTCCCAACTGGCAGAGCGCCTGTAACCCGGTCCCATGGACGTCTCCATTTTAGTGACCCTGCTGTGAGTGCCACATTTCAAAACCTGCAGACGCAGGGCTCCCATTGGCTTCCGATGCTGAAAATGCCCAGTCTGGAGAAAAGACTAACTGTCCTCAGTGCGGTTCTTCGATGAGAAACTCCTTGTTGGGTTCCCAGAAAGCCCGGTTTCAAAGACTCTGACCCTGGGACGGGCAACAGGCACGCCAGTTTCTCAATGTCTCTGAAGACGCACTCCTCCTGTCAGGTCACGCTACCACTGGCCGCGTGGTATGCTAGACCTGCGCTTATTCCTAGCATTTCATATGCTATCTGATTTCATGATTGCAAAACTTTTGCAGATGGGTCTGACTACCCAAAGAAAGAAAAAAATCTCTGGGGTCCTACAGTGCAGATCTTGACAGAGCTGAGGCCGGTCCCACTTGCCTGCAGGGAGGAAGTGAGACACCGGAGAGGCCAGGATGAGCCGGGGGCTCTCTGCAAACCTGGGCTCCAGAGTCCAACAGATCCTGGCTCCACCATGTACTTGCGAGGTGAACCTAGATAAGCCTCAACATCTTGGGTCAGGTGTGGTAGCTCGCTTGAGCATAGGAGTTCAAGACAAGCAGGACAACATAACAAGACCCCGTCTCTATCAAAAAAAAAAAAAAAAAACCCCAAAAAACCCCACAACATTAGCTGGGTGTGTTAGCATGTGCCCGTAGTCCCAGCTACTCAGGGGGCTGGGGCAGGAGGATCACTTGAGTCTGGGAGGTGGAGGCTGCAGTGAGCCGTGATAGTGCCACTCCACCCTAGGCAAAAGAGTGAGACCCTGTCTCTAAATAAATAAATAAATCAACCAATCAACCAACCGACCCACCCACCCACCCAGACTTGACTTCTCCAAGCCTCAGTTTCCTTATCTAGAAAATGGGCATCGTGTTTATATGTTACAGTGCTTTGGTGAGGATTAAAAAAATATTGGGTACTTAGAGCTTAGTGCCAGTGCTGGGCACATGGCAAAGTGCTCTGTAAACGGTGGCTAGCACTGTTACTGTCCTTGTTACTACAACTACTACATCCCTGCTAGGTGGGGTTGAATTTGGCTACACTGGATCTGAAGACAGTCTCTGGTTCTGTTTCTCCAGGGGCTCTGTTCGCAAAGGTCTCCAGATCTCAGCCTGTCACCTCCCAGGGTCCCCGCTATTCTGCAGCAGAGCCACAGAGAAAGAGCACATGTGCCCTGGAGTGGCTCCCGCTGTCGAGGGTAACTTCATGTCCAAGGCTGTGGAAAGAGAATCTGGGAACTGGTCATCTTCCTGAAAAATGCACTTGTCTGGCTGGGTGCGGTGGGTCATGCCTGGAATCCCAGCACTTTGGGAGGCCGAGGCAGGAGGATTGCTCGTGCCTAGGAGTTCAAGACCAGCAGGGGCAACACAGGGAGACCCTGTCTCTACAAAAATTTAAAAATTAACTGGGTGTGGTGGTGCACACCTGTAGTTCCAGCTACTTGGGAGGCTGAAGTGGGAGGATCACTTAAGCCCTGGAGGTTGAGGCTGCAGTGAGTTATGATCACGCCACTGTACTCGATCCTGAGGCAAAAGAGCAAGATCCTGTCTTTAAAAATAAAATAAAATAAAATAAAACAAAACAAAACAAAATAAAATAAAATAAAATAAAATAAAATAAAATGCATGAATCTAAGGAACACACGTGGGCTTTACACAGACAGGTAAGAAAACGCCAAGTGTCAGAGACCTGGCTGCCAACCTGGTCCTACCCCAGCTGACTATGACCTTGGATAACCTTAGCCTGTTTGGGCTTCACGTTTCTCATCTGAAGAATGGGGAGATTCAGAATGAATATGGGTTTTCAAAGGACAGTGGTGAGATGTAGGATGATCAAGTGCCAATCAAACACGCCTGTTGTAATAATAGGATGGAAAAGATACACGGAGCCCACATGGCTCCAGAAACCTAGCTGGTGCTCCCCAGCTGGGTCCTGAAGTGCCAGAAGAATTATCTATTCGAAGTTCTTAAAAGCCTGGCTAAGATTTAAATGATAATAAATTTTACAATGCCAACTATTTTGGCATTAGCAAATTAGGTGTTCAATCTATAAACTATGTCTACCTACTGCAGGGCATGGTGGTTCATGCCTGTAACCCCAGCACTAGGGGAGACTGAGGTGGGAGGATCACTTGAGCCCAGGAGTTCAACACCAGCCTGGGCAACATAGCAAGACCCCGTCTCTACAAAAGATATAAAAATTAGCCGCGTGTGGTGGCGTGTGCCTGTAGTCCCAACTACTTGGGAGGCTGAGGTGGGAGGATTCCTTGAGCCAGAGAGGTCGAGGCTGCAGTGAGCTATGATTGTGCCACTGCACTCTAGCCTGGGCAACAGAGTGAGACCCTGTCTCAAAAAAACAGCAAAGGGGCCTCTGGCAGGTCTGACTAAGGCAGAGACCCTGGGAAAGGTAGTGTCTTCCAGGTTGCACAGCCAGCAGTCAAGGTGACAATATCTCTTTTCCATAAAATTCTGACCATGGGGGCAGAATGGCATCTGCGGTGCAGATAAATGGGGCCAGCCTCCATGTGATGCTGTCTGACTGGCTCAGGTTAGAATTGGTGTGGGAGTCTTCGGCCTCATGGGGATCCCCTGGCCCAGGGCAGGGGTCTGAGGCACAGACCCTTAGCTGACACTGCATCTCTGGGGTCCAGGCCTGGGCAGCGTGCACCTCCTTTTCTACTGGACAAGGACTCTACCTAGATGAGGACATGTGTCTCCATGGTTCCTCAGGGAGAGGCAGCAAGCATGGAAATTTAGGTTCTGCTGATGCTGGGAGTTGGGGAGGAGCCCAAGGATACTCTGGACTCTGGATGGTGAGTCCAAATCTGCAAAGCAATGGGGTGGGTGCTGTATATGCTCCGATGATCCTCTCTCCCCAGCCTCCCAGGTAGCTGGGACAATGGGCATGTGCCACCACTCTGGCTCATTAAAAAAAAAAAATTAAGAGATGGGGCCAGGCGTGGTGGCTCATGCCTGTACTCCTAGCACTCTGGGAGGCCGAGGCGGGCGGATCACCTGAGGTCAGGAGCTCGTGACCAGCCTGGCCAACATGGTGAAACTCTGTCTCTACTAAAAACACAAAAAATTAGCTGGGCTTGGCGGCAGGTGCCTGTAATCCCAACTACTTGGGAGACTGAGGCAGAAGAACTGCCTGAACCCAGGAGGTGGAGGCTGTAGTGAGCCGAGATCACACCACTGCACTCCAGCCTGGGAGACAGAGCAAGACTCTGTCTCAAAAAAAAAAAAAAAAAAAAAGAGATGAGATCTCACTACATTGGCCAGGCTGGTCTTGAACTCCTGGGCTCCGAGAATGCAAGATGAAAAGAGAGACACCCAAGGCCAGAGGGTGTGGGGAGATGGCGGGTTTTATACCACCTCTCTCTTTTATACCACCTCAGTGCCCCGAGAGACACAGCATCATCCCATAGTGTCTCCATGAGACCCATCAGAACCTCAGGAGGTGGGGTGAGGGGTGGGGAAACAGGAGCAGTTTGGAAAAAGACCCCTAGGTGATTCTAACGCATGTGACCACCCACCCAGTGGGAAGCACTGATCTTTAATGCATCTTTAGAAAAATATAATTTCTCCTTCTGGGAGATTGGTGTTCTTTTAGTTAGCCTTTCTTATAAATATCTATTTTAAATCAAAGCTATTGGTAGCATTATCTTCTGTGCTATAGCAAGTACAGTGCAGTTGACTAGCTAATTATACTGCCTCTATATTAAAGCATTCCAACAGAAGACTACAGAATAGAGAGTTATCAAAAAGCAGCCTTGTCACGGCGGTCGGGCTATTTCATTAATTGCAAAAACAGAGTTCTTTTTTACAAGTGGCACTATGCTTAAGCACTTGTCAGATTAGGCAGGAGGAAACATCTTCCACTTCTGCGTCTGTTTCCAAGCCTAATTAAAGGTTAGCGATGTCCCGTGACACACGTGGATAGTGGGGCGCTTATGGGGAACTTTGCTTGAAAAAGTAGAGCCCTGGACAGGACAGACTCGAAGATGTGTAGCTGTCTGGTATCCTTGTGAAATGACAAATCAAATTTGAGGGAAGAGGAGAAGTCTCAGTGGCAGAAAGATGGAGAATTTCAATGGGTTAGAGAAAGAAAACCAATTAGTCAGTCCTCCAATATATCCAACTACAGAAAGTATCATTGGAAAGTATGGGTGGAAACAATTCAATGAACTCAGGGCAAAAGATTCTGCCCAATAAGCCTTCTGCTTATGGGAAATGCCCTCTCTCCAAGTGACTGTCACCAAACACCCTGGCACATGTCTCAAGGATCAAGGACCCATTGCCAAGTGTTCATGGGAAAACCACCCGCAACTCCAAACAGCTGAGCCCAAAGCTGGGAGCTTGGAGCCTCCTCTCCCAAGCAGCAGCCTAATTCAAGGCCCCACCGTGCGTCCGCGGGTCCCCCGTAAGAGAGGAAAGAGGGGAAGGGGACAGGAAGAAGAAAGCAAGCAAGCAGCTCCGTGGTAAGTAAAGGGGAGTTCTTTGAGTAGCCAAGACTGCGGGGTCAGGGTTCCCCATGGCAAAAGCATCAGGTTGCCAATTTGCGAAGTCTTATTCATAAAAATATTTTCCTAATAATTGTATTTGAGGCTATACATTATACACAATAGGAAAAACAAAAAGCCCTCAGAAGGGATCTCATTCAATTAACCTTATTCCTTTGGGGTGAGAGGAAACCCTGGCTTGGTAAAGTCAGATGCTTTCTGCATGTGGGTTTCGTATCAGCGAAATCTGGCAACAAGGAGTTAAGATAATTAAAATCAGAAGTCTTGTTACTAGAAGATATGTTTTGATTATTAGATTAGATGAAGATAAGGTAGCAATGATTTTGGAAGAAGTATCGCTGAACTGTTTCATTAACTGCATGGTATTAAACAATTCCCCCAAGATACAGATAACGAACATTAATTTGCAAAACCGCGTTTCATTTTTTTGTGAAGGCAAACATTGAAACCTTAACTGATTTGGAAGAAATCGCTCTATAATAAAAAATGTGAGGTCTACAGCCTTGCTCTCTTGTAGCCGGTGTGTATCTGAGTCACGCCCTTTAACTCGACAATGGAGAGAAAGGCAAATTATCTCATAATAATGCCATTGCTGGGGTCAGAAATGGCTGTAGCATGAGAAAATGAGATTAAATCTAGAAATAAAAACTGAATCCTGGTACTCATTGAGTAAGCTGATGAGAGAGGAAGAAATGGCGGTGACAAAATAAATGACCCGGCTCACGGTGGCTCACGCCTGTAATCCCGGCATTTGGGAGGCGGAGGCAGGTAGATCACCTGAGGTCAGGAGTTCGAGACCAGCCTGACCAACATGGAGAAATCCCGTTCCTACTAAAAATACAAAATTATCCAGAAGTGGTGGCTCATGCCTGTAATCCCAGCTACTGGGGAGGCCGAGGCAGGAGAATTGCTTGAACCTGGGAGGCAGAGGTTGCAGTGAGCCAAGATGGTGCCATTGCACTCTAGCCTGGGCAACAGAATGAAATTCCGTCTCAAATAAAATAAAATAAAATAAAATAAAATAAAATAAAATAAAATAAAATAAAATAAAATAAAATAAAATAAAATAAAATAAAATAAAATAAAATAAAATTAAAAATAAACGACCTGGCTGAGGACAGATGGAACCATTCAACCATTATCCCCGAAGTCCGCAGGACTGTCTCCTCCAAGGGACCCAGTGCTGGGCAATTCTCAGTGAATGGGTGAAATTCACCCCAAAGAGGCAGAAGAAAGGAGCAATGGAGGGTCGTGGGAGCCATCAGCATCAGCAATAGATTTGCTGGAAACTGAGTTTTGGCATAAATTTGGTCATGTGTCGAAAATAAAATTTCAATTAAAAAAAAAAAAAAGACATTGGGCCAGGTGCAGCGGCTCATGCCTATAATCCCAGAGTGTTTTGGGAGCCAAGGTGGGAGAATTGCTTGAGCCCAGGTGTCCCAGACCAGCCTGGGGAACACAGTGAAATCCCATCTCTACAAAAAATTAAAAAACTAGCTGGGTGTGGTGGGGCACGTCTTTGGTCCCAGTTACTTTGGAGGCTGAGGCAGGAGGATCGCTTGAGCCCAGGAGTTCGAGGCTGCCGTGAACTATGATCCTGTCACTGCACTCCTGTCTGGGCAAGTGAGTGAGACTCTGTTTCCAAAAAAAAAAAAAGAAAAAAAAAAATGGCAGTGGCTCATGCCTGTAATCCCAGCACTTTGGGAGGCCGAGGCTGGTGATCACTTGAGGTCAGGAGTTTGAGTCTACACTGGCCAACATGGTGAAACCCCGCCTCTACTAAAAATATAAAATTTAGCCTGGCATGGTGGCGCATGCCTGTAGTTCCAGTTACTCAGGAGGCTGAGGCAGGAGACTTGCTTGAATCCAGGAGGCGGAGGTTGCAGTGGGCCAAGACTGCGCCACTGCATTCTAGTCTCGGCGACAAAAGCGAAAATCCGTCTCAAAAACAACAACAACAACAACAACAACAACAAAAACAAAATGGACCTAAGTACATCCTAGGACTACTTCATACCAAAAAGCTTTCCTTTAAATGTTCACAACGAATGCTGACCCACTTTATTCATACAATGAATATACTTTACAGCCACTCATTCCCTCACCCACCCAACACTGAGGTACCGGGTTGGGGAAGGAATGGGCCTGAACGGGCAGCCCCCGGGCAGAGCGGGGAACCCCCGGCCCGGGGCTGAAGCCCTGCCCTGAAGGTCCTGCCTTCTTTGCTGTCAAGACAGACAACTCTTAGAGTCTCCCCTGGCTCTGAAGCCTGTGAATCAAGGGTCCCAGGACCCTCTTCAAATTACACTTGCTTCAACAGATCGTAAATACCTAAAGTATAATCGTTACTTTTTAATATGTGGAAAAAGCTCTGGGTTCTGCGTCTGGGATAGAAATTTATGGAAAAGCCAAGAGTGCCTAGTGGGAGGGAGCCTGGACTGAAGCAGCACCTGGACAGGGGCTTGGTCAAGAGAAATGGTGCTTGGTCAAGAGAATGTCCCTTAGATTAGAAGGTCAGATGTGACTTCCATGGACCTCTGGGGTTTCATTTGGCTCAGGCACCAGAAGTGCTGGAGTTATAGTACACCAGGTCCTCCTGCGGGGGTATCCTCAGAAAGCCAGGATGCCCTGCAAAACTTGGTTAAAGAGCCGGGCGCAGAGGCTCACACCTGTAATCTCAGCACTTTGGCAACCTGAGGTGAGCAGATCACCTGAGGTCAGGAGTTCAAGACCAGCCTGGCCAATGTGGTGAAACCCCATCTCTACTAAAAATACAAAAATTAGCTGGGTGTGGTGGCAGATGCCTGTAGTCCCAGCTACTCGGGAGGCTGAGGCAGGAGAATCACTTGAACCCGGGAGGTGGAGGCTGCAGTGACCCGAGATCATACCACTGTGCTCCAGCCTGGGCAACAGAGCGAGACTCCGACTCCAAAAAAAAGGGAAATGCTGTCTACACAAGGGCTGATGGCAGGGTTCAACATCCAGTCTCCCTGCCGTGGACTCCGGGACTCTGCTTGTTGCTACTTTACAGAGGTTCAAGGTTGCCACACTTGCTATCAAGTCCAGAAAGGCAGAGGGTGTGTGTGTGTGCGCGTGTCCAGCCACCCGCTCTGCCTCCTTGGGCCACCCTTGGCCCCCGCAGCCCCCTTACTTTGAGTGTGCTGTTTTTGGCGCTCAGCTGCTGCTCAAGCTGCGAGATCTGGCTGGCCGAATTCTCCCGCAGCTTGGTGAGGCTGGCCTGGAGTCTCTGCACGTCCTCCACCAGCTGTGCGATCTCCCGCTCCTTGGCGGCCAACTCAACTTCTAGGCTGGAGCGGGTCAGCACCTCTATGGCCTGCTCCTGGGGAGGAGAAAAGAGATGACAAAACTGCGCTGGCCTTGAGGCAGGTGCTCGGGGCTACCTGTGCTGGCAATGGAGACAGAAGCTGCACAGACGTCAGTGTGTGGATGGTGATGGCAGGACGTCACTTCTTGCCCTTGCTTGCACTTCCCCTATGCCACCTTCCTCCCCCTGTGGTTAGCTCCCACCTGGATTCATTCACTGGACAAATATGTACTGAGTGCCCACCATGTACCAACCATATAGCAGTGAATCAAAGGACAAAAGTCCAGGCTGGGTGCAGTGGCTCACGCCTGTAATCCCAGCACTTTGGGAGGCCGAGGTGGGTGGATTACCTTAGGTCAGGAGGTCGAGACCAGCCTGGCCAACATGGTGAAACCCCGTTTCTACTAAAAATACAAAAATTAGCTAGGCTAATTATAGGCGCGTGGTAGTGGCCTGTAATCCCAGCTTCTCGGGAGGCTGAGGCAGGAGAATCACTTGAACTCGGGAGGTGGAGGTTGCACTGAGCTGAGATTGTACCACTGCACTTCAGCCTGGGCAACAGCATGAGACTCTGTCTCAAAAAAACAACAAAAAAAAAACAGGAGAAAAGTCCCTGTCTTCCCAGGGCTTACAGCCCAGCAGGGATGCGGCAGGGTGAGTGAGATGCAGAAAATACACTTACTAGTAATGAAAAGTGTGTGGGGTGACCACTGTCAAAGGAGACTTAAAACTGAGGCCACAGAGTCAGAGTTGGGAGAGGCAGGGGGTTTAATAAGATGGCCAGGAAAAGACTCACTGCGATGGTGATGTGTGAGCAGAGACCTGGAGGAGGAAGAGGTGGGGAGGGGCTGCTGAGCGCTGGGGAAGAGGGAAGAGTGCTCCAGGCAGGGGAACGGCAGAGTGGGTGGCTCAGAGGAGGAAGCCTCCCTCGAATGCTCCTAAACCCCCGAGATTTTCCACCACAAGGTGGGATTCAAGGTCCTTGAGATTCTCTGTTAAATTACCCGGAAGCTGAGATATTGTCTGACAAACTGAAAACTCTCTGTCAGCATTTTCTTTTTCTTTCTTTTTTTTTTTTTTTTTTTTTTTGAGATGAGTCTTGGTCTGTCGCCCAGGCTGGAGTGCAGTGGCGCAATTTCGGCTCACTGCAACCTCCGTCTCCTGCGTTCAAGCAATTCTCTTGCCTCAGCCCCCTGAGTAGCTGGGATTACAGGTGCACACCACCACACTTGACTCATTTTTGTATTTTTAGTAGAGATGGGGTTTCACTATGTTGGTCAGGCTGGTCTCGAACTCCTGACCTCAAGTGATCCACCCACCTTGGCCTCCCAAAGTGCTGGGATTACAAGCATGAGCCACTGTGCCTGGCCAGTATTTTATTTAATAAAAGAATTTTTTTTTTTTTTTTTTTGAGACGGAGTCTCGCTCTGTCGCCCAGGCTGGGGTGCAGTGGCGCAATCTCGGCTCACTGCAAGCTCCGCCTCCCAGGTTCATGCCATTCTCCTGCTTCAGCTTCTCCGAGTAGCTGGGACTACAGGCGCCCGCCACCATGCCCGGCTAATTTTTTGTATTTTTAGTAGAGACAGGGTTTCACCGTGGTCTCGATCTCCTGACCTCGTGATCCGCCTTAATAAAAGAATTAAAAGTTGTGGAAGATGTATATTTGGTGTTCCTTTGTTGAAGAACTCTTAGGATAATTGATTAAAAAAAAAAACTGGCTACCCACCCCTTAACCTCACCAAATGCTCATTGTGGAAAATACGCAAAATAGAAAAAAGGTAAGGTATTAAAAAAAAAAAAAAAAGAAAAAAGTCAAATCTGTAATTCTACTTCTCAGTGACTCAAGTAGTACTTTTTTCAAGCTTTAAAAGTAATCATGGGGCTGGGTGCCATGGCTCACACCTGTAATCTAAGCACTTTGGGAGGCAGAGGTGGGTTGATCAACTGAGCTCAAGAGTTCGAGACCAGCTTGGGCCACATGGCGAAAACCCATCTCTACAAAAAAGTACAAAAATTAGCCAGGCATAGTGATGCATGCCTATAGTCCCAGCTACTCAGGAGGCTATGGTGGGAGGATGGCTTGAGCTTGGGGAGGTTGAGGCTGCAGTGGGCCATGATTGCACCACTGACCTCCAGCCTGGGTGACAGAGCAAGACTCTGTGTCAAAGCAAAAAAAAAAAAAAAAAAAAAGGGAATCCTGGCTCCTGAAAGATTCTGAAATCTTTTCTGCAGGGCAGATGCAATTCTGGGCATGACAGACGGGGACCGCGGTGGAAAGGGCAGAGCTGCATGGTGTCTATGACAGCTGAATCCTGGGGGCAGCTCATGCTGTAACACAGAAAGCCACTGTCCTTGCTGCTGTCCCCTCTGAAGTGCTCAGTTTCACATCCTGATCTTGCCTGTATTGTGGGGAAAGGGTGGCACCATGGCCCCGGCTGGCAGGTGCAGCTGGGCCATCCCATGCACCGTGTGCTCACCACGGATTTTCAAATTTGGGGACAGGCATTCACTCGGGAAATAATGTTTCATATCTCTCTCAGGGAAAATGAGGCCTTTACCATTTAAGTCTGTAAAGTTTTGTGTGCAAAGAGGGTACTCCTTCCTGCTTCTTTGATTTGTATGAGGTTGTAAAAGAGGTGTTTCGGTTCTCCTGACCTCTGACAGCTGTGCGCGTGGCCCTGGGGGGCTAGCGAGCATCTCCTGTTGGCTTATTTACCAGGCACAGGCTGTCCAGGCCCATTCTGTGCAGCGTGAGCTGCACGGATCATTGCCAATTTGCAAACTGTTGCTGGTGCACAGTGAGGCAATTACAGAAATCGAGAATAAGTGTTTAGAAACTTTTATAGCGATTCGGCATTTCGGTGACATTTTAAATGTCTTTTATATAAAACGATCAGTCTGCCACAGACTGGAAATTTAAAAAACAAAACAAAACTGTCCATCACAGGGAGTCTGGAAAGCACTGCTCTGAATAACGCCGGGCAGGGCCAACGTCACGAGCCCTCCAGGGTAGGAGGACCAGGACAGCGGCACGTGGGCCTGAGCCACAGGAAGGGGGAATGGGTGGGCCTTGGGAGGGCTGGCGGGACCTTGTCGGAAGGAAAGGGGGCTCCATCTCAGGGTGGGTGCCGGGGAAGGGCGGAGGACATGCAGGCAGGTGCAGAGGCTGGCAGGAGTGTGGGGCAGGGCTGGAGGAGTGACGGTTGCCAGGGGTGGCCAGGGGTGGCCAGAGGTGCCTGGATGTGTGGTGGCAGCCCTGGGGAGTCCCTGCCAGCTCTGGAGCAAGGAGGGGACATGGCAGAAGTGACATGTAGGGAGGTCAGTCTGGGCACAGGTTGAATCATGCTATATCACATCCTCATCTTAATCTTCCACCCTGAAGGGTGCTGGCCATAGACACTGATTAAAGGGCTTTTACGAAAAGGGTCAGTAAAACCAGCCAAGGGAACATGGATTTTACGAGGGGCAAGTCAAAGTGAATGTATCTGGGACAGGTGCTTCTAAGGACACGGGTCAAAGGTGTGGATTTCAGTGCTGTCCCTGGACCCAGAGTGGGGACCGGGCAGCGGGTGGTCGAGGGCTCAACTCCTGCGCCCTGCTGGGCGTGGCCACAAGAGCTTGGCCACATTGGCCAACTCCCAGGAGCTCAAGCCACAAACTCCTCCTTCATAAAATAGCAAAAAATCATCGCTGTCTCGCATGAACTAAACGAGGCGAAAATGAACCCCAAAGCAGTAAGACCTTGGAAATGACACAGACATGACCATCCTTCCTTTATCTGTTTTTTTTTTGTTTTTGTTTTTATTTTTTGAGATGGAGTCTTGCTCTGTCACCCAGGCTGGAGTGCAGTGGTGTCATCTCAGCTCACTGCAACCTCTGCCTCCCAGGTTCAAGCGATTCTCCTGTCTCAGCCTCCTGAGTAGTTGGGATTATAGGCACATGCCACCATGCCTAGCAAAGGCAAATTTTTATAGTTTTAGTAGAGATGGGATTTTGCCATTTTGGCGAGGCTGGTCTCGAACTCCTGAACTTGTGATCCGCCTGCCTTGGTCTCCCAAAGTGCTGGGATTATGGGTGTGAGCCACTGCGCCTGGCCCATCCTTCCTTTATCTGAAACTGTGGCTCACTCCATCTCAACACAGTGGGCACTCCCAGTTATCCCATCACAAGGACACAAGGGAGAACGAAGAAAGAAATGGAGAGGGGCTTGGGGAGCAATCCAGCGGGCCTGGATGAGAAGCAGCGGCCTGTCAGTCCATAGGGTGATGGCTGGGAGAAACATGGGCAAAAGCTAGAGAGGAAATCAGAAAGAGGAAGAGGTGGCCTTCAAAGCTTTAGGGAGGCTGGGTGCGGTGGCTCACGCCTGTAATCCCAGCACTTTGGGAGGCTGAGGTGGGCGGATTACCTGAGGTGAGGAGTTTAAGACCAGCCTGACAAACATGGTGAAACTCCAACTCTACCAAAAATATAAAAACTAGCCAGGTATGGTGGCGCACACCTGTAATCCCAGCTATTCGGAAGGCTAAGACAGAATTGGTTAAACCCAGGAGCAGAGGTTGCAGTGAGCCCAGATTGCGCCACCGCACTCCAGCCTGGGTGACAGAGTGGGGCTACGTCTCATTAAAAAACAAACAAACAAACAAAACTATGCAAAGCCAAGCATGGCTGCAAACTTGGGCCAGCAGCTCACTTAGCGACTGCTCACCTTCTAGAATTGGGGATTCCACTGGGATACCCAATGGATGGGTTTTGGCCTTTGCTAGATCTACAGACTCCACTGTTTCTCTGCTGCATTCTGCCAGCCAAGCCCAACAGACCATTTTTCCGCTGGCCCAGTTTCCTATGTTTGCTCCCCAACTGGCTGCAGCTGGAACCCACTGGCTATGTGGGAATACACGCCCGTGGGGAGCCCCACGGGGCTGCTCTGGGGAGACTGAACCGGTGCCATGTAAACACAGCACTTAACCGATGATGAAGTGTTTAAGCGCCCCTAGGATCCACAACGGACTCTACCTGCAAAAACATTCATTTCCTTCTGAAATGTTTTGGTTGCTGCAGTCCAGGATAGTGCCAGAATTCTTTTCAACCAAAACACTGAGCTCAGGGGCCCCGTGTAGACACATGAGAATGGATGGCTTCCTTTGCAGAACCAAGCGGGACCCCAGGGGCCAGGGGAAGCTGCTGACCCCGTCCTGAAGGCTGCCTCCCACCCTGGCCAAGGTACTGCATCCAGTTTGTCTAAACTTAGAGGAAGGAACTGTAACAGAGCCAAGGGGACATTCAGTTAAAATTAAGGTCCAGAGTCCATGAAGTATGAAGGACGTGATGGCCTGCTCAATGCAAATCTTTTCTCTGTATCTCTATATCCAGAAACACTTCAATCATAACTGCTTTTTTTTTTTTTTTTTTTTTGAGATGGAGTCTTGCTGTCGCCCAGGCTGGAATGCAGTGGCATGATCTTGGCTCACTGCAACCTGTGCCTCCAAGGTTCAAGCGATTCTCCTACCTCAGCCTCCTGAGTAGCTGGGATTACAGGTGCCCACCATCACGCCCAGCTAATTCTTCTATTTTTAGTAGAAACAGGTTCTCGCCACATTGGCCAGGCTGGTCTCAAACTCCTGACCTCAGGTGATCCGCCCACCTTGGCCTCCCAAAGTGCTAGGATTACAGGTGTGTGCCACCACACCCAGTCTCATATTTACTTTTTTGGAGACAGGGTTTCTCTCTGTTGCCAAGGATGGAGCACAGTGGCACGATCATAACTCACTGCAGCCTCTGCCTCTTGGGTTCAGGCAATTCTCCTGCCTCGGCCTCCTGAGTAGCTGGGACTACAGGCACATGCCGCCATGCCCAGCTAATTTTAAAATTTTTGTAGAGATGGGGTCTTGATATTTTTCCCTGGCCAGTCTCAAACTCCTGGCCTCAAGTGATCCTCCTGCTTCAGCTCCCCAAAGGGCTGGGATTACAGGCATGAGCCACTGCCCCCAGCAATAAATGTTTTATTTAATGTTAATTTTAAAAAGAAAGCTAAAATCTATTCTTAGAAGGGAGTCTTAATACCTTGATCTAGATTCATTCCTGGGGAATAATTTAAAAGCCACAGTCTGGGGTGACAGAAGGCCCAACTCAGGTCTTAGCTCAGCCATTAGATTGACTGTGCTTTGGGAAAAGGTGTTTACATTCATGGAGCTTTTGTTTCTTCATCTATATAAAAAAATAGGGCCAGGAATGATGACTCATGCTTGTAATCCCAGCACTTTGGGAGGCTGAGGTGGGAGGATTGCTTGAGCCCAGGAGGTCAAGGCTACAGCGAGCCACGATCACTCCACTGCATTCCAGCCTGGGTGACCTAGTGAGATCCCACAGTGGCTCACGCCTGTAACCCCAGCACTTTGGGAGGTGGATAACCTGAGGACAGGAGTTCAAGACCAGCCTGGGCAATGTGGCAAAACCCCATCTCTACAAATAATACAAAACTTAGCTGGGCGTGGTGGTATGCGCCTGCAACTCCAGCTACTTGGGAGGCTGAGGTGGGAAAATTGTTTGAGGCTGCAGTGAGCTATGATCGCACCAGTGCATTCCAGCCTGGGTGACAGAGCAAGACTCTGTCTCAAAAAAAAAAAAAAAAAAAAGAAATAATGGTACCGTTTCACAGATTAGGTGGAAATAATGATTTTCTGTACTCTCTGCAACCAGCCTCATCTTACTCCTTATGGTTCTTCAGGTGTCCACTACAGGCCCTGGCATACAGCAAGGACTCGACAGAGTCACTGTTGAATAAAAGGACTCCTACAACTGATATGTACTCATTGTAACCTTAGGATGAGGGCTCCTTAGAGGGGCCTTGTGGTCACTTAATTCCTATTTTACACATGGGAAAACTGAGGTTTGTAAGTGAACTAGTGATGAAATTATGTGCTAGAAATTGAGGGATCAGGCTAGGCGTGGTGGCTCGTGCCTGTAATCCCAGCACTCTGGGAGGCCGAGGCAGGAGGATCACTTAAGTCCAGGAGTTTGAGACCAGCCTGGGCAACATGACAAAACCTTGTCCCTACAAAAAATACCAAAATCAGTCAGGTGTGGTGGTGTGTGCCTGCAGTTCCAGCTACTCGGGAGGTTAAGCTGGGAGGATCCCTTGAGCCTGGGAGGTGGGAGGCTGCAGTGAGCCAAGATCGCGCCACTGCACTCCAGCCTGGGCGACAGAGAGAGACCTTGTCTTAATAAAAAATAACAACCCAAAACTGTGGGATCAGAGATAACGGTGCCAACTACAACTAGAATTACTGCTAAGGTTTACTTAGTCTTATTACGTGTCCAGCTTTGCTCTAAGTTATTTGCTCATAATAACTTCCGCATCAATCCCCCAGTTTACAGACGGGGAAACGGAGACTCAGGGATGTTAAGCTCCTTGTCCCCACCACCAGACTGCAGAGCTGGGGTCTGCACTGGGGGCTACGGCTCCAACACCCAAGGTCTTAGCTCCTATGCTGTTCCTTGTCCCTACACAGCATTGAAAGAGAGTCTGGAAACCCGTAGTTCAAAGCCACCTTGATCGGCTGGGAATGTTTGGGCTAAGAGCCATTTGCGCTAATTTCAGAAAAAGCAAGCTGCAAAAAAGTGGTGTGATACCCACTCTTTCTGCTCTATAAACTCGGTGCAGAATGTTATTTTATTCCCTCTCTGCCTGCCCACCTCTACCCTCCCAGCTCATCCTGAACTGTTCCTCATCTTGGAAGGGCACAGTGGAAACCCTCAATTTCTCCGTGTCATTCTGGAGAGGCTCCTGGTTTGGGTCTCCACCCGCACGCCAGCAATCACACCCCAGGCCTGGCTGGGGCATCGTGACTGTGTCTGCGCAGCCTCCACCTCGGCCCTGGATGGATGCCACGCTGGCCTCAGCCCACCCACGCACAGTTAGCAAAGGTCTTCCTTTGACTTTAACAAGCTCCAGCCCCCAGTTGGTCAAAGCAAACCCCACTGAGAAAGCAGTACTGGTTAAAACGTGATTCCCAAAGAGATGCTGAAAACAAAAAGGAGCAAGTGGCTGTAACTCGAAGGTGCAGAGGCCAGGCGGGGACAGTCCCCCATGGGGCTGGGGCTACCCACCACGTCTGGTGCCTTCTGGATCTGTGAGGCCAGCTGGAGGGAGTGATTGGCCGATGAGAGCTGTTCCCTTAAGGTCTCCGCCTCTCTCTGAGCCACCTCTGCCCTCTGAAGGAAACGAAACGGGGTGAAAGAGAAAGTACATTCAGTTTAACAACTGACAATTATTACAAGAACATTCATCAATTCATGCCTGACTGACTATAATTGATTTTCCTAAACACTCAACCTAATAAATGCTAGGAAAAAAAACACAGAATGTGATGGATTTTTATTTTAAACACTACAAGGAAGAAATAATTGAGCGATTATGACAGTAATTTAACGCTAGGAGCAAAGGAATCCCCTGCTGATACTAATACTCCGGCCCACTGAATTTCCCAGACTGAATAAATACAAGTGGAAATCGAGTCTTTTGATTCAATTTCTTTCTATTCTCATAGACCAAGAAGATTTTATTGCGGGATTACTCCTGGGAGTAATTCTCACGGGTAAACAATGAATTAAAGACACTTTGGCCATTCTCTTCCTAAAAACACGCACAAACAATGTTGTGGTTGTTTTTCTTCAGCAAAGGATTTCCATAAACGCACAGGATGCAAATGCCACTGCTTTTGTAAAGGCTGGGCTTATTTCAACATATTTAACCCTTCACTGGGCAAAGTGTTTTGAATGCTGATCCTGGCATTTTCAGCCAACCAGGCCAATCCGAGGACGTAGGCAGGAGGATGGCATAGACCAGTGCTGGGGGCCGCGGGACAAATGAGTGGACTTTTTCCATCATTTGCCTGCAATTCCTGAACAAGGAAAACACCACCCCCAGACAGCAAATGGGGATTTCCCACTGGATGACGAGGACAGGTCACCCCAGTGCCCGCCACCCGACAGGGTGTCTGGGAAAAGACATACCATGGCAAGTTACCCAAACTCACTGAGCTGCCGCCTTCCTATCTGTAAAATGGGAACACGGTCCCTAGCCATGGAAGTGCCCGGGACACAGAACTCAGGCAGAGGTCATTTGTGAATGGCCTTGTGCCGGCTTAATACTTAGGACTGAGGCACAGTTCTAAGACAGGTGGGAGACGGTGGTGAATGACATGGGACACGTGGGCTGAGGTGAGTTTTGCTTCTTCCTCCCAGACTTACAATCCACTGCTAGAAACATTCAATCGGAAAAGCCTGGCCAAAGGCTGGGCGTGGTGGCTCACGCCTGTAATCCTGGCACTTTGGGAAGCCGAGGCGGGTGGATCATCTGAGGTCAGGAGTTCGAGACCAGCCTGGTCAACATAGTGAAACCGTGTCTCTACCAAAAATACAAAAAATTGGCCAGGTGCGGTGGCTCATGCCTATAATCCCAGCACTTTGGGAGGCTGAAGTGGGCAGATCACCTGAGATCGGGAGTTCGAGACCAGCCTGACCAACATGGAGAAACCCTGTCTCTACTAAAAATACAAAATTAGCCGGGCGTGGTGGTGCATGCTGGTAATCCCAGCTACTCGGGAGACTGAGGCAGAAGAATCACTTGAACCCAGGAGGTGGAGGTTTGCGGTGAGCAGAGATCACGCCATTGCACTCTAGCCTGGGCAACAAGAGCAAAACTACATCTCAAAAAAAAAAAAAAAAAAAAAAAAAAAGCAAAGCAAAGCCTGGCCAAGCAGCGTTTCCATCGTATGTTTTCTTATTCTGTGGCATGGCAGCGTGTGGCTAACAATGGCTGAGAAAGGACTCAGAAAGACAAACAAGAAGTTGGCCTGCCCTGGAACTGGCTGATTAATCTAGTTCTAGGAGGAGTGGCTTTGGCAGCTTTAAGCAATTCTGTGGCAACAGCATTGAATTTATTTGCCCTGCATACAGACAAATTAGGATTTTTTTTTTTTTTTTTTTTAGACGGAGCCTCGCTCTGTTGCCTAGGCTGGAGTGCAGTGGCATGATCTTGGCTCACTGCAGCCTCCACCTCTTGGGTTCAAGCGATTCTCCTGCCTCAGCCTCCCGAGTAGCTGGAATTACAGGTGCCCACCATGCCTGGCTAATTTTTACGTTTTGAGTAGAGATGGGATTTCACATGTTGGCCAGGCTGGTCTCAAACTCCTGACCTCAGATGATCCGCCTGCCTCGGCCTCCCAAAGTGCTGGGATTACAGGCATGAGCCACCATGCCCAGTCAATTTAGGATATTTCTAATGGCAGTTCCATCTGCCCAGGGTGGTGCTGGTGGCCGCCTGCCTTGCCTCTCCAGGACCTCTTGGAATTACATTCAGTTGAATTCATGTGGTGCCTGGCTGGGTCTGTCTAGGCCCAAGCAGGTCACCTCTATCACTATCTCTCGTCCACACTGAATCTAGAACCAGCCATCAGGAAGGTGGTAAGCTGACCTGTATGTCCAGGACTGTAGAGGTGATTTCTGGTTCATGCTAATTAATTAACTGTTTTTTGTTTTTTTTTTCCTGAGATGGAATCTTACTCTGTTGCCCAGGCTGGAGTGCAGTGGTGTGATCTCAGTTAACTGCAACCTCCGCCTCCCGGGTTCAAGCGATTCTCCTGCATCAGCCTCTCGAGTAGCTAGGATTACAGACACGCACTGCCACGCCCGACTCATTTTTGTATTTTTTATAGAGACGGGGTTTTGCCATGCTGGCCAGGCTGGTCTTGAACTCCTGACCTCAGGTGATCTACCCGCCTTGGCCTCCCAAAGAGCTGGGATTACAGGTGTGAGCCACTGCACCCGGCCTAATCAACTATTAAGACTACAGAAAAATGTCCTCTTCAACAAAAAAGATTTTTCCCAGTTTATTTCCAGATGGGTCACGCCAAGTGTTTCTGATGATCACGTCAAATCACTGAAGAGCTTACACCTCCCTTGCTGGTCAGTTCAACTCTTGGGATAAGATGTATTTGGAGATATTTCTTCTGGTCTCTTGGGCTAGAAAACCTATTTCTTAGCCTAGTGGAGAAGCTGTTCTGGTGGCAGCCAAGGAGGTGGCCTCACCACCCTGACTTGTAACACTGGCTCTGAAGTGTTCTGGAACGGCCAGCGCTGGGGAAGTCCCGGGCATCTGGTTACAAGGTGTCCCCGGGAGCCTAGGTGGTCTCAAGCGGGCATTTAGCCGTTCAGAGTGGATACCATCTCATCACAGGGTGATGGTTCACGAAAGAAGGGATCTAGCTGTTGATGATTTCAATTTCTGATTGCATAATTTTTTTCTTTCCTTTCTGTTTTTTTCTTTCTTTCTTTATTTTTGATACAGAGTCTCACCCTGTTGCCCAGGCTGGAGTGCAGCGGTGTGACTTTGGCTCATTGCAACCTCCGTCTCCCAGGATCAAGTGATTCTCCCACCTCAGCCTCCTGAGTAGCTGGGATTACAGACGCCCACCACCATGCCCAGCTAATTTTTGTATTTTTTGTAGAGACAGGGTTTCACCATGTTGGCCAGGCTGGTCTTGAACTCCCGACCTCAAGTGATCTGCCCGCCTCGGCCTCCCAAAGTGCTGGGATTATAGGTGTGAGCCACTGAGCGCAGCCTGATTGCATAATTTCTGTGGAGCATTTACACTTGCAATCAGTTTCCAAGTTCACGGACTGTCTCTCTGTGGCCTGTCTGTTGGCGGTCACGGTGGTCAGACTTCTATCACTTTTGGTTTGACTTCGTTACTTTCATGCAACTTTCTGATCACATAGTTATTCAGGATTTCTGTCCTGAGGACGTCGAAAAAAATACAAAACTCACAAAACGAAGCGTCGAGGTGGTTTGTGCGGTGAGACATCCACGAAACAGGAGAATTCAAACTAAAAACAGGCCTAATGGCAGTGAAAGGAAGGAACAGGGAAACAGACGCTGATCTGGAGCTGGGATGAATTCGTTTCAGGAGCTGAGAAGTAAGTATAGCCCATCGTTGGCAGCTGAGGCAGGGAGAAGGGGGCCCTGTGCTGGGTCGGCACGCGGTGACACTGGTTTTGAGGCTCTGGCGTCTTCCTGAAGACCCCTGTTCAACCAGCTGTAGCTGTTTCTAGATCCGGAACCCCAGACGCAAGAGCGGTGGCTGCCCTGAGACATCACTTCCCTGTGGTCACTGCTGGGCTCCTGTTTCCTCCTGTGTCCCTGCAGAGGCAGGGCCACTGGGAGCCCTCGTTCTACTTTTGTGTCTGCCCCACCATGAGAACGGCCCCTTGCCGAGCCTGAGCACTGTCCCGGGAGATCTTTCTTGCTGTTTCTTGCCTATTCTCTGTCACTTGCTGAGAAGTCAGAGTAGATGCTAGAAACATGGGGGCGAGGAGGATACTGCTTGCATATCGGTGGTAACCCAGACCACGATGGCAGAAAACAGCCACCCGGCAAGGGGACTGGCGGCCACAGGGCTCACCTGGCGATGCCCGTCACCTGGTGATGGTGTCCAGGACATTGTCATGAAGGTCCCTGGCATGTGTGGCCCCAGGCACACCTCACATACTCCTCATCTCAAAATGGAAGACCCTTTTGGGGGAAATTACTCTTAGCTGGCATCAGGTTAAACTCTGCCTCCCCTCAGCAGTCACCTGGGAGGTAGCAAGCAGCCAGCGACACCATGTCTCAGGAATTCTTCCTGTTAGAGTCAAGCCAGCAAATACAGGGATGGTTTCCACTGTGAGACCCAGGGGAGCTTTATGTCTCTGGGGAAGGTGAAGGAGGCTTTTCTGCTCCCTGGGCTGGTGTCATATTCCTCACTGGGTGATTTGGGGAAGGAGAGCCAGAACCAGGGGTCCACGAGGTCACCTCATCCTAGAGGAAGTTCCACGGGCCCCCCAACCCCTGCCCATCCCTCAAGGGTCCCTGAAAGGCCCCAGGAAGTATGGTAAGTAAATGCTTTTGCTGGGTGCAGTGGCTCACGCCTGTTAATCCCAGAACTTTGCGAGGCTGAGGTGGGCAGATCACTTGAGGTCAGGGGTTTGAGACCAGCCTGGTCAACATGGTGAAACCCTGTCTCTACTAAAAATACAAAAATTAGCCGGGTATGGGGGTGTGCACCTGTAGTCGCGGCTACTTAGGAGACTGAGGCATGAGAATTGCTTGAACCCGGGAGGGGGAGGGTGCAGTGAGCCGGTATCACACCACTGCACTCCAGCCTGGGTCACAGGGCGAGACTCCATCTCAAAAAAAAAAAAAAAAAATGCTTTCCCCTAACCGCAGTGCCCCTGACTGGGATGTGAATACAGGATGTAGACAGCTATTTCCAGAGCTCTAAAATCTGAAAAATTTGACTCATAAAACGTGGTGAGGCATCACGGGAAGGACACAGAGAGGGGTGGGCTTGCAGAGGATAAAGACAGGGCCTTGGGCCAGCTGCAGCCTGGTGGGGCGAAGGTGTGGGGAGAGGGCTGGGGGGTCTCATGCGAAACGTGGCCCCAGGCCTGTGGAGAGGTGGTTGTGGTTAGGAATTCTCTTGGGAGGCTCATTTTCTTCTCCCCCTGGAACCAACAAGAGAGAACCCTCACCATCTCCCCTTTAAGGGCAGATTCCTTCCCCCACCCCGCCAGTTTACACTTTCAGAGTGTGGCCTTTGAAGTCTCTGGTTTTATATGGCAGGGGAGGGGGGTGGTCTCTGATCCAATCTTCCACCCCCTTCTTGGCCCCAGGTTTTGTCTCTTGTTCTCTGCTTGCATGGCCATTAAAACTCAGGCTTGAGGACACCAGAGATGAGCAAGTCCCCCAAGGAACAAAGTAGACCCAGGAGCTGATGATGGGCTGAGGCCCTGCTAACCTACCCCCAGCATGCAATTACAGCGAACATCTCGACTCCCAGAGGTAACCCCATGTCAGTGACTCTGCAGGAAGGAGGTCAGGAACATCTACCACAGCTGGAGACCAAATGCTGACCACCACATGTCCAACGCTGATGCTGCACCAGTGGCCAAGGCTTTCGTGCAGTCCCACTCTCCGTGGTGAGGGTCAGCTGTGGTTTCCAACCCCTAACCTCAACCTGGAGGGTCCTCCACTAGGGCAGTCTTGTGACATAAACACCAGGCAGGTGAACAGGAGAAGAGCAGCTCACTTCAATGACTCCCTCCCAGCCCCAGTGGGCTACGAGAACATGCCACTGCACTCCAGCCTGGGTGTCAAAGCCCATATTCATTAAGTATATCTTTTTGAGCACCGACTCTGAGCAGGCCTCGTAGGTAGTAAAGAAATGCTGGTTTCAAAGCCGGGCGCAGTGGCTCATGCCTGTAATCCCAGTACTTTGGTAGGCCAAGGCAAGAGGATAGCTTGAGCCCAGGAGTTTGAGACCCAGGCCCACCAGCAACTCGGATCACCACTGCTCAGAAAGGAGGCCCCGGAGGGGCAGTGGGCGGGCCACTTTCTTTCACTGCAAAAAAGCTGTGAATTGCTGAAAGCCCCAGGACGGGGTTTCACACACAGTTCAAAGTGCAAAGCTGTGGCTTCTTATTTACCGTGAAGTCTCAAGAGTTCTGAACCTTTACTGTCACCAATTGGGACAGTAAGGATTTATGCTAGTGCTCTGATGTTCAACAAACAGGTGTGAATGAGGCTTGGATGTAATTGACAGGTGCCGACTGCTCTGCTACTTCTCTATAACAGGAGCACAGTGCTTTAGCAATAAAAGAGAGCTTCAGGTCTCCGTAGAACATTCTAACTACACACCTAGGGAAAACGAATGTTGTATGCCAGTGAGCTAGTAAATTGCTCCTCCTGGGGGTTTCCTGATGGGAAAGGCGTTGGTCCAGATGCCTGCCACCTGCACCAGTGTGGGACCGCGTCTGCGCCCTCCTCTTCCTGCCCAGCCTGCCTCCAGCTCACCTCCGCAGCGATGGCCTCGGCTCAGGCCCATGCCATCTCTCCCCGTACTGTCACAATAGCCTCCCACAGCTCTCCTGGCTTCTGGTCTTTCCACTCCCATCTGTTCTCCAATGTATAGCCAGAAAGATCCTTCTAGAACTCAAACCTGATGTCTCAATCCCGCCTACGAGTCTTCACTGCTCCCAGGATGAATCCTTCACACTCAGACCCACAGGCCTGGCCAGGTCCCGTCCTACCAGCCCACTCTCCGACCCGCATCTCTGGTGTTGGTTTTGAACTCCCGGGCCCAAGAGATCCTCCCACCCCAGCCTCCTGGGTTAGCTGGGACCACAGGTGCACACCACCATACCTGGCTTTTTTTTAAAAACTTTTTTGTAGAGAAAAAAGTCTCACTATGTTGCCCAGGCTGGTCTCAAACTTGTGGGCTCAAGTGATGCTCCTGCCTCGGCCTCTCCAAGTGCTAGTACTATAGGCGCTGCCGCCACCATGCCTGGCTCTGGCAGCTTTTTTCTTAGTTGATGGCCCAGGCCAATGTTCCCTTCTCTGGCTTTCATTTAACCTTCCACTTCTTTTCCTGCTGGAAATATTCTCTCGATATGCCAGGGCTTACATCTTTCCTCCCTGGATGCTTCTCATGCCAATGGGTCCACCTGTAGCTTCACGAAATCCTAGACTTCAGGGTCAAAAGGGACCCTTTGAGCCTTCTTGTTCAATCCCTCCTTCGGTCCACTCTGTGCATGATTCCCCATCTCATGCTCTGTGGGAGGGCTGGCCCGAATCTGCTTGCATAGCTCTGGTGACTGGCAGCTCACTCTCTCCAGAGCAAGCGTCTTTCAGCGTGGCAACTCTGGAGAGCCAGACTGGAGAGGAGCTCCATTGGGAATAAGCTTCCTGGCTGGGCATGGTGGCTCACGCCTGTAATCCTAGAACTTTGGGAGGCGGAGGTGGGTGGATCGTTTGAGCCCAGGAGTTCAAGAGCAGCTTGGGCAAACATGGCAAAACCCCGTCTCTACTAAAAACACAATAATTAGCTGGGTGTGGTGGCATGTGCCTGTAATCTCAGCACTTTGGGAGGCCGAGGTGGGCAGATCGCTTGAACCCAGGAGTTATCGCTACTAAAAATATGAAAATTAGCCGTGTGTGGTGCCATATGCCTGTAGTCTCAGCTACTCGGGAGGCTGAGGCTGGAGAATCACTTCAACCCAGGAGCGGGAGGTTGCAGTGAGCCAAGATTGTGCCACTGCACTCCAGCCTCGGCAACAGAGCAAGACTGTCTCAGAAGCAAAAACAAAAAAGTTTCCTATCGCCAGCCTCTATGCTAGGCTGGGGTCTACAGGGGTCTCTCAGAAAAAGCCTGGCTCCGTCCCCTGGCCTTTCTTTCTGGTCGGCTCTTGAGAACTACAAGGACAGAACCCACAAATGCCCCCATGACCCTTCCCCCTTATCTTTTTGTGTCCCAGATTCCTGAAATTATTCCTCTTGCTCCTGCTGTCCAGTGGTGCTGCTGTCTTTCCCTGCTACCCCAAGATTAGGAACGTCTCCGAACCCCCTAGTTCCTTTTATGGTAGAGCCCCTCCCTGTCCTGGCCATGGAGTCGTGTCTGAACGCACTCCAAGGAGCTGTTTTCCTTACAGTGTGGCTTCCAGTCTAAAATGGAATTTCTGGCCGGGCGTGGTGGCTCACGCCTGTAACCCCAGCACTTTAGGAGGCCAAGGAGGGCAGATCACCTGAGGTCAGGAGTTCGAGACCAGCCTGACCAACACGGTGAAACCCTGTCTCTACTAAAAATACAAAAATTAGCCAGGTGTGGTGGTGGGTGCCTATAATCCCAGCTACTTGGGAGGCTGAGGCAGGAGAATCGCTTGAACCCAGGAGGCGGAGGTTGCAGTGAGCTGAGATCGTGCCATTGCACTCCAGCCTAGATGACAAGAGTAAAATTCCATTTCAAAGAAGAAAAATAAATTTTATAAAAGGAATTTCCTAGGCATGGACTCATTGCTGCCAATGAGCAGAATCACCACCTCCTTCATTCTAGAAAATGTATTTCTATTAATACAGCCGTATCAGGCTATAAACTCTAGCTGAGTTGTTGGTGAGAACTCGCCTCTACCCCTCACCACCCTTTCCTGAAGGCAGGACTTTACAGTTCCCCCAAAACCTGTGCTTCTTCAGCAGCTACGGAACTAACATTTATTTAGGCATCTACTTCTGTTTTTTTTTTTTTTTTGAGATAGGGTCTCACTCTGTCACCTAGGCTGGGGTGCAGTGGTGCAATCATAGCTCACTGCAACCTCTACCTCCTGGACTCAAGCGATCCTCCTGCCTCAGCCTCCCAAGTGGCTGGGACTACAGGCACACTGCCACGCCCAGCTAACTTTTGTATTTTTTATGGAGATGGGGGTCTTGTTAAGTTGCCCAGGCTGGTGTCAAACTCCTGACCTCAAGTGATCTGCCTGCCTTGGTCTCACCAAGTGTTGGGATTATAGGTGTGAGCCACTGCGCCCGGCCACCATCTACTTTTTACTCTGGCATTTTACCTCGAATCCTCAAAACAACCTTGCAAAGGAAGCATTAGCTAAATTCCCTTCCTTTCTTTCAAAAATTTTTAACATATTTTAAATCGTGGTAAAATACGCAAAGCATAAAATTTACCATCTTAACCATTAGCATACTTTTCAGTAGTGTCAAGGACATTTATGTGGTTGTGCAATTAATCCCCAGAATGTTTTCATCTTGCAAAACCAAAACTCTGTACTTATTTAACAACAACTTCGTATTTCCCTCCTCCCCTCGTCCCTGGCAGTCACCATGGCACTTTCTGTCTCTCTGAAGTTGGCTCCTCTAGATACTTCATACAGGTGGAATCATTCGGTATTTGTCTTTTTTTGTGACTGGCGTATTTCACCTGGCATAATGGCCTCAAGGTTCACTTTTCTTTTGATTTTTTTATGACCAAGAAATTTAAGAAATTAAGAGACCTGTCAAGGCCACACAGGAAATACTGAGTTAGGAACTGAATCTGTGTCGTTCTGGAGTCAGCACCTGTCCCTACGGCCCTGTCTGGTGTCTCCTAAGACTGGGGTCCACCGAGTGGCTTCGGCACCTTGAGAAGTGCGTTCGCTTTGCCAAACTTCTTAGGTACCTGGGGACTGCCTCTGAGACCACAGAGAGTCTGTTCTGGATAGTGCACTGATATTCACAGGATAAGGCTCTCCCGTTTAACAAACCAGGCTCTCCTGTTGGGCACGTTAGATTGCCCAGAAGTGCCATCTAAAGGCAAGGCATGCCCAAGACTGGCCTTGAGGGGAGAGGTGGAGTCGGTGGAAACTTGAGAAATAGGAATAGTGATCTGTGATGACGGTAACTCCTTCCAGTAACTGCCTTTTTTTTTTTTTTTTTTTTCTGAGACATTTTCTCGCTCTGTCGTCCAGGCTGCAGTATGGTGGCGTGATTGGCTCACTGCAACCTCTGCCTCCCGGGTTCAGGTGATTCTCCTGCCTCAGCCTCCTGAACAGCTGGGATGACAGGTCCACGTCACCGCATCCGGCTAATTTTTGTATTGTTAGCAGAGACGGGGCTTCACCATGTTGGCCAGCCTGGCCTCGAACTCCTGACCTCAAGTGATCCACCCACCTCGGCCTCCCCAAGTGCTGGGATTACAGGCATGAGCCACTACACCCGGCCCAAAGCTCTTTTATTTTTAAATTTTATTTTTATTCATTTATTTTTTGAGACAGAGTCTCGCTCTGTCACCCAGGCTGGAGTGCAGTGGCGCAATCTCAGCTCACTGCAAGCTCCGCCTCCCGGGTTCACGCCATTCTCCTGCCTCAGCCTCTCCGAGTAGCTGGGACTACAGGCGCCCGCCACCATGCCCGGCTAATTTTTTGTATTTTTAGTAGAGACGGGGTTTCACCGTGGTGTCGATCTCCTGACCTTGTGAGCCGCCCGCCTCGGCCTCCCAAAGTGCTGGGATTACAAGCGTGAGCCACCGCGCCTGGCCTAAATTTTATTTTGTATTTTTTTGAGATGGAGTTTCTGCTCTGTTGCCCAGGCTTAGATCTTGGCTCACTGCAACCGCTGCCTCCAGGGTTCAAGTGATTCTTCTGCCTCAGCCTCCTGAGTAGCTGAGATTACAGGTGCCTGCCACCACGCCTTGCTAATTTTTGTATTTTTAGTAGAGATGGGGTTTCACCATGATGGCCAGGCTGGTCTCAAACTCCTGACCTCAAGTGATCCACCCACCTTGGCCCCCCAAACTGCTGGGATTACAGGCGTGAGCCACCACGCCCGGCTGGGGGACCACTTTCTTTTCAGAGCAACAGCAGCACTGGCTAAAGCAAAATGTTTTCCTGTTCTGTGGGCTCCTGTGGGGAGGAAGGGGTTTTGGGGATGGCTGAATTTTCCAGGAAGCAGAGTGTTTAGAATCACCCAACACCATGTGCCTGATCTGTGCCGGACACTGTGCTGGGTACTTGCCATAAGGCCTCTCTGAGAACCAAGTGTCAGCCAAAAGGGAGCCGTCAGCTGAGAGCCCTCTTTGGAGCAAGTGGCTGTGACCCATGAGAACGTGGCGGTAAGGAACTCTCCTAGGATAATTCCATGGTGGGATGTCCACACTGTCACGGATGCCACAGCTACACAGATGGGTGTTTAGAGACGGAGTAAGGAAAAGGAGACAGTCACCATTTTGGAGGGGATGTTCACCATGGGATGTCTGAGATGTTGGAACCACATCAAAGACTTTGCCAAGGAAATGGTTCCTGGGATTTTTTATGTCTTTTCCTACTTCTCACAACATCAGAAGAAGCATCAACGTTGAAAGCGGTCAGTAAAAAACGGAAGGACAACCGGCCTTCTAACTTCGGGTGACGCATCTTCCGAGATGCCAGAAACGGGCCCGCTATTGTGGGTTTTAGGACTAAAAGCGTCCAGGGTCCTACCTGGTTTGCCCTTTCAAGGTCCGTCATGATCATTTCAATCTCGTCGGCCCTAGGAGGGTGAGAGGGAGACAGCAGGTTAGTCACAAGGAGACCAGCTCAGGGGGTGACTGATGGGTCAGCTTCCTAGCTCAGGGCTCGGGAAGGGCTGTGCAGACCCGTGAGCCAGCAGGAGGAGGTGGGCTCACACTGGGGGAAGAGATGTGCTTGCTGACGCCATGCGCTCTTTTGATAATCACGTGTCTGGTGCGCATGGGGTGCCTGCCTTTGATGGGGTCCCAATCTCATTGGGGAGGCATAACCATAAAAATATAAAATACAACATGTCCTGCCAAGGGTTCAAAAAGAGCTCTGAGCAGAGTGCTCTGAAAAAAAACAGAGGGAGAGATAAATTCTCTTTGTGGGAGGGAATCAAGGAAGGCTGCAGAGGAGGTGACAGGTAAGTGGGGTTTTGAAGGATGAGTAGAAGTTTGCCAGGCTGGGGGTGAGAGGAGGAGCTGGGGAAAAGCTACTTTAGGAAAAGGCACTTGGCAGTGAAAGCCTCACCAGGAATGAGGAAACCAGGAGAAGGTGGCCAACTGGAGGTGAGGAGGGCAGGTGAGGATGGTGACACAGGTTGGGGGACTGTACAGGCTGCAGTGCAGACAGCCTGGGTTCATTGCTATGGCCCAGCCTGCTCGTAAAAGCAATTGTCCAGGTTCTGTCTTTCCCTTTTTCTGTTTTGAAAGTACTTCCTTGAGTAATCTGAAGGCAAATACGTGAATCCAACACAGAGCATCATGAGAGAGGAATGCGGAGAGTGCTTTTATGTTTGTATGTTTGTTTGTTTTGAGACACAGCTCTGTCGCCCAGGCTGGAGTGCAATGACGCGATCTCGGCTCACTGCAACCTCTGCCTCCTGGGTTCAAGCAATTCTCCTGCCTCAGCCTCCCGAGTAGCTGAGACTACAGGCGTACACCACCATGCCCGGCTAATTTTTGTATTTTTAGTACAGACAAGGTTTTGCCATGTTGGCCAGGCTGGTCTTGAACTCCTGACCTCAGGTGATCCACCTGCCTCAGCCTCCCAAAGTGCTGGGATTACAGGCATAAACCACCACGCCCAGCCTGGAGAGTCCTTTTGAGAAGGGCACGGTCAACTCCAAAAGCCTATGGGAGGTTAGAGCAGGACACCCGGGCAGACCACCACCCCAACGTCTGCAAGCAGGGCCTGAGGATGGTCTCTGTTAGGAGGCCACAGGCTGGAACTGTCTGTGACCCAAGGAAGGTTTTTTAGCATGCCCAAGGGCCGTGGAGCCAATGTAATGGCCCCAGGGACCTGGTTGGGGTTGAGGGCTCTCATGCTGTGGCTCTGAGTCCACACGCACCTGCACTCTGCTGCCTTCAGGATGCAATCCCTCCTTCAGCCACACGCACGGCCCTTCTACACCAAGGCTCCTTTCTCCTCTTGGCCTTACCTGCCACTCATTCTCAGGACCCTGTACTCTAACAACTCCCATCTCGTGCGGGACCCCGAAAAGCCAGGCCTTCCTCGGCACTAGGCCTCCACCTGCGCTGCCTGCCTGAATGCCTTCTCGTCCCAGGGAACCTCATCTCCTACTTCCACCCCCTCTGCCCTTCCCAGACCCTCTCAGCAGCTCTGTCTCAGGAAGTGGCACTGTCCCTAGTCCTAGCTTCCAGGTTTGAGTTTTCATTGGGTGCCCACACTGTGAGCTCTCTCTGAATGCTGGGCCATAGGTCCCTTTTGCCCTATATCCCTAGAATTTGTCCTGTATTCACAGGGCTGCAGATGTGGATGCCAGAGTCCTAGATGTGGTCCATCCTGTCAGCGATGGGCAAGTCTACTCCTGGGGACAGCCCAGGGTGCCGGACAGGCCTGGCAATGAGAGCTCTGTCCTTCTGAAACCTGCTCCATGGTCCCAAGGAGGCAGGTCCAAGTGAGAGTACCCACCCACCCTGCTATGGTTTGTCTCCACCAAAACTGCTACTGAAATTTGATCCCCAGTGTGGGGGCATTGGGAGGTGGGGTCTCAAGGGAGGTGTTTGGGTCATGGGGGCGGATCCCCTCATGAATGGCTTAGTGCCATTCTCCTGGCAGTGAATGAGTTCTTGCTCTGGCCAGACTTTAGGGATTGGATGAGTTCCCTTGAGAGTGGGTTATCATAACACCAGGAACCTCCCTGGGTTGTCCCTCTTGGCACGCACCCACCTCCCCTTTGACCCTATCCGGCATGTTACGACGCAGCACGGAAGCCCTCGCCAGGAGCCGGGGCCATGTCCTTGAACTTCCCAGCCTGCAGATCCGTGAGCCAAATAAACCTATTTTCTTTATAAATCACCCTGGCCTCAGGTGTTCTGTTGCAGCAACAGAAAACGGGCTAAGGTACACCCTTGACGCTGAGAGTTGGAAAAACTGTCTCCCGGCCCCTGGGCTGGGGAATTTTTGTGGCCTGAGGCTTTTGCAGCCTTTAACTGCACACAGTGATTTGAGGTAGTCTTATCAACTCCCAGCAGCCTGAATAGGGTAACAGATGCCTTGTGATCGGGTTCAATGTTCACTGTATCTGTTTGAAATAATATCCGGCTTTCAGACTGGTCTGAGAAAAAGTCTGAAAAAGCCTGTCAAATGGCCTAGTTAAATGAAGCTATTTTTAGGATGATTTCATGAAGAAGGCAGTGTCTCTGTAAGATAAATACCCAAACTGGGCCTCTGCAATACAGTGCTGGGTGCAGGGAGTGGGGAAGGGACGGGGCTGCTTAAATGATGAAACATCCTACTGTATCATCTCAAAGTGAAACCTCCAAGATCTGACAGAAAAATTGCTGTGCAAAGATAGTCTCATACTACAAATGGTAATTAAAAAAATTAAAAGTGTTAAGGGTCTTAAAACATATCAGAAAAGGATAATCACCAGTCAATGCAGAAAGCTGTGACCTTGATGCCCTGTTGATGAAGAATTCAGAGTGCAACTCCTTCAGACACAAAATAAAAGCTTGCAAACTTTTCTTAAGGCAAATTGCAAGGATTTTTTTTTTTTTTTTCTTTTTGAGACAGGGTCTCACTTTGTCATCCAGGCTAGAGTGCAGTGGCGTGATCTTGGCTTACTGCAACCTCTGCCTCCTGGGCTCAAGCAGTCCTCCCGCTTTGGCCTCCAGAGTAGCTGGGACTAGTAGCATATGCCAGCATACCTAGCTAATTTTTTTTTTTTTTTTTTTTTTTTTTTGTAGAGACAGGGTTTCACCATGTTGCCTAGGTTGGTCTTAAACTCCTGGGATCAAGCCATCCACCCGCTTCGGCCTCCCAAAGTGCTGCAACTATAGGTGTGAGCCACTGAGCCTGTCCCAAATCACAAGTTTTAAACACAGTTTTGTACTTCAGTTAGTTACCTATCGTGTATTTCCAATGTCCACATACACAGGTTAAAACTGCCCTGGCTACCGTCATTCATTCATTCACTTGCTCCACTAGCGTTTCAGACCCCTAAAAGTTTCCTGGTGCTGGAATGGGCACACAGAGATGCAGGCTTGGGTCCTGCGTATCTCACCAATGTCGTAGATTTAAAAGATGACAACGAAAATACATAGCTGCTGCGTACCCACAAGATGTGCAGAGGTTGACAATTGCCTAAATCCTCCTTTGAATGCATCAGCAGAGCTGGCTGCAGAACTTGGGAGGTGGATGGGAACTGGTCGGGCTGGTGAGTGAAGAGACACTGAATGTGGGTCTAGGTGAGGACTTTTCCTAATGGCTCCAGTGTGGCCCTATATAAGCCCTCTCTTTCTTTAATTCTGGCTATTTTCATTTGAATACTTCTATTCTGTTTGAGACTGCTGTTATTTGGATATTGTTGGCATAGCTACTTCTGTCCTCCATGTCATTCAACTTTTCTTTTATATTTTGCTATTTCTTTATCCTTTTCTTGCTGCCTTCTGGATCAAGGTTAACTTGATCTAACTGGCCTTTAGCAATTTATTTATTTATTTATTTATTGACAAGCTGGAGTACAGTGGTGTGATCACGACTCAAGGCAGCCTCAATCTCCTGGGCTCAAGTGATCCTCCCACTTTAGCCTCCCTAATAGCTAGGACTACAGGTGCATGTCACCATGCCTAGCTAATTTTTCTACTTTTTTTTTTTTTTTTGGTACAGATGGGGGTTTGCCATGTTGTCCGGGCTGGTCTTGAACTCCTGGGCTCAAGTGATCCCCCCACCTCAGCCTCCCAAAGTGCTGGGATTATAGGTGTGAACCACTGCACCTGGCCTATTTTCTACTTCCTCTTTCTGGAATTCCTATTAGGTGGATGTTGGAGGTCCAGAATTGAGCTCTAATTTTCTTTTCTTTCTAACATCTACATCTTTTTAGTTACTTTCTGGGAAATATCTTCATCTTCATTTTCCAGGCTTGTGTTGATTCTTTTATTTATTTACTTAAAAAAATTTTTTTTATAGAGACGGGGTCTTGCTATGTTGCCAGGCTGGTCTCGAACTCCTGAGCTCAAGCAACCCTCCGGCCTTGGCCTCCCAAAGTGCTGAGATTCCAGGCATGAGCCACCAGACCCAGCTGGCAATGTATCCTTTCTTCTTTGCTCGTAAGTTATTCAATTTTTTTACACTGTTACTTCCACTTGGTCCATTTGAAAATTACCTGTTGGTTTTGCTTCACACTGCCAGTATCTTTCTCTGTTTCCCTGAGTGCCTTTGTGGTGCTGACTTTGTCTTTGTGGCCCAGCTGTCCTGCCTCATATCACACCCACTGTTGGGGTCTGGGTGTGTCTTTCAGAAGCACTGGGCTCCTCTGGGGCCCAGCTGTTTTTGCCTGCGTGTTTGGGTCCTCCAGGGATACCAGCCGCTCTTTCTGGCAATGTACATGGTGGGAGGACAGAGAAGCCAGCCCTGCTGTATGTCTCTCAAGTGAATTGGAGAGAAACACATGGTAGGCATTCAATGCTTTTCTGCTGAAGATAGGAAGGAAGAGAAGGGTATGGCCCCAGTCTCCAAGATGCCTCGCCGATGCCTCCTCCCTGCTGCTTGTCAACCAGGAAAACCCTCTGGCCAGGGAGCTTACTTAGTCTTGACTCTTCCGGGAGCAGCAGCAACAGGAGGATGCCGTCTCCCTGGGTGCAGCTCCCTGATCTTGGGAGTGTGGAGCTGAAAAGCTGGAGGCGTGGCTGCCTGGGGGTGCCAGCCCGCCCCTGGCTGCTTTCATCCACTCCTCACTTGGGGCCTGGTGTTGCCAGTAGCCAAAGGCCCAGGCATAAAGAGCAAGGTTCCAGGGGCCCAGCTTTACACAGAGGCCGGCTTGGCAGGGCTGGGGTCCATGCGGGTCGAGTCCAGTTCCTGCCAGGTTTATGGGGCCTGGGTGGGGCTTGGGCACCTCCTGGAAAGTGCACACTCTCTGGAGTTCTTCTCAGATAGCACATGGCTTTGGATTTTCATCAAGACACCTAATATCTGGAAAACCACGCCTCATCTCCAGAAGATTTCACGTCACTTATAAAAAAAATCAGTCCCACTGACGCGGGAAGGTGTAGACTTGGCAGTGTGAGGCAATCCCTGGAAGTGAATTTCAAGTTTTCCATCTCCTGGTCAGTTGCGCTTTGGTTACTAAGCAACTGCTAAACGGACCAAAATATTGAATGTGATAACAAGGACTGCACTTACCTTTCATGATGAAAGCAACTCTCTTTTCCCCAAGCTTTCAAATGACAATGACGACACCACACTCTGCAGTTGCAGGGCAGGCCTATTCCATACCAGGGATTGTGGTGACAGCTGGGCCCGGAGGGGCTGCTGTCTCCATTCACAGAAAGGACCAGAAACCACAGGAGGAGACAATGGGAGGAACCAGGGATGCAGCTGGCGAGGAAACGTTCTGATTATTATTTTAAAAGTCGGTTGGGCACAGTGGCTCACGCCTGTAATCCCAGCACTTTGGGAGGCCAAGGCAGGTGGATCACCTGAGGTCGGGAGTTCGAGACTAGCTTGGCCAACATGGTGAAACCCCGTTTCTACTAAAAGTACAAAAATTAGCCGGGTGTGGTGGTGCATGTCTGTAGTCCCAGTTACTTGAGGGGCTGAGGCAGGAGGATCGTGAGCCAAGATGGTGCTACTACACTTCAGCCTAGGTGACAAAGTGAGACCCTGTCTCAAAAAAAAAAAAAAGTCTGTATGTTTGTTATTCATTTTTCTGAGAATTCTTTTTTATTTTTGATACAGGGTCTGGTTCTGTTGCCCAGGCAGGAGTACAGTGGTGCGATCATAGCTCATTGTAGCCTCCAACTCTTGTCCTGAGCTCAAGTGATCCTCCTGCCCCAGTCTCTTGAGTAGCTGGAACTTACAGGTGTGCACCATCAAGCCCAGCTAATTTAAAAGAAAAATTTGTTTTTTAGAGACAGGGGTCTTACAATGTTGCCCAAGCTGGTCTTAAACTCCTGAACTCAAACAATCCTCCTGCCTTGGCCTCCCGGGTAGCTGGGACTACAGGTATGCACTGCCACACCTAGCTAGTTTTTTCTTTTTTGTAGAGACAAGGTTGATCTTGTTATGTTGCCGAGGCTGGTCTTGAACTCATGGCCTGAAGAGATCCTCCTGCCTTAGTTTCCCAGAATGCTGAGATTACAGGCCTAAGCCACTGTGCCTGGCCCGTTATTAATTTTTCTAAGGAGGTATTCTTTTTTAAAAGCCGAAAGAAAAATACAACTAGCTGAGTAAGTGCGATTGGGGCTTTGAGAGATGTGAAGTGTGGCCATCAGTGTTTGCAGACCAGGACCAAGGAGGCGGGTCTTGCTTTGGGGCACCTCCCAACCAGTTTTTTTCTGTTTTGCTTTGTTTTTTTTTTTTTTTTTGAGACAGAGTCTCGCTCTGTCGCCCAGGCTGGAGCGCAGTAGCACAATATCAACTCACTGTAGCCTCCACCTTCCCGGTTCAAGTTACTCTCCTGCCTGGCCGGGCGCGGTGGCTCAAGCCTGTAATCCCAGCACTTTGGGAGGCCGAGGCGGGCGGATCACGAGGTCAGGAGATCGAGACCATCCTGGCTAACACGGTGAAACCCCGTCTCTACTAAAAATACAAAAAATTAGCCGGGCGTGTTGGCGGGCGCCTGTAGTCCCAGCTACTCAGGAGGCTGAGGCAGGAGAATGGCGTGAACCCGGGAGGCAGAGCTTGCAGTGAGCCGAGATTGCGCCACTGCACTCCAGCCTGGGGGACAGAGCAAGACTCCGTCTCAAAAAAAAAAAAAAAAAAAAAAAAGTTACTCTCCTGCCTTAGCCTCCCAAGTAGCTGGAATTACAGGCACACCCAATCACAGCTAATTTTTGTATTTTTATTTTTTGAGATGGTGTCTCGCTGTTGTTGCCCAGGCTGGAGTGTAATGGAGTGATCTCAGCTCACTGTAACCTCCATCTCCTGGGTTCAAGCGATTCTCCCTGCCTCAGCCTCCCGAGTAGCTGGGATTACAGGCATGCGCCACCACACCCGGCTAATTTTTGTATTTTTAGTAAAGATGGGGTTTTACCGTGTTGGCCAGGCTGGTCTTGAACTCCTGACCTCAGGTGATCCACCTGCCTCGGCCTCCCAAAGTGCTGGGATGACAGGCGTGAACCAATGCGCCCAGCCCCACCCAAGTCTTAATCATCCACTTTCTCTCCAAACTGCTGCCTCCTCCCCCCACTGAATTAATCCTGCCTGACAAACTGTCTGCAATAAGTAATACAAAAATGCCCAGGGGTTAATACCACAACTGTAAATGTAATCTTGGAAGCAAAGTAATGAATTAAATGGCATGTGGTTTCATGGTGTGAGTGCCAACAGTATTCCAAAGATTTTTCATTCTCTTCATGCTGAAGGCTCAGCTAACCACATCAGTATCTGCAGCCTGACATTGGTCTAAAATCATTTATTTTCCAAAGTCCGTAATAACCGCACATATTGTTTGCTCAGCAAAATGATTTATTATAAAAATTTAGATCTCTCACCTTTTTATGAGCGGACAAAACAGCTTCCACTGATCTATTAACCTGCCTGGTATTATGCTCGGCTCTGACTTCAAATAGCGAATAATTTCAGTTTGGCCTGGAATATGTAGTTTGTTCAATCAGTTCACTACAGATCATTTCAGGGTATTCTCTGGGCTAACACACAGTTTTTATGAGGAACTGAAAAGGACATGGTCAAGGTCGATGGAAGGGAAATTATATCCACGCTAGAAATTCTAGTATTTACTTTCATGCGAGCCTCCTGGGGGCTAACGCGTGGCATCGGGGCACGGTGTTGGCGCATATTTCAATACCCAAATAAGCACGCTGGCATCAGGAGCTGTTAAAGTATATCTACAAGGCAGTTGGAAAAACATACAGAGCGGCCTTCAAAGACTAGTGTATCTTCTTAGACTTGATTCGTAAGCCAATAGCCTTGGCCGGGCCCAGTGGCTCACTCCTGTAATCCTAGCACTTTGGGAGGCGGAGGTATGTGGATCACTTGAGACCAGGAGTTTGAAACCAGCCTGGCTAACATGATGAAACCCTGCCTCTACTAAAAATACAAGTATTAGCCGGGCATGATGGCGAGCGCCTGTAATCCCAGCTACTCGGGAGGCTGAGGCGGAAGAATCGCTTGAACCCCAGTCGCGGAGGTTGAAGTGAGCTGAGATCGTGCCACTGCACTCCAGCCTGGGTACCAGAGCGAGACCCTGTCTCAAAAACAACAACAAACAAAAAAAACCCACCAATAGTCTCAATACCATATCATAAAGTTCTTTGGCATTGAAAGGAGAAATATCTATAGATTAATTCTTCCTGCTTTAATAGAAAAGGTCCAGTTAGGTTTGATCAAGCAAACTCTCCCCTTCCACCCCAGGGCTGCACGTGATGACCTGCTCTGTCCTTAAGGGGGGTCATTTTTCACAACGTACGCTGCAGGTGAGGCTTCCTTAGCACAGAGGGTAAACGGACAGAGGTGGGGCTCACTGGACCTCGTCTAGAAAGAGCAGGTTGCTGAAGCAGTGGAGACAGGGCCAGGCTCTGAGAAAGGTCACTTGGCTCTGGGTCTGGAATCCCCTTAACTTGGGGGGTCAAAGAATTGGGCAAGGGGTGGGGGACAAACCTATAGGAAAAGCTGATTGGAGCACAAACGCCTGATCTTACGGAGAGGAAGGGCTGGTCTGCAGTCTCATGCGAGCCAGGGCAAGATTACTCCCAGCAAAGGCACCTGCTGTGGCTGTCGCGCCCTGATGGCGATGGGCCCAGCTCAGACTGAGAGAGGGTGGTCTCCCGCCAATAACGCCCACGGGGCACCTACCATGAACCACACCTAAGGAAAACAAACGTTCCAGGGGAGGAGTGGGAAATGGCATAGTGGCGCTGGGACTCCCTTCTCGCTAGCACACAGGAGTACACCCTGCACTTCCTAGGAGCTCAGCAGGGATATACCGGGCATGGGTGGGTAGGTGGGCAGGGACCCCCTTCCTGTCTACCCAGTGGGAGGTGGAAGGAAATGGCAGCCACCAGCGATTCAGCACAGTGACATCCCAGAAAGTGGTACAAGGGCCTCTGCAGACACCAGGAGAAACAGTATCCCGGAGTAGGGGACATCCAGTCTGTACCCTGGAGGATGAGGACAGATTTACTGAGCAGGGGACTCTGGGGCAGAGAGGGTAAGGCTGTCTAGAGAGAGAGGCCACAGGGAAACGGAAGCCTGTTCAATTTTGTAACAACTTTTCAGTGGCTCTCTCGGGGTTGCGAGGCATCCTGTGACCCCATCTGCAAATAAAGATGGCAGAGTCTCTTCCCACTCCCTTTGAATACTTCTTACCTCACGACAGAATACTACTCAGCCCTAAAAAGGAATGAGTTAATGACATTCAGAGCAACCTGTGTGGGACTGAAGACTATTATTCTAAGTGAAGTAACTCAGGAATGGAAAATCAAACATTGTATGTTCTCACTCCTAAGCGGGAGCTAAGCTATGAGGATGCAAAGGACTTTGGGGACTCGGGGGGAAAGGAAGTGAGGGGGGTGAGGGAAAAAAAGACTATATATTGGGTGCAGTGTATACTGCTCAGGTGATGGGTGCACCTAAATCTCACAAATCACCACTCAAGAACTTACTCATGTAACCACATACCACCTGTTCCCCTAAAATCCAAAATCTTCGTCTTTCTTTCTCTTGGACAACTGAACTGACCAGTGCTTCCATGAACTATCTGAAATACAAGAGAATCCTGGTTTGGGGCCTGACTGATATGTGGGTACCAGATCTAATGGCTCACCATGAAGCCATATTGCTGAATTTTGGCTTTATATATACATATATTATATATATAACACATACATTAATGTGTAGTTATATGTGAAATACATAATTATATATATATACATTTATTAATGAAATATCCAACCTTATTCCTGTTTTACTAAGATTTTTAAAATAAAAGATGGGCATTTCTTTTTTTTTTTTTTTTTTCTTTTTTTTGATACGGAGTCTCGGTCTGTTGCCCAAGCTGGAGTGCACTGGTGCAATCTCAGCTCACTGCAACCTCTGCCTTCGGGGTTCAAGTGATTCTTAAGAATGCCCCAGCCTCCCTAGTAGCTGGAATTAGAGGTGTGCACCACCACGCCTGGCTAATTTTTGTATTTTTAGTAGAGACGGGGTTTCACCATGTTGGTCAGGCTGATCTCAAACTCTTGACCTCAGGTGATCTGCCTGCCTCAGCCTCCCAAGGTGTAAGGATCACAGGTGTGAGCCACCGTGCCCAGCCTCTTTAGTCCTGTTCTGTTCCTTGGAAGCACCATGCTTGTCCCACCTTCAGGCCTAGGAAGACATTCTAGGTCTCAGCCCTCCCGGTCCTCCTCTGAGAGGCCTCTCCACAGCCACACTCTCCATTGTCCATTCATTTTGTTTCTGTTGCATTTATTCCCGTCTCAAAGTCTCTTGTTCATATATTGATTACTTGCTTATCCACTGCCATAGTTCCAGAGAACACAGCAGGTACTCACAAAATAGTGGTTGACCAAATATGCAAATTTATTTACTTATTTATTTTTGAGACGTAGTCTTGCTCTGTCGCCCAGGCTGGAGTGCAGTGGGGCAATCTCGGTTCACTGTAACCTCCACCTCCTCAGCCTCCCGAGTAGCTGGGAGTATAGGCATGTGCCACCATGCCCGGCTAATTTTTCTATTTTTTTAGTAGAGACCAGGTTTCATCATGTTGGTCAGGCTGGTCTCGAACTCCTGATCTCCAGTGATCCACCTGCCTCGGCCTCCCAAAGTGCTGGGATGACAGACGTGAGCCACTGCACTGGCCCAAATATGCAAATTAATGACACCTGTGATACCTGAGGTCCCCTCTCTTCTTGACAGCCATTCACTGGCTGGTATTCTAAAGGGCAGAAAGGGTAGAATTCTTTTGCCAAATTGTAAATACGACTTTTAAGGAAAGAGCCTACAAGATGTTATTGCAGAAGGAAAATGATTCGCTTTTCAGTGCCTTCGAAAAACAAGGCAATAATAGTCTTGGGGGAGAAGTATAGAAAGACCAAGAATTAGGCTTCTTTTTGTCCACTGCACTGTGAGGTCCTGGAGTGCAGAACCAGGCGGCCCGGCTCACCACTCATCACCCAGCCCCGTGCCCAACACGGATCTGTGAACCAGGTCAGGACTGAAGACACGGAGGCTGATGGGGAATGGGAGGAGGGGAGGAGAGAGTGTTTTTCGGGGAAAGGTTTTCTTGGCAGCCATCATCTGTACGACTTGCCCTATCTTTCGTTTTCCACCCAAGGTTAAACCACTTCTGCTTTGGCAGGAGTACAGGGGAGGACGAAGCCATCTTGCATCTTCCAAGCCCCGGATCAAATGTGTCACACTCCAGGGTGGCCCCACCCCTCCCCAATCAAAGGCCTGGAAAGACAGTCGGTCCAGTCTGTGGAGCTTTATCCCTACAGATAACCTTCTGGAAATAGCGGTTTTCATTTTTGCTGGAAGTAACACTGTGCTGAGAGACAGTTAAATGGCCAGGATTTCACCTCTGCCTGCTCAGAAATTAACCAGAATTTGTTCTCTGTAGATTACCATTATACTAATTTAAATGATACAACAATAACGATTAAAAACAAGTTTAGACCAGGCGTGGTGGCTCATGCATGTAATCCCAAGCACTTTGGGAAGCTGAGGCGGGTGGATCACTTGAGTTCAGGAGTTTGAGACCAGCCTGGCCAGCATGGTGAAACCCCGTCTCTACTAAAAATACAAAAATTAGCTAGGTGTGGTGGCGTGCGCCTGTAATCCCAGCTACTAAGGAGGCCGAGGTGGGAGAATTGCTTGAACCTGGGAGGTGGAAGTTGCAGTGAGCAGAGATCGCGCCACGGCACTCCAGCCTGGGCGACAGAGTGAGACTCTGTTTAAAGAAAAAAGAAAGAAAGAAAGAAAGAAAAAAAAAAACAAACATAAAAACGAGTTTGGTTAAGCCTCATCTTTTCAATCCCAAACGGGAAGAAAATTTCCTCTCCTGCCCCACTATTAAGTTGACTTGTTCATGGGAAACGATTTCAATAAAATCTTCCTTTAGCTCAGTCCGAGTATAGATGATGAACTGAATGAAATGACCTTCTACGGCACGTGCGGGGTCAACTTTCTACCTGTGCCAAACCAATAGCACAGCTCTGGCCGGCTGGGTGCTCACCAGAGCGTGTGACCCTCAGCGTGATCAGGAACAGCCTGTGACTGTCACTCGGGCTTCAGTTGTCTCCAGGCAGGGAACATGGGACAGCTGTGGCCCAGGGAATGAGGCTCTGATATTGCACAATTCATTCGGCTTCTGCTCCTGAGACCGCACAGTGCCTCCAGGGATGAGCATCTGGGTTCATCGGCGGCTGCTTCCTGCACCTCTCTAGAGTTCTAACAGCCCTGCTCTACCCAAAGAAGTGGAGAGCGGGCTGGGTGTGGAGGTTCCTTTGTTTTTTAAAATCAAGTGAAATTAGGAAAATTGCAGTCTACAGAATAGAGTGTGGCTGGTGGAAAACGGGTTGGAATTCTTCTCCACTGCATTTTTATTTTGTAAAAATTTTTTATTTATTTTTGAGATGGAGTCTCGCTCTACTGCCCAGGCTGGAGTGCAATGGTACGATCTCGACTCACTGCAACCTCCGCCTCCCAGGTTCGAGCAATTCTCCTCCCTCAGTCTCATGAGTGGCTGGGATTACAGGAGCCTGCCACCATGCCCAGCTAATTTTTGTATTTTTAGTAGAGGCAGAGTTTCACCATGTTGGTCAGGCTGATCTTGAACTCCTGACCTCAGATGATCCACCCACCTCAGCCTCCCAAAGTGTTGGGATTACAGGTGTGAGCCACCACGCCCGGCCCTCCATTGTCTTTTAATTGTTTGACCTTGGACAGACTTCTGAGCTGGACAGTCACCTATACAGGAGGAGCCATGAAATTCAAATAAATTGGCATGAGGATAAAACAAGAACACAGAGAGAAAGGAAAAGGTTTTGTAAACCACCAAGCTCCATGCCTGGATTCATTATGATTGTGTATCAAAGTCAGGACCTTTCTCTTCTGGTGAGAGCTCACTTCCAGTACCTGAGACCATCACGAGATCATCACAACCACCCACGAAGTGGCTTTTGGCCAAAAACTTCTAGCCTGAATCTGATCAAGCCTCTAGATTCAACCATAAATTTGCAGGAAAGCATGAGGACAGAGGAGCATGATAAACTATTTCTGGGGAGGCAATCAGTAAAATTTCAGCAGTGGGGTGGAGAATCTTTTCCAGACAAATGTCCCCATTTCTAGCATAAATACATTGCAAGGAAAAGAAAAAGTGACGAAGAGGGAATCTATACAATGACCAAGACTTAAAGATACACTAGCCAACTGCAACGTGTGGATCTTACTTGAATCCGGATTCAACTTTTTTTTTTTTTTTTTAAGACGGAGTCTCGCTCCATTGCCCAGGTTGGAGTGCAGTGGTGCGATCTCGGCTCACTGCAACCTCCGCCTCTCCATTCAGGAGATTCCACTGCCTCAGCCTCCTGAGTAGCTGGGACTACAGGTGTGTGCCACCACACCCAGCTAAATTTGTGTTTTACTAGAGACGAGGTTTTGCCATGTTAGCCAGGCTGTTCTCGAGCTCCTGACCTCAAGTTATCCACCCACCTCGGCCCCCCAAAGTGCTGGGATTACAGGCGTGAGCCATTGCGCCTGGCCTAAATTAAAATAATTTTAGAAAATAAAACCATTTATGAAGTTTGGGGGCAACTAGAAATTTCAAAACTGGCTAGATTTACCTGATCATATTAAAAAATTATTATGATTATTATTTTTACTATTTTTTTTTTTTTGAGACAGGGTCTCGCTTTGTCACCCAGGCTGGAGCGTAGTGGTGTGATCATAGCTCACTGCAGCCTCAACCTCCCGGGCTCAAGCAATCCTCCCACCTCAGCCTCCTGAGTTGCTGGGACTGCAGGTGAAAAATTATTTTTGAATGTGCTAATTGCACTGTGGCTATATTAAAAAAGAAAGTCCTTATTGTGAGGATATGTGTGTTAAAGTGTTTAGAAAGGGAATGAAAGGATTCTGGGAGTAGATTCAAGTCAAAACAGGAGTGGGGACAGGTGAGACGGGATGGGCCATGAACGGGAGATGCTGCCACCAGGTCACGCGTAGGTTGGAAATTTAATATATGAAACATAAACAAACCCATAAGACAATAAAAAAAGCGAAGAGCATCACAGTAGTCAGGTATCCCTCCATTATCACTCATTAATTGTAAAGCGTACACTGATGCTGACGGCTACTATTCCATTTGCAATGAAACAAGGTGATAAGCAAGACATAAAAATACTCAAGAAGGAGAATCTAAAGGACGCTGCATGGCTGTGGCTGTGGAAAAGAATATGGATTAGAAGTGGCTGTCCTGGCTGGGCACAGTGGCTCACGCCTGTAATCCCAGCACTTTGGGAGGCTGAGGTGGGTGGATCACCTGAGGTCAGGAGTTCGAGACCAGCCTAGCCAACATGGTGAAGCCTCATCTCTACTAAAAATACAAAATTGGCCGGGTGTGGTGGTGCATGCCTGTAATTCCAGCTACTCGGGAGGCTGAGACAGGAGGATGGCTTGAACCCAGGAGGTGGAGGCTGCAGTGAGCTGAGGTCGCACCACGACACTCCAGTCTTGGTGAGACAGATTGAGACTCCGTCTCAAACAAAACAAAACAAAACAAAACAAAACAAAACAAAACAAAAAAACAAAAGAAGAAGTGGCTATCCTGTGCGGTCCGCCTGATGCCAGACTCTGCTAACTTTAGTCAAGACAGTTACCTTCCCAGAATCTCGTTTACCCACTTGTCAAGGGGAAAAAAATGTATACATAGGGCACATCTCTATAAGAAGAATGTGACTTTAAAAAATAATACACCATATATATGTTTTTCTTTGACACAGAAAAAGATTGGGCCAGGTGCAGGGACTCACACTTGTAATGCCAGCACTTTGGGAGGCCAAGGTGGGAGGATCGCTTGAGCCCAGGAATTCGAGACCAGCCTGGGCAACATGGTGAAGCTCCATCTGTACAAAACATTAATACAAAAATTAGCTGGGTGTGGTGGTATGCACTTGTGGTCCCAGCTACTTTGGAGACTGATGTGGGTGGATGGTTTGAGCCCAGGAGTTGGAGGCTGCAGTGAGCTATGATCGCGCCTCTGTGCTCCAGCTTGGGAGACAGAGCAAGACTCTGTCTCATAAAAAAAGAAAAAGATTGTTAGCCAAGAACAGAGAATGAGAAGAAAATGAATTCTGGAAGGGAACCCCCCAAGTACCATCTGACCCAGGAAGGGAACTGTCATGGTGAGAGGCCTACACTTAGGAGGAAACTGAGGCACGAGTTCCTGCTGTTGACATCGTAGGCCGGCAGCCTGCCATCTGTTGAGCCCCCTGGCCATGGGACAGTTAAAAAGACACAGGCAACATGGCTCCTGCACTCCGGGGACTTGCCCCAACTGTGCCAGGAATCACGGGTAGGCAGCAACCTGGCAGGAAATGGGGACCGGTTGTTACTTCTTTACTTTCAGATTTGTTTTTATTATTACTTTTTTTTTTTAATAGATGGGTCTTGCTCTGTTGCCCAGGCTGGAGTGCAGTGGTTTGACCATAGCTCACTGCAGCCTTGAACTCATGGGCTCAAGAAATCCTCCTGCCTCGGCCTCCCAAGTAGCTGGGACTACAAGTGTGCATCACCACTCCCGGCTAATTTTTAAATTTTTTGCAGAAACGAGGTCTTGCTATGTTGGCCAGGCTGGTCTTGAAATCCTGTCTTCAAGTGATCCTCCCGTGTCAATCCCCTGAATACCCGGGACTACAGGTGTGCACCATTACACCTGGCTAATTTATTTTTTGTAGAGACAGGGTCTTGCTCTGTTGCCCAGGCTGGAGTGCAGTGCTACTATCATGGCTCACTGCAGCCTCGAATTCCTGGGCTCAAGTGATCCTCCTGCCTCAGCCTCCCAAGTAGCTGGGCTTACAAGTGTAAGCTACCACACGTGGCCCTAGTTTCAGACTTTTTTTTTTGTTTATGATTTGATGCTGTTCTGTCATCTATACCCATTGTTTTTAACAGTCTCCTTCACGTTTTAGTGTGAAACTTTGCCAGCAAATCTTCCTACTGGTGGGAGTACTGCTTGCCCAATTTCTGCATTCTCTCTTTCAGAACCACCTTTCAGGTTCTCTTTGCCATTCCTGGTTTACTTCACCTGTGAGCATCCCGCCTGTAGCTCCAACAGACACTGCCCAAGAATGCACCAGATGGCATTTTGGGCAAGACGTGGGCTTCTCTCTCTCACCCGCCTCCTGCGCTGCACAAAAGACACACCACAGAGGAGCAATGCAGACCTACACAGGAAGACTGCTAGGATTTCATAAGTGGGGAAACTGAGGCATAGGGCAGAGCAGTGGTGCATGGGCTCAAGGCCTTGGTAGGCAACCTGTCTCTACTAAAAGCCCTGCCTTTACTCCCAAGTGCAAGGGTTTCTAATGACTTTCTCCCCTAAGTACTGCGTGGTAGGAAGTGTTAAGGAAAGGTTGGGGCCGGGCCTGGTGGCTCACGCCTGTAATCTCAGCACTTTGGGAGGCTGAGCCTGGTGGATCACTTGAGGTCAGGAGTTCAAGACCAGCCTGACCAACATGGAGAAACTCCATCTCTACTAAAAATTAAAAAAAAAAAATTAGCTGGGAGTGGTGGCGTGCACCTGTAATCCCAGCTACTTGGGAGGCTGAGGTGGGAGAATTGCTTGAACCTGGGAGGCAGAGGTTGAAGTGAGCCAAGACTGTGCCACTGCACTACAGCCTGGGCAACAGAGTGAGAGCCTGTCTCAAAAAAAAAAAAAGTTTGGTGGCAGAGAAGCTAAAACTAAGAATAAAAAAAATTTCTGATTGCATACTAGTTATTGCTCTCAGCTTCCTCTCCTTCCCCATCCCCAAGCCCAATCCCACTTCCTGGGCCCACCTCCCTGGCTCAGGTCCCAAATCCTGGCACCTTCTGACCAACCCAAGCTCCTTCAACCTTCCTCCACCTGGTCTTTCCCCAGTAAAGTCAATGCTTGGCTCACCTGTGGCTTCAGAGTTCTATAGATTTGTCCACAATTCCCTCCCCGCTTAATTGCCTTGCACTTAAGTTAGCTGGTGGTTTCCAGCACCCCGCAGGGCTGGGAAGTGAAACTGAAGACCCAGGCAGTGGAGGCATGAGAACATTCATAGGAAAGACAGCATCCTTCCTCTTCCTCTCGCTGGCACCGAAAGTCTGCCTTTCGGCAGGCTAAGTACCTTTTTTAGGGCAACTTGAAAATGAATAATTCAGCGGTTCCTATTCTGCTTGTGAAGTGTTAGACAAACAATTCAGATGGGGCCAGACTTGCTGGCCCCACGAAGATCGTCCGATCCCTTCACTCTGACACCATCGGATTTGGCCATGAATCTTTAAGAACGCCCTCCATCCTGTCTAATCACTAAAATACCACAAAGGAAGTTCACAATACTTAGACAGAGTGAAAAAAATAGAAAGGTTAATTGCAACAAGAAGTTTTCCCTCCTAGCCAAGAAAACAGTGTATCAGGGTGGCATAGTAATACTGTTTTTTTTTGTTTGTTTGTTTTTTTGAGACGAAGTCTCGCTCCATCCCCCAGGCTGGAGTGCAGTGGCATGATCTTGGCTCACCGTAACCTCTGCCTCCTGGGTTCAAGAAAGTCTCCTGCCTCAGCCTCCCCAGTAGCTGGGATTACAGGCATGCACCACCACGCTCAGCTAAATTTTTTTTTTTTTTGTATTTTTAGTGGAGACGGGATTTCACCATGTTGGCCAGGCTGGTCTCGAACTCCTGACCTCAAATGATCCTCCCGCCTCGGCCTCCCAAAGTGCTGGGATTACAGGTGTGAGCCACTGCACCCGGCCTCGAACTCTTAACAATAAAAAAAAAAACACATAGAGGCTGGGTGCAGTGGCTCATGCCTGTAATCCTAGCACTTTGGGAGGCTAAGGCGGGTGGATTGCCTGAGTTCAGGAGTTCGAGAATAGCCTGGGCAACATGGTGAAACCCCGTCTCTACTAAAATACAAAAAATTAGCTGGGCATGGCAGTGTGCGCCTGTAGTTCCAGCTACTTGGGAGGCTGAGGCAGGAGAATTGCTTGAACCCGGAGGCAGAGGTTGCAGTGAGCCGAGATCATGCCATTGCACTCCACCCTGGGTGACAGAGCAAGACTCCATCTCCAAAAAAAAAACCAAAAACCAAAAAACAAACAAACAAAAAAAACCACATAGGCCGAGCATGTCTTAGTCACACCAGGCTATTGAAGAGTTGGGCTTTATTCAAAGCCAAGCCTTAGAAGTTATCTTCCCCACTGAGCTATTCTCCTTTAAATCTCAGACTTCACTTAAGAGCTTTATTGATTCTGTGTCTTGTGTTAAATCCACCTCAAATACTTTGTTGGAAGTAGGAGTAATGAAAGTTTTAAGGTAAAAGCTAAACAAAAACCAACTTTTCTGGTTTGGTTATAGGATTTGTTTTGGGCTGGGCGGAGTGGCTTAGACCTGTAATTCCAGGACTTCAGGAGGCTCAGGTGGGAGGATTGCTGGAGGATCGCTTGAGGCCAAGAGCTCGAGACCAGCCTGGGCAACGTAACAAGACTCCGTCTCTACAATACATTAAAAAAAAATAGCTGGGTGTGCTGGTGTGCCCCTGTAGAACCAGCCACTTAAGAGGGTGAGGCAGGAGGATGGCTCAATCCTAGGAGTTCAAGGCTGCAGTGAGCTATGACTGTGCCATTGCACTATAGCCTGGGTGACAGATCAAGATCCTGTCTTAAAAAAAAAAATTCATTTTGGAAAGGGGTTTTAACTTTTAGTAGAGATGAGTTCTTGCTATATTGCCCAGCCTGTCTTGAATTTCTGTGCTCAGGCAGTACCCCTGGCTTGGCCTCTCAAAGTGCTGGGATTACAGGTGTGGGCCACCATGCCTGGCTGGAAAGGAGTCTTATTGGACAAGCCAAAAGCTGTTTCAGGTGGTAATAATCTCTCCACTAGGAAGATGTATATCCAATAACCAGCCTTACAGCTTAGCTATGCTTTTGATCATCAATGTATCAATACAATGTCATTGTAATTCTGGACAGGAAATTGGATTCAGTCACTTTTCAAATGCCAGGGTAGGGCACTTCCCAGGTTTTAACTTACAGAAGGCCCCTGGGTGTTGAGTTGATACCATTCCTTTTTTTTTTTTTTTAAGATGGAGTCTCTCTCTGTTGCCCAGGATGGAGTGCAGTGGCACGATCTCGGCTCACTGCAACCTCTGCCTCCTGGATTCAAGCGATTCTCAGGTCTCAGCCTCCTAAGTAGCTGGAATTACAGGCGCGCACTACCACACCCAGCTAATTTTTGTATTTTTAGTACAGATGGGGTTTCTCCATGTTGGCCAGGCTGGTCTCAAACTCCTGACCTCAAATGATCCACCTGCCTCGATCTCCCAAAGTGCTGAGATTATAGCCCAGCCAAGCTGATAAATTTCTGAGTTTAGTGAAAGTTAAAATGGCAGCTGGATTGTTTAAAACAATGTGATGAGAAGAACGCCTTTGTCTATGTGTGTAAACCCCGTGGGATCTACGTGGCATACCTCAAGTTGGTAAAAAATATTTACCATATGCTAGGGAATAAAGGGTTCTTACCACTAATGGATAATCCTGCCAAACAGCAGCTGCTTTGTAAAGGGAGTAGAAAATCGTCGAAAATCCATATAACTTTAAAGAATTCACCAGCAGGAATTTGTAGGTCCAGAGTATTTTATAAAAGATCGGGTCTCATTGTAGAGGGAAGTGGCAAGGTTAATATAATGAAGTATAATTTGCTGCTATGCTAGACATGTAATCTAATAACAGTACAGTTTGATAAGAAAATTTAAATGTATAGTTTTGAAAAGGTTTCAGAAGGGCTCAATGGTTCTGCATCAGAAAGTGAATTTCAGTTACAAGAGGAGGCTCAAGGCAGGGCGGATTAGAAGGCTCAAGGGACATTCAGAGGGTCAATTAGGCTGTTCATTCAATCCTCCTTAAATAGATCAGAAAGCCTAGGACAGAGATACTGTGAATTAGAAAAAAGAAAAGGATCAACAATTCAACAATAAAGAGAAATTTAAGTTAAGAGTTATATCAGTAAATGTAATTAGGCCAAATTTACCCATAAAAATAAAATACATATGTTTGAAAAATCCAAAAAGGGTGGTAGAAACACATTTTGAGTAAAAAGGCAATGATTAACTAGACTTTTTGTTTTTGGAGACAGGATCTCACTTTGTTGCCCAGGCTGGGGTGCAGTAGCACGATTTTGGCTCACTGCAGCCTTGACCTCCTGGGCTCAAGCAATCCTCCCTCCTCAGTCTCCAAAGTAGCTAAGACTACAGTGAGTATCACCATGCCCAGTTAATTTTTAATTTTTTTAGTGAGACGATCTCACTACGTTGCCCAGGCTGGTCTCCAATTCCTGGGCTCAAGTGATCCTTCTGCCTTGGCCTCCCAAAGTGTTGAGGTTACAGGTGTGAGTCAGTGCACTTGGCCAACTAGATTTTTTTTTTTTTTTTTTAAGGCTAATTAAGGTAAGGTTTGAAGCCAAACTAACCAATATTATATGTAGCATAATAATGTTAGGGAGAAATAAGAAATGCTAAATGGCACAGTAAATAGAAATATAAGCTTCAACTTGTCTTAAATAAGCAAGAAAATCTATAAAATATGTAAAATAAAAATGGAATGAAATGTACTATTTAAAAGTGTAATCCTATTATTAGGTCGGTGCAAAAGTAACTGCGGTTTTGCCGTTACCTTTTTCTTTTTTGACGGAGATTTGCTCTTCTCACCCAGGCTGGAGTGAAGCGGCGCGATCTCGGCTCACTGTAACCTCCACCTCCTGGGTTCAAGCAATTCTCGTGCCTCAGCCTCCCGAGTAGCTGGGATTATAGGCATCCACCACCACGCCCAGCTAATTGTTGTATTTTTAGTAGAGACAGGGTTTGCCGTATTGGCCAGGGTGGTCTTGAACTCGTGACCTCAGGTGATCCGCCTGCCTCAGCCTCCCCAAGTGCTGGGATTACAGGTGTGAGCTACCGCGCCTGACCTGCCATTACTTTTAATGGCAAAAACTGCAATTACTTTTGCACCGACCTAATAGAAAACTACCCCACTAGGAGGATCTAACACAGTTGTGGAGCTTTGATCCCATGGAATCTAAAAACCAGGTCACAGTTCAATTTATAGAAGGGAAATCATTGGAGCATTTGGTTAACATGGAGAAGGACACAGACTTAAACCAAGAGCCTCCACGATTCTTCCCAGACCTATAACAGAATGCTCCTTCTGAAAACAGGAATGAAAGAAGAGGATCAGAGGTGCTGAGTGTCACACAGGGTGCACATTCACTACTTGTAGATAATGCAGTCCCATGCTCCCCAAATCCAAGGGATTCACTTGAGCAAATGGGCTGGGACAATCAAGCGTTCAGAAAAGCCCTATGTTTCTTGGTAAACACAAGAAAATAAAAAACTCCCCTGTACCAGTAATAAACATCCACAAAATGAAATAAAAGATCTATCTCATTTACAACAGAGGTAAACATAGAAGCACGTGGGAATTAAAATAACATAGTATAAATTCCATCTGTAGAAAAATTGGATTACAAAATGCTTGGAGCAAAGGAAGAGAATGATACATTTATGTGCAGTTGCATTAAATATAAAGAAACATACATTTCTCTCCCAAGTTAATTTATAAAAGTTGGTAAAATAGCCAGGCACGGTGGCTCACGCCTGCAATCCCAGCACTTTGGGAGGCCAAGGTGGGCGGATCACGAGGTCAGGAGTTTGAGACCAGCCTGACCAACATGGTGAAACCCCATCTCCATTAAAAATACAAAAATTAGCTGGGTGTGGTGGCGGGTGCCTGTAATCCCAGCTATTGGGGAGGCTGAGGCAGGAGAATTGCTTGAACCTGGGAGGTGGAGGTTGCAGTGAGCTGAGATCGTGCCACCGCACTCCAGCACGGGTGACAGAGCAAGACTCCATCTCAAAAAAAAAAAAAAAAAAAAGTTGGTAAAATGACGAGATGCATACAGAAAAAATAGGTGACCAAAATACTAAAGGTTGTTTTTTTTTTTAAACTAAAAACAACAATAGCAAACTGGCTATACAAATATTGAAATAGAAAACAGGAGACGTTATCAAGAGTGTGGCACTTATTAGAGTGAAAAACTAGACTGATAGAATGAAATTATAGACAGAAATCCAGAGATATATGTATTTATACCTGATTTGTCAGATATTATATGTTGGGGGAAGAAATCAATATTATTGGGCAAACTGAGTATTAAGGAATAAAACAGAAACAAATATTACTTTATATGCTATAATAAACTTCAGACATGTTAAAGATATAATAAATCATTGAAAAATAAGAAAATGGATTGAGGAGAAAAGACCATTTTCTTTTATTTTGAGACGGAGCCTTGCTCTGTCTCCCAGGATGGTGTGTAGTAGCGTGATCTCACCTCACTGTAACCTCCACCTCCTGGGTTCAAGGATTCTCCTGCCTCAGCCTCCCAAGTAGCTGGGACTATAGGCACGCACCACCACACCGGGGTAATTTTTGTATTTAGAGTAGAGATTTACACCATGTTGGCCAGGCTGGTCTTGAACTCGTGACCTCAAGTGATCCACCTGCCTTGGCCTCCCCAAGTGCTGGAATTACAGGCATGAGCCACCGTGCCTGGCCTGAAAAGACTATTTTCTCTCACTGAAATCAGATTAGAAATGATTAAGGATAAGATTGCTGGGACCCATGTTATTTATATATATTATTATTATTGTTTTGTGTGTACATACATACACACACACACACACACACACACACAAGTTGACCCTTGAATATGGGTCTGAACAGTATGGTTCCACTTCAACTTGAATATTTTTCAGTAAAATTACACTGAGTGTGTCTGGCTCCCGTCCCACCTCCTCCACGTCCTCCTCCGCTGTCACCTGAGACAGCGAGACCAACCCTCCTCTTCCTTGGCCTACGTGATGTGAAGACAACAGGGATGAAGACTTTTTGATGATCCACTTTGACTTAATGAACAGAAAGTGTGTTTTCTTTTCCTTAGGATTTCTTAACATTTTCTTTCCTCTACCTTACTTTATTGGAAAAATATTGTATATAACATATGTAACTTACAAAACATCTTAATCAGCAGTTCATGTAACTGGTAAGGCTTCTGGTCACTAGCAGGCTGTCAGTAAAGCTTTTGAGGAGTCAAAAGTTGTACTTGGAGTTTTCACTGTGTCGGAGGTCAGTGCCTCTAACCCCTGTGTTGTTCAAGGGTCAACTATACACGATTCTTTTTGGACAGTGAAAATCACTAAAACTCGAGTGAAAAGAAAAGCAATTAATTGGTAGGTAAAAGTAATCATAAATGTGAGTGAGTAGCTAAAATCTAGAATATGTGTAGAACTACTGCCCAGTTTCCACTGTACCCATTTTTACAGGACATAAGGAAACACACAAACAGTAAAATAAATAGGGACCTGGCGCTATGACTCCTGCCTGTAATCCCAGCACTTCGGGAGGCAGAGGTGGGAGGATCGCTTGAGCCCAGGAGTTTGAGACCAGCCTGGGTAACACAGTGAGACCCCAACTCTAAAAATAAAAAGAATTAGCTGGGTGTGGTGGCACTTGCCTGTAGTCCCAGCTACTCAGGAGGCTGAGGTGGGAGGGTCACTTGAGCCCAAGAGGTCAAGGCTGCAGTGATTCGTGATTGCGCCACTGCATTCCAGTCTGGGCAACAGAGCTGGACCCTGTCTCAAAACAAACAAATAAAAAGTCATGTGGTACAAAGTGGCACCGTGCAAAGCGGTGGGGGGAAAGACGGAGGAGGATCCGGTCAAGACACTGTCAATCTGACGCAGATGCTTAACCCTTCCTTTGCCACGGTCCCCTCTGGAAGTCTTGTCAAGAATACAGGCATCTATTTGGAATGTTTTAAAGACGTAAGTCCCTAAGGCCATTATAGGACAGAAGTCTAATCATGTTTTAAGGACCAAGGAAAACAATTATTTTGAAGTGCAGTTATTGCAATATTTTTTAATGTTTTTTTGAGACTGAGTCTAGCTCTGTTGCCCAGGCTGAAGTGCAGTGGTGCAATCTCAGCTAATTGCAACCTCCGCCTCCCGGGTTCAAGCGATTCTCCTGCCTCAGCCACCAGAGTAGCTGGGATTACAGGCACCCACCACCACGCCCAGCTAATTTTTTAAACTTTTAGTAGAGATGAGGTTTCACCATGTTGGCCAGACTGGCCTCGAATGCTTGACCTCAAGTGATCTGCCCACCTTGGCCTCCCAAGGTGCTGTGATTACAGGCGTGAGCCACCGCGCCAGGACAATCTTTTAAAAATCAGATTTGTGATACAGGAACAACTGGTCTTTACTGTTGCACTAAATAACAAATGTAAGAACCGCTGACATTTTGAAGTAGTGATGAATCCAAACAGCGTTTGTGATCTCCATAACAATGGGAATGAGATGTGAAAGCCTCTGTGATTTCCACTCGCAACGAGGTCACAGTCTGCAATTACCCTGGTGTGGGGGCTTCATTTACAATGGAAGAAATGCTACATTGCAGTTAGACACTGATGGAAATAAAGATGTATTTTCTAGGCCGAGCGTGGTGGCTCACGCCTGTAATCCCAGCACTTTGGGAGGCGGAGGCAGGTGGATCACGAGGTCAAGAGTTCAAGACCAGCCTGGCCAACATGGTGAAACCCCGTCTCTACTAAAAACTACAAAAATTAGCCGGGTGTGGTGGCACGTGCCTGTGGTCCTGGCTACTTGGTAGGCTGAGGCAGGAGAATCGCTTGAACCCCGGAGGCGGAGGTTGCAGAGAGCCGCGATCGCGTCACTGCACTCCAGCCTGGGTGACAGGGCGAGACTCAATCTCAATAAAAAAAAAAAAAAAGAAGATGTATTTTTTTCTGGGTCCAATTCATGAAGCCCCCGGGTTCTCTCTATAGACCCCATGTGAAGAGTCCCTAGAATGAGGGCAACCACAGCCCTCTTTCACCAGAGCAGGTAAGTGTGGGCATAGGAGCAGGGAAGGCAGGGCAGGATCTGCTTGTCAGGAAAGGTGGAACCGGCTGCAAGGTGAGTCGGGGAAAGAAAGGCCTGGGATTCTATAGGACAGTGGAGTTTGAGTTGGCCGAAGATGAGGCTGGGAAGGCAGGGCTGCATCCCAAAGTGCCTTGTGCATCACGCTGTGATTTTGGACTTTCCCTTAGATACGAGAGAGGGCGCCATGGACAGATTTTAAGCGGGACAGGTTTTAGCAGGATCAGACAGATTTTAGAAAGATAACTTTAGCAGATGCTTGGAGGGTGGTTTTGTCCAGCGAGAAACTGGTGGCAGAGGGTCAAGTTCGGAAGATCTTTAAGTGAGACCAAGAGACGAAAAACAAATTAAGGCCGGGTGCAGTGGCTCACACCTGTAATCGCAGCACTTTGGGAGGCTGAGGCAGGTGAATCATTTGAGGTCAGGAGTTTGCCACCAGCCTGGCCAACATGGTGAACCCCGTCACTACTAAAAATACAAAAATTAGCCAGGTGTAGTGGCGGGTGCCTGTAATCCCAGCTACTCAGGAAGCTGAGGCAGGAGAATCACTTGAACCTGGGAGGTGGACATTGTAGTGAGCAGAGATTGCGCCACTGCAAGTGACAGAGTGAGACCCTGTCTCAAAAAAAAAAAAAAAAAAAAAAGCAAAGCAAAGAAAAACAAATTAAAATGATGGTAGTGAGAGTGGCGATGAAGTTGGGAATGTACAATGTTGCAAGAAGGCGGAACTAACATGAATTAGACAGGAGGGTTCACAAGGGAGTGACGAAATACCCTCAGTTTCTGGAATGAAGGAGGAGCAGATATGGTCAGGCAGAGGAAGAAAGCAGAAGGGGGCTGACTATAGGGAAGGGGGAAGTTATGGAGAATAACAACTTAATCTGAGTTTGAGATGCTCATAGTAGAAATGTCTAGTAAGAAACTGAAAATATAGAGGTCTTTCTATTGGGAAATGAAACTTTTTCTTATTGCTCTGAAAGGGCGTGTGTGCGTACGCACGCGCGCGCGCGCACACACACACACACATTCTCTCTCTCTCATATACATTGCAAATATTTTTGCCAGTCTGCCTAAATCCATCTGCCCGTCTGTCCGTCCATCCATCTATCCACCCGCCCATCCATCTCCACAAAGCTCTGAATTTCTTCCCTTTGTGATTTCTACTTTTGGCATCATGATTAAAAAAAGGGTTTTTTCCACTTCCTTATTGTATAAATATCCACCTAAAATTGCTCCTAGTGTTTTTATGGGTTTCTTTTTGGTCACATTTAAATGTTTTAAACATCTAAACTGAGCGTGGTGGCTCACGCCTGTAATCCCAGCACTTTGGCAGGCAGAGGTAGGTGGATCACTTGAGGTCGGGAGTTAGAGACCAGCCTGGCCAATGTGGTGAAACCCCATCTTTACTAAAAATACAAAAACTGGCTAGGTGTGGTGGTGCACGCCTGTAATCCCAGCTACTCAGGAGGCTGAGGCAGGAGAATTGCTTGAACCTGGGAGGCAGAGGTTGCAGTGAGCCAAGATCGCGTCACTGCACTCTAGCCTGGGTGAGAGAGCAAGACCCTGTCTCAAAAAAAAAAAAAAAAAAAAAAAAAAAGAATAAAATAAAAAAAATAGATAAATAAAAATAACTAAATAGACTTTATTTTGCATGGGGCTCAGCTCTCATTCTGGCTTCTACACAGTTGGCCTGTTATTCTACCATTTACTAAAGACTCCTTCTTTAATGTACTTAAATTTGAGCAGTTTTTATTTTCAAACTTTTTTTTTTTAAAAATAGAAATTATGTCTCACTGTTTTGCCCAGGCTGGTCTTGAAGTCCTGGCCTCAAACGACCCTCCCGCCGTGGCCTCCCAAAGTGTTAGGATTACAGGCGTGAGCCACTGCACCTGGCCAATTGAGCAATTTTTATATACAAACTTTTTCTTAGTTTTGACATCTGCAAAAATTCAGAAAGCTACTATAAGAAAATGACAATCAACCATCTGCATACAAAAAGAATTAGTCACTTAACACAACTGGTCCTTTTTCCATTGGAAAAATCCATCGGAAATTGGATTTCTAATTACATTTGGGCTTTCCATGGAAACCGCAGAGCAGCCGGTCATCTATATATTCATTAAATCCTACAAATTGGAGAGTTTTTTTTTTTTTTTTTTTTTTTTGAGATGGAGTCTCATTCTGTTGACTAGGCTGAAATGCAGTGGCATGATCTCGCTGCCTCAGCTTTTTGAGTAGCTGGGACTACAGGCGTGCACCACCACGCCCGGCTAATTTTCGTATTTTCAGTAGAGATGGGGTTTCATCATGTTAGCCAGGCGGGTCTCGAACTCCTGACCTCAGGCAGTCTGCCCACCTCAGTCTCCCAAAGTGCTGGGATTACAGGCATGAGCCACTGCTCCCGGCCTGCAGAGATTTTTTTTTCAAGGGTGGGAAGATCACACATCACCCAACTTAGAAGAAGTAAAAAGGTAAAAATATAGGCTATTCCATAAAATTTCAAGAATAAGCTGTGCTTTTGTGCTTCAGGCTATTTGGATAGCAAGGATTCTCAACACTACATAATTTTTTTTATAAGATGGAGTCTTGCTCTGTTGCCCAGGCTGGAGTGCAGTGGCGTGATTTCAGCTCACTGCAACCTCCACCTCCTGGGTTCAAGTGATTCTCCTGCCTCAGCCTCCCAAGTAGCTGGGATTACAAGCTCCCGTCACCACGCCCAGCTAATTTTTGTGCTTTTAGTACAGATGGGGTTTTGCCATGTTGGCCAGGCTGGTCTCGAACTCTTGACCTCAGGTGATCCACCCATCTCAGCCTCCCAAAGTGATGGAGTTACAGGTGTGAGCCACCTCACCTGGCCAACACTACATAATTTTTATTTTTTCCCAACTCCCTTTAGGAAAATCAGAGGGCACTGCCGTGGTCATGTGGGGGTTAATTCTCACTGATGTTGAATGCCCCAGTCTTTGCTCTGTTCATTGGAGCATTAAATCTGAAGGCTCAGGAGAACGATGCAGTCGGGCTGTGCAGGAGTGATGCCATAAAACTCGGCATTAAAAATTCATATTGCAGGCTTGCCTTAGAACTCAGCACTGGCTGAAAGGAGAGGTGGCGAGGAAATATGAGACACCCCACTGTCTTTCTGGCAATTGGAGACGTTCCTCAACAAATAGCACCTCGGGAAGAGAATGAAAGGGCAAACAAGCCGTGAAGGAAATCAATGAGTTCAATTATCTCGCTCGCTCCTGCCTTCCTATAGGAAACTTTTCATTCTTTGAGGTGGGTTCCAAAAAGTTTTTTTTTTTTTTTTTTTTTTGAGATGGAGTCTCACTCTGTCGCCCAGGCTGGAGTGCAGTGGCGCAATCTCGGCTTACTGCAAGCTCTGCCTCCCGGGTTCACGCCATTCTCCTGCCTCAGCCTCTCCGAGTAGCTGGGACTACAGGTGCCCGCCACCACGCCCGGCTAAATTTTTTTTTTGTATTTTTAGTAGAGACAGGGTTTCACCGTGGTCTCGATCTCCTGACCTCGTGATCCGTCCGCCTCGGCCTTCCAAAGTGCTGGGATTACAAGCGTGAGCCACCGCGCCCGGCCCCAAAAAGTTTTTTAACGAAATCCCCGAACAAGAGCCCTGGGCATCCTTGCTGGGTGCCTGGCTGTTTGGCACCTCTTCTAATTTGTTTCACACCAGCCCAGGGTGCCCCAAATTCTCCAAGTCAGATGGAGCCAGAGCTCCAATGTGGGCCGCCACCTTGGTGTCACAGTCAGCTGGGAGGGGACCTAACAGCTTGTTCTCACTTTAAAACTTGGATCTTGCAAAAATGTGGCACATAGAAGACAGTTAGTTACTAGATTATTAACCACTGGTGTTGATTTTTTCTTTGAGATGGAGTCTCACTCTGTTTCCCAGGCTGGAGTGCAATGGCACAATCTCGGCTCACTGCAGCCTCTGCCTCCCGGGTTCAAGCCATTCTCCTGCCTCAGCTTCCCGAGTAGCTGGGATTACAGGCACCCACCACCACGCCCAGCTAATTTTTGTATTTTTAGTAGAGACGGGGTTTTACCATGTTGGCCAGGCTGGTCTTGAACTCCCGACCTCAAGTTATCTGCCCGTCTTGGCCTCCCAAAGTGCTGGGATTACAGAGGTGAGCTGCCGTGCCTGGCCCCGGTGTTGATTTTTTAGAGACACATCTATGAAGGCATTTGCAGCTGTGCAATGGTTTGAACTTGGAACTTTTGGCCACCCACCATATTTAGTGGCATCTCAATGGTGACAAATGCGGATTTTAAAATTTAGGGTCCCTGAGGAAGATGATGGGAAACAAAGCCTTGTACCTGGGTGTCCCAGCTGTGGCACACTAATATGGATGAGTAGGTCTTGCAGTGCGGATAACGATTTTTACAAATTCATCATGGAAAGTGACAGAATTCTTAAGAGTGGGAAGAGACTTTGAGCAGGGGGAGGTAAGCAGACCGTTTTAAAATGTGCCAGGTGATGCCAGGTGCCTTGCAGGCAGCAGCAGCAGCAATGTCAGCCACCCATTATAGAGGTCCTGTGCCAGGCACTAATGTGGCATTCTTTTTTTTTTTTTTTTGAAACAGAGTCTCTGTTGCCCGAGCTGGAGTGCAGTGGTGCGATTTCAGCTCACTGCAACCTCCACCACCCCAGTTCAAGTGATTCTTCTGCCTCAGCCTTCTGAGTAGCTAGAATTACAGGCACCTGCCACCACGCCCGGCAAATTTTTATATTTTTAGTAGAGACAGGGTTTTGTCATGTTGGCCAGTCTGGTCTCAAACTCTTGGCCTCAAATGATCCACCTGCCTTGACCTCCCAAAGTGCTGGAATTATAGGTGAGGCGTGGCATTCTTTTACTTATAAAAATACTGAGGTCTGAGTAAGGAAACCTCCTGCCCTGCTTGAGGTTACATAATTCATGGAGTTGGGAATTAAACCCAGGTCTTTACGATGTTGTGACCCAGTTCTTCCCACCGTGACTCATGCTGTGCCCAGTGCCCTGGATGCAGCCCTGCCTGAAGGCCACTCCACAAACAGGCCCTGCTGGGAGACAGCATCAGAGATCCAGGCCTCTGGGAAGTAGAACTGGGCAAGAAAGTGCAAGAGGCTGACAAAGGGGCCAGCTCCTCCATCCTGCCTGGCATCCGGTCCAATCCAGTGCTGTGGCCGAGGGAGGGGCTTTGTGGGGTCACACCTGGGGACAGATGGGACCCGAGTCAGGGTCTCTGAGCCATGCACATCATCCACTGTCCCTGACTTTTCACTAGAGACATCTACAAATGTCACAGAGCAGCAGTCTAGGAACAGGGGCCCTGTGCCAGTACTGCTGTGAGCCTTTGGAGAATTCTGGGCTTCCAAACGCTCGTCTGATGATGGTCTTGGGAGGCTACCTCAAGATGCCACAGCCAGCTGGGCATGGTGGCTCATGCCTGTAATCCCAGCACTTCTGGAGGCTGAGGTGGGCCAATCACCTGAGGTCAGACCAGCTTGGCCAACATGGCGAAACTCTGTCTCTACTAAAAATACAAAAATTCGCCAGGCGTGGTGGCACACACCTGTAGTCCCAGCTACTCGGGAGGCTGAGGCAGAAGAATCGCTTAAATCTGGGAGGTGGACATTGCAGTGAGCCGTGATCATGCCACAGCACTCCAGCCTGGGCGACAGAGCAAGACTCCGTCTCAAACAAAAAAACCAAACCAAAACAAACAAACAACATGAAAAAGATGCCACAGCCACTGGCAGAATATGAAGGCATAGAAAGAACAGGGACAAAGCTCCCCAGATTAAAACCCACAGGGCAATGGAAGCAGTGTAATAAATCAGGCTCCTGAACAGCAGGGAAATAAGTGGTAAGTCTTAGGGCTCACCTACATGATGGAATGTTACGCAATATGCACTGTGTTTCTGAAGAATATTTAATGATAAGCAAGAAATATTTACAACATGTCAGGTTGAAAAAAAAACAAAACCCTAGAAATCAAAATCATGTTATCAGTCTATGCCACTGGTAAAAAACAGATGAGTTTGGGCGAAGTAGCTCATTCCTATAATCCCACCCAGCACTTTGGGAGGCCAAGGTGGGAGGATTGTTTGAGCCCAGGAGTTCAAAACCAGCCTGGGCAACACGGCAAGACCCTGTCTCTACAAAAAATACAAAACCGGCCTGGGGTAGGGTGCACACCTGCAGTCCTAGCTACTTGGGAGGCTGAGGTGGGAGGATCGCTCAAGCCCAGGAGTTGGAGGCTGCAGTGAGCTCTGATAGTGCCACTGCCCTGCAGTCTGGGTGACAGGGTGACACCCTATCTCGTAAAAAGAAAAAAGAAAGCACTATATAGATCGGGGTCCCCAGTACCTGGGCCACATTTGTGGCCTGTTAGGAACTGGGCCACACAGCAGATGTGCTGCAGGAGGGAAGCTTCATCTGTATTTACAGCTGCTCCCCATTGCTCTCATGACTGCTTGAGCTCTGCCTCCTGTCAGATCAGCAGCAGCATTAAGATTCTCACAGGAGCGCAAATCCTACTGTGAACTGCGCATGTGAGGGATCCAGGCTGCACACTCCTTAGGAGAATCTAATGCCTGATGATCTGTCACTGTCTCCCATCACCCCCAGATGGGACCGTCTAGTTGCAGAAAAAGCAGCTCAGGGCTCCCACTGATTCTACATGGATGGTGAGTTGTAGAATTATTTCATTATATATTACAATGTCATAGTAATAAAGTGCACAATAAATAGAACGTGCTTGAATCATCCTGAATCGCGCCCCACACTGCACTGGTCCATGGAAAAACTGTCTTTCACGAAACTGGTCCCTGTTGCCAAAAAGGTTGGGGACAGCTGTGTTAGATGATTTTGCCTAACTGTAGGCTAATTAACGTGGGTGTTCTGAGCACGTTTAAAATAGGCGAGGCTAAGCTATGACGTTTAGGTTAGGTGTGCCAAACGCATTTTAGACTTAAGGTATTTACAAGTTACGATGGGTTCCGGGGGACATAATGCCATTGTAAGGAACAATCTGTATAGAAAAAAAGACTATGGAAATAGGCCAAAATGTTAACAATGATCATCTTTGCTGTGGGATTATGAGTGATGATCTGCTTCCTTTAAAAAAATCTTTGAGAATTTTCTAAATTTTGTATAGTAAACATGTATGGCTTTTGTACTTAAAAATAATGTCATGGGCCGGGCGCGGTAGCTCACGCCTGTAATCCCAGCACTTTGGAAGGCCAAGGTGGGCGGATCACTTGAGACCAGGAGTTCAAGACCAGCCTGGCCAACATGATAAAACCCCATCTCTACAAAAAATACACACACATACACACACACACACACACACACACACACACACACACAGAGCTGGAAGTGGTGGTACACACTTGTAGTCCCAGGTACTCGTGAGGCTGAGGCCGCAGAATCGCTTGAACCCAAGAGGCAGAGGTTGCAGTGAGCCAAGATCGCACCATTGTACTCCAGCCTGGGCAACAGAGTGAGACTCTGTCTCAAAAATAAAATAAAATAAAAAAGGGAAAATAATGTCATGTAAAAGGAAACAGCCTATAATTCCAGCTACTTGGGTGGCTGAGGTGGGAAGATTGCTTGAACCCAGGAGGTGGAGGTTGTAGTGAGCCAAGATTGAATCACCGCACTCCAGCCTGGGTGATAGAGTGAGACCTTGTCTCAAAAAAATAAATAAAATAAAATAAAATAAAATAAAATAAAATAAAAAACAGTAGGACTGGCTGAGACTGCATGATAAAATTTTTTTTAAAAAAATTATTTATGTATATTCATAAACATGTTTATGTACAGGGACACATGTACAGGGCCTGTTTATTTATTTATTTTTTGAGATAGAGTTTTGTTCTTGTCACCCAGGCTGGAGTGGAGTGGTGCGATCTCGGGAGTATCCCACAGGAAGGATGGTTCTCCTTTCCGCCAGCCTTCCCGCATCTCTTCACAAGGTCCCTTGGTGGAACCAGGCAGCGTGAGGCAAGTCACTTTCTCCTCTGCCACTTCTGAAGCAAATAAGACGTGCTATGTCACTGAGATTTGCGTGGCCAAGGCCCTCCCAGCGGCGGCCAGGGACTCCCTGTGGTGAGTCAGAACCTCATAGCTTTAAGGAATTTTACTGGGGGCAGAAGGTGGCGTGAATGTTTCAGGCTGGGCCTCCGTCCTAACTCTTCACTGTTAAAGCACTTGAAGGCTGGGTGGCGCCTGCTTTCTGCTTAGGAGCCAACAGCATCCTGAGTTTACCTTTCCAGAGCGCAAACGTCCTCACTGGGCAGGCTGCAGGCTGAACGCTACAGAGGCCGTTCAGCTCTGCGGTAACCCTGACCCACTCATCATCACGGGGAAGGCTCAAGAGTTCCTGCACAGCCACTATGTGCTAAGCCTGTGGTGTACAGAGCGTGGGATAAAGGCCCTCTTTTGACGTAGTTTTCAGTCAACACTTAAAAAATGGGGCCGGACACGGTGGCTCATGCCTGTAATCCCAGCACTTTAGAAGGCCAAGGTGGGCGGATCACCTGAGGTCAGGAGATCGAGACCAGCCTGGCCAACATGGTGAAACCCTGTCTTTACTAAAAAGACAAAAATTAGCTGGGCGTGGTGTCCTGTGCCTGTAATCCCAGATACTTGGGAGGCTGAGACATAAGAATCGCTTGAACCCAGGAGGCAGAGGTTGCAGTGAGCCGAGATCATGCCACTGCACTCCAGCCTGGGTGACACAGGGAGACTCTGTCTCAAAAAAAAAAAAAAAAAATTCTATCCACATTTATTTTACAATATATCGGCATTAACTATCGTCACTGTCTAATACATCTCTCAAACGTATTCCTCCTGTCTACCTATAAATGTGTATCATTTAACCAACCTCTCCTCACCCCCTGGTAACCACCATTCTTAAGTTTTATGTGATCAACGTTTAGAGTCTACATGAGTGCGATCTTGTGGTGTTCGTCTTTCTGTGCCTGGTTCATTTCACTTAATGTAACGCCCCCCAGATGAATCCATGTTGTTGTTGCAAATGGCAGGATTTCCTTTCGTAAGGCTCCATCGTATTCTGCTGTGGATCTACATCACGTTTTCTTCATCCATTCATCTGAAGCTGGGCACATAGGTCACTTCCGCATCTAGGCTGCTGTGTGAATAGCGCTGTGATAAACGTGTGAGTGCAGGCATGCCTGCAACACAGCCATTTCCTTTCTTTGGATAAATATCCAGCAGTGACATTGCTGATTGTAGCCTGCATTTGGCACTGCTATGCAGGCTGCAGAAACGCCCGTTATCCGCCCTGACCCCCACAATTCTGGGATGCAGGAAGGGGTGTGTCATGACACCCCCATTTCACAGATCACCATATGTGCTACCATCTATACACTGTATTCACTCAACAGTCCATTACCCATTTCCTTCACATATACGCTGCAAGATCCCTAGGCTTAACTTAACAGTGAATCAGAAAAACTTTAAGCATCTCTTAAATAGATAAAATCTGTAGGAATGCACATTAAACCCAGGTGACAGTCTGTGAATAATGATTTTCTCTACCCTCTCAAAGGATGCTGGATCAATATGATTGCTTTATTGGCCAGGCGTGGTGGCTCATGCCTTGTAATCCCACACTTTGGGAGGCCGAGATGGGTGGATCACTTGAGCTCAGGAGTTCGACACCAGCCTAGGTAATATTGTGAAAGCCCGTCTCTACTAAAAATACAAAAATTAGCTGGGTGTGGTGGTACACACCTGTGATACCAGCTACTTGGGTGGCTGAGGTGGGAAAATCGTTTGAAACCGGGAGGTGGAGGTTATAGTGAGCTAAGATTGCATCACTGTACTCCAGCCTGGGTGACAGAGTGAGACCCTGTCTCAAAATAAATAAATAAATAAAAGCAGTAGGACTGGTTGAGAGACTGTATGATAAAAATTTTTAAAAAACTGATTGCATGTTTATATTTGCAAACATGTTTATACACATGGACACATGCACAGTGCCTCTCTGTTTTTTCTGAGATGGAGTCTCGCTCTGTTGCCCAGGCTGGAGTGCAGTGGCAAGATCTCTGCTCACAGCAAGCTCCGCCTCCCGGGTTCACACCATTCTTCTGCCTCAGCCTCTCGAGTAGCTGGGACTACAGGCACCCGCCACCACGCCAGGCTAATTTTTGTATTTTTAGTACAGACGGGGTTTCATCGTGTTAGCCAGGATGGTCTCGATCTCCTGACCTCGTGATCCACCCGCCCTGGCCTCCCAAAGTGCTGGGATTACAGGCGTGAGCCACCGCGCCCGGCAATTTTTTTTTATTTTTTATTTTTGAGACAGAGTCTCACTCTATTGCCCAGGCTGGAGTGCAGTGGCGCGATCTTGGCCCACTGCAACCTCTGCCTCCTGAGTTCAAGCGATTCTCCTACCTTAGCCTCCCGTGTAGCTGGGATTACAGGCATGCGCCACCACACCCGGCTAATTTTTGTATTTTTAGTAGAGATGGGGTTTCACCATGTTGGCTGGTCTGGTCTTGAACTTCTGACCTCAGGTGATCCATCCGTCTCGGCCTCCCAGAGTTCTGGGATTACAGGTGTGAGCCACCGTGCCCAGCTGCCTCTCTATGTGTACGTGCTTTTGCGTAGAGTGTGTGAGCCTGTGTGTGTGCATGTGATGTCTGTAAGCCCCCTCCCACCCTACCTTTACTCTATCGTTCCAGCACCTGACACTACACCTACTATGGTAAAGCAGGCCTTCCCTAAACATCAATGAAGGAGAGGAGTAAAGTTTGGCAATTCTCACTGATGCTTTGCAATAGACATGTCTATTACATGTCAATTACATTTCCTAGCCATGTCTGGGGTCCACAGAACAGGCAAAGAATCTTCAGCGCTCAGAGGAATTTCTACCTGGACTTGGAACTATGAAGCCACCCCCTTATTTGTGTCTAGCCCCCAGCCTGGGGAGACACCAGGTCATGGTTGTACTATTCAGAGTGGGCCAAGACAACTGGTGTTAGTACAAAAGACAAGGAAAATCCTTCAGGGCTCACCCAGGCATCAATTTTTAGGTGTGGAGCAAAATACTTGTACGCAGATGAAAAAAATCCCAAGAATTCTACAAAACCCACAAGCCCTTTTGGAGATAAGACACAGGAAGAAAAAAAAAAAAGGCCATTGGTTTTTCCCTGCAAGTCTGATTTAGTGCTCTCTAAGGTTTAGGGGACAGGAGGTTCTTTATTCAAGTCCATACTCTGAAAACCATAAAAGTGGCTGCTTCTCTATTTTTAGGGAAATTAATCCAACCAGGGTAATTACAGCAACTCGTACTGGAAACTGATGACTCATCAAAAAGACAGGAAATAGAAAATTTTACATTCTTAAAGGTACAGCAGACAGACTATTTTCAGGATGCTTAAGTTGCCCTTTTCAAATTCAATCAGGGGATGCAATATTTGTCTAAGTATGATGGTCAAGACAGTTGGGTGATTCTCAGGTTTAGTCAACTGGGCTCTACCGGGCCCCAGTTCCGTGAGTCTTTCATGCGGAATTATTGTTCAAAAAGGGAAAAATCAATCTGCTAGGGTAAATACAATGGGGGCTTGTGAGGCTGGGAAAGGCTGAACCCCCCGGGAATGCCTGCCTTCACCTGGCTAGCCCTCACCTTTGCTGCTTGATTACAAAGCTGGCACCAGAAAGGGGCTTTGAAGACCGCCGTGGTCTCAAGCAAAGAGCACTGGAATTTGAGCCTAAAGGACCAGGTCCGGGGTGTGACTCTGCGTGTTCCTGGGACTGCTTCCTCATCCATGCAATGAGCACAATAAAAGCTGCCCCAATGACTTCAGGAAAGGGCAAACAAGATAACACTCAGGAAATCATAGTGAAATAGTCCAGAACAGTATGTAAACAAAATATCCATCCCAGCTGCTCACGCCTGTCATCCCAGCACTTCAGGAGGCCAAGGCGGGCAGATCACTTCAGTCTGGGAGTTCAAGACCAGCCTGGCCAACATGGCGAAACCTCATCTCTACTAAAAAATACAAAAATTAGCTGGGTGTGGTGGCAGATGCCTGCAATTCCAGTTACTTGGAAGACTGAGGCAGGAGAATCGCTTGAACCTGGGAGGTGGAGGATGCAGTGAGCCAAGATTGTGCCACTGCACTCCAGCCTGGGCAACAGAGCGAGACTCAGTCTCAAAAAAAATAAAAATAAAAAAACCAAAAAACAAAAATTAGCCAGGCATGGTGGCACAAGCCTGTAATCCCAGCTCCTCCAGCAGCTGAGGCAGAAGAATCACTTGAACCCGGGAGGTGGAGGTTGCAGTGAGCCATGATCGCACCACTGCACTCCAGCCTGAATAACTGAGAGAGACCCTGTCTCAAAAAAATAAAAAATAAAATAAAAAGAAAGTATCCATCCCATCCACATTTGCCATGCAGACAGTTGTGTCTTGAACTGCTGGTATCCTCCTCCTCTCCTTTTAAAAATTATTATTTTTGAGATGGGCTCTCGTTCTGTCACCCAGGCTGGAGAACAGTGATGCAATCAGAGCTTACTACAGGCTGGAACTTCCAGGCTCAAGCGAACCTTCCAACTCAGCCTCCCAAGTAAATGGAACTAAAGACACAACACCACACCCAGCTAATTTTTGTATTTTTTGGTAGAGATGGGGTCTCACTATGTTGCCCAGGCTGGTCTCGAACTCTTGGGCTCAAGTGATCCTCCCACCTCGGTCTCCCAGAGTGCTGGGATGACAGGTGTGAGCCACCGTGCCCAGCCTCCTCCCCTTTTCAAATTCTGTCTTATGTCCTCTTTTGGGACCTGGAGTTCTCTGTCCCTCCAAAGAGGCGTAGAGGCTCCCCAATGCTGAGTTAGCTACGGGAAAGTTTTCTGCTGTTTCAGAGCACGTTGTATTTTGTGACAAAGCGCTGGTTATATACACGTTATAAAGAAAATACTCTAAAATTAACCCAAGTGAAGTTCCTCGTAAATGTCTCTTTTGTAACCGTACTATGTAAGTATGTGTATATACAATGTCGTTCTTTGAAAAAAGCATATAGGCTAGGAATACAACATGAGTAACCTTAAGAAATATGAATTTTACTGGCAGGAAAGGTTTGGGAGGTGCAAATTCTCCTAAGACTAACATTAGCTATAAAAAATGTAGTATTTCAGTGCAATTCAATATTTTCTTTCATCAAGGCTCAGTGCCTCAGCCCACGAGTGGGGAGGAATTCAAGAAGCTGACTGTGTGTATTGCAGCTGGAACTCCTTTTCCAATCCAGATTCGTGGGGACAGGGCATGGGATCGTGGACTTCAGCAAAAATGGGAATTCCTGCACTTTTGCCCGGAACACTAGCCGCTTGGCTGGGAGGGCGACATTCCTGCTGGAGGGTGCAGTAGCAACCCAAACCCAAGATCAAGTAAGGAACAGCTGCAGGAGATGGACGCAAGAACTTGGGGCAGTGAGGGATGCCCAGGTCTCTCTCTGGGCCGGCTGCTGCTGCGTGATTCCAGGGATCTGCCACCTCCACGGCCATCCGTCCCAAGGAATTGTTTAGATGTTAAAATCCACACCACGTTCCTTTGCTAGAGTCTCCAAGGTTAAGGCTACCAGGGTGGTAAATCTCAATTTGCCAAGAGAAGTGGGAAGATCTGTACACAGGGTGACCATCTTAGAAGGAGATATGTTTTTAACTAAAGAAAAAAGAATGTCAGGCATAGTGGCTCATGCCTGTAATCCCAGCACTTTGAGAGGCTAAGGTGGGAGGATCACCTGAGGCCAGGGGTTTGAGGCCACTCTGGGCAACACAGTGAGACCCTGACTCTAAAAAAAAATTCAAAAAAGAAAAAAAGGGCAGAAATAATTCATTTATTTAACCCAGAAATGGTTATAATCGGAAACCTTGCAATCCTCTTACACAACAACTGTTTTGGCAAAGCCCCCATATTCCAACAAATATTAAACTGTGCTTGCCATTTGTCTAAGGAATCTTGCATTAATAAACATGAAGAAGAACACTTTTACCTCCCACTCTCAACGACAGGACAAAACAAAGACCAGCTGTATTCATCAATGGGCCCTTGTTCTGCACATAAAGGCTAATTACATTTTGCTTCAAGCCTACACATGGAAAACTTTACTGCCGTTGTCTCCGCCACAGTCAGCCCGTGCTGTCCCAGCTGACGCATGGTGATGACTGCTCACGATAAACTGGGGTCTCGGAGCAGCCTCAGTGCCACAGACCTGCGGGCTTCTCTCCAAAACAGGGGAGAGGGATGGGTACCCTGTGACATCTCCCCAAGACAGACAGGCAATGTGGGCCCAGTCCGTCGTGGTGATGCGGTGAAGGTCAATTTCCTCCAAGGCCGTTAATTTCAGAAACACATACCACGTCCTGCTCTGAGCTTGCTGTGAATAGCTTCTATCTGTCGACAGCTTAGCCTCAGACTCTCACCATGCCAGGTGCTGTACACATACATCCCATTCCTCTTCAAAACCACCCAGCATGCCGGGTGCGGTGGCTCACGCCTGTAATCCCAGCACTTTAGGAGGCTGAGGTGGGCAGATCATGAGGTCAAGAGATCAAGACCATCCTGGCTAACATGGTGAAACCCTGTCTCTACTAAAAATATAAAAATTAGCTGGATGTGGTGGCGCACGCCTGTAATCCCAGCTACTTGGGAGGCTGAGGCAGGAGAATCGCTTGAACTCAGGAGGTGGAGGTTGTAGTGAGCCGAGATCGCACCACTGCACTCCAGCCTAGACGACAGAGCAAGATTCCATCTCAAAACAACAACAACAACAACAACAACAAAAACCACCCAGTGACTTGACTTCTGGTATGCCCATTGTACACGTCAGAAAGGGAGATGGACAGCTCATAGCTCATTCAGGGTCACGCAGAGAGCTGGTAGTGGACCCTAGTGAATCACTCCCAAGTCAGTCTTTCTCCAAAACCCATCTTCCTTCATGCCTCTCCAATTCCCATCAACAAATATTTAAGAATCCCTCCTTTTTTTTTTTTTTGAGACAGGGTCTTGCTCTGTCACCCAGGTTGGAGTACAGTGGTATAATCTAGGCTCACTGCAGCCTCAACCTCCTGGGCTCAAGCAATCCTCCCACTTCAGCCCCATAAGTAGCCGGGACTGCAGTTAGGAGCTACTACACCGGGATAATTTTTGTATTTTTTGTAGAGACAGGGTTTCACCATGTTGCCCAGGCTGGTCTTGAACTCCTGGGCTCAAGTGAGCTGCCCGCCTCAGCCTCCCAAAGTGCTGGGATTACAGGTGTGAACCACTGCGCCCACCCCTAAGAATCCCTCCTTCAAAAGAGGGGAAATAAGTTATTTTTGAAATGCTGTAAGACCATATGTGAAAAGATTTGCCCCCAAGGGGCTTATATTCATAAGCATGAATGAAAACGTGTCTGGTCTAATAAAATACATGTAGGTTGGACTTGAAGCAGGTGGAATAGTAACAAATCTGTCCTGGAAAATAAAAGGGGAGGGAAAGGCAGAGGGGGAGGTCTCAGAATGAGCCCATGGCCTCCAAAGTTAAAAGAAAGTAGCCAAGATCCAATTCTCTCAGGCCATTCTCTGCATTTTTGGGGGATGACTTACTCCGGGAACTATGACAGTACGTGGTTGGTCCTAGGCTGCCTTTGTCAGTGTCAGACCGTTTCTGATGTGGGAAATGCCCCGCCAGGCTGCGCCCATCCTACCCCACAGGCAAATCGTTCGGAACCTCTGGATGGTCCTCCCCAAGACAGGCTTCGCCAGGCTTGCATCTTCACAAACCTCTGCAAACCCTGACTTGACTCATCTTCCAATCCCGAATCCCATACCACCCTCTTTAGGAAGACTTCCTTGACAATTCTTTCCCTGTGCTCCCCTGGTGCCAGGGATGTATTATGCCCTTCCCCAGCTCCCCTGGCTGGTGGGAGGAGAGAAGGGATCAGATAAGGGGTCCCTGGCACTGCCCTGGGTCCCTCTCCCCTCCCCAAGGCCACGGCTCCCCTCAAGGGGGCCCTCACCTTCAGGCTCTAGCTATCTTTCCCCCCTCTGGCTCATTCAAACCCAAGCATGGAAACCCTGCCGGTACTATGAGCCTAGGAACTGCACCTCTGCAAATAGGGCCAATATTGACTTTTTTTTTTTTTTTTTTTTGCGATGGAGCCTGGCTCTGTAGTCCAGGCTGGAGTGCAGTGGTGCTATCTCGGTTCATTGCAATCTGCCTCCCAAGTTCAAGCGATTCTCCTGCATCAGCCACCTCAGTAACTGGGGTTATAGGCACACGCCACCATGCCCAGCTGATTTTTATATTTTTAGTAGAGACGGGGTTTTGCCATGTTGGCCAGGCTGGTCTCGAACACCTGATCTCAGGTGATCCACCTGCCTCGGCCTCCCAAAGTGCTGGGATTACAGGCGTGAGCCACTGCACCCTGCCAAACTCTCCTTTGACTATCCCAATGCGGGTGTCCTGCCTGCCACCTGTAGGCTCCCTGTCTGACCTGCTGACAGTCAGTGCCCCATCCCCTTGACTGCCATGCTGGATTGCAATGGCCCGTCTCCCCATGGAGCCATAAAAGTCTCAGAATTTGCACAGGGCAAGACACAGAAGAAGCCTCTGTGAACATCTGTTGAATCAATGAATGAATCTATTATCTCTGAGCCGTGCGCCTATCATCTAACCGAGTGAGTCTCTTTCCCTTCGTGTACACCACGCCCCTCAGCCTGGCTCACCACTGGGGAGACAAGAATGTTTCTTACTTCAGAGGGCAGGTGGGGCACACCCCAAGAGAGCCACTGCCCTCTCAGCTACAGTCCTGAGACAGGGCTAATTTTTACGTGAAGGACAATCAGCCCCTGACATGTTTTTTAAAACTAAAAAAAATTTTTAAAATTTTTTTGGGGGCAGGGTCTTGCTCTGTTGTCCAGGCTGGAGTGCAGTGGTACGATCATAGCTCACTGCAGCCTCAACTCCTGGGTTCACGTGATCCTCCCACCTCAGGCTCCCAAGTAGCTGGCACTACAGGTGCACACCACCATGCCCGGTGAAATATAGTAATTTTTAAAAATCAGATTTACTGAGAAAAACAACTTACTTAGTGCAAGTAAGTAAGTTGCTTAATCAGGTCCAAGCAGAAGTAATTGAGAGAAGAGAGTAGCTGATCTAGTGGTGATGTTTTAGTCTTTGTAAGTTTCATACTCATGATCAGAATCCGTTCTGACCACCAGGGTGGGAAGCTGGGCTCTCGAGGTCTCGGGCTACTAAACGACTCAGAGCAAAGGGCCAAGAACCCCATACAGCATCCTGAAAGCAACAGACCCAGCAGCACCCTCAAAGCCCAAGGTCACGTGAGATGGGGCAGAGGGACAGTAAGTGCCAGCACCCCATACAGAGCTGGAGCCTGGCGGGACAGTGGCGCCATTCAGAAGCACTCATCTTCTTGCCGATGCCCACGGAGGCACTGTGTGAGCCCAGTGCAGGGACCTTTGTAACTGGAATATGGAAACCCAAGAGACATGGCAGTAAACACGCGTGTGTGTTTCCACGGAAGATGGCAAGAGCCTTCCAGAACAGGAAAAAGGGGTTCAAACTCTAGCCTGGCATTGCCCCCCCGGGAATTTGGTAGAGGAGGCAATGGCTAGGAGCAATTTCTGCCATTTCTTCATCTTTTCATGATTTATGTTGATTATTATTTCTTCCTTGCTGGCGTTCTGCATGAAAGATGGGCTGGTAAAAAGGACACTTGCAGTGGACACATCTAATTTCCTTTGGATGAGAGCTGGGTAGGAACTTGGCCTTTTGTGACTCTGCCTGCCTGAATCTGTGTCTATCCATATATCCACACCTAGCATTGTTAGGTGTGACATGAACCCCTACGACTGCATGGGAATGTGCTTATTCTGGGGCAGGCCTTCCTAAAGGGCCCTGGGAGAAATGAAGAACTGTGGCCCAGTGAAAAAGACATGTGATTTACCCAGACCCAACTCCACACAAAAAATGTCCCATGTGTCACATCTTATATAAACTAACTTCCAAATTTTCATGGCAGAAGGCATAGCAGTGACCAGCATTCACAATAAAGAAGGAAAGAAGTTTGTTGGAAGTATTACCCAGTGAGTGCTAGAACGTGCATTGAACCGACGCGAGTAACTCATGGGAAATACACTGTGTCCCTGCAGCAGCACAGAGGTCAAGAACCTTCTCGATCCTGCCCTACTCAAGCAAAATCAGGTGAGAAATGCATACAGATAAGGGAGGCCAAGCAGAGAGACTTACTTTGCAGTAGTTTCTTCATCGTATTTGGTTTTCAGGTCAAATAATTCTGTTCGAGTTTTTTCCAGGGCTGAAAGGCAAAGAATTACTAACTATTTAAATGAAATTTTAAAAGAATGCATACACAGGTAATCTATTCCCATTTCAAAAGAGGCAAAGATTTCTGTGAAGAGCGAGGTGTGTGGAAAAATAAAGATTAAAGAAACACAAAAGAGGCCAAGATAATGAAAATATAAAAAATTGAATAGGAAATCCCCTTTCATTTCTGCCTCATCTAATCCCAAGCACCTACAAAGACAGAACCAATGTTAGTAGTTTCCTCCCTCCCTCCCTTCCTCCCTCCCTTCCTTCTTTCCCACTCTCCCTTCCTTCTTTCTTTCTTTCCCTTCCATTGTTAAGAGACAAGTTTTCTCACTCTGTCATCCAGGCTGGAGTACAATGGCACAATCACAGCTTACTGCATACTTGAACTCCTGGGCTCAAGCCATCCTCTTGCCTCAGCCTCCCAAGTAGCTGGGACTACAGGTGCAAGCCACTACACTTGGCTAATATTTTAAAACACTGTTGTAGAGACAGGGTTTTGCTATGTTGCCCAGGCTGGTCTTGAACTCCTGGCCTGAAGTCATTCTCCCACCTTGGCCTCCCAAAGGGCTGGGATTACAGGTGTGGGCCACCACACCTGGATGATTTCACGTTTTAAGGTGTACTTTATTATTTCTGGCTGGGCGAGGTGGCTCACACTTTGGGAGGCTGAGATGGGCAGATCACCTGAGGTCAGGAGTTTGAGACCAGCCTGGCCAACATGGCGAAACTCTGTTTCTACTAAAAATGCAAAAATTAGCCAAGCATGGTGGCGCATAGCCTGTAATCCCGGCTACTTGGGAGGATAAGGCAGGAGAATCGCTTGAACCCTGGAGATGCAGGTTGCAGTGAGCCAAGATCATGCCACTGCACTCCAGGCCTGGGTGACAGAGCGAGACTTGTTTCAAAAAAGTGTAACAAAATAAAAGAAAGTGTATTTTATATTTAAAAAATTTTTCATACATAATTGCACGTATATATGTGTGTGTATATATCTTTTTTTATTTTCTACTCCCATAAATGGGATGGTATGAATATTTCTTAAGACTAGCTCTTTTTCCTGGGCAGTATGGTATGGGAGTCCTTCCACATGTGGACGCAGGCAGTGGCAATAACCTTCAGTTCTCTCATCAGGATACCTGGAAGTGAAGCTGCTGGCTGAACAGCTTGGGCACTGGAGCTTTACATAAATGCCACCCAGCTGGCCTCCCAAGAGGTTCCTTCCATGCCCATCCATTCCATAAGTACCACTTCACCCTCACCAACATTGGATGTTTCAATAATTTTTGACAAGTCTTTGTCAGGCCAGAATTGCTATATTTTTTTTAAAGGCCAGGTGCGGTAGCCCACACCTGTAATCCCCCAGCATTTTGGGATGCTGAGGTGGGAGGATTGCCGGAGGCCAGAACTTCAAGACCAGCCTGGGCAACACAGTGAGACTCCATGTCCACAAAAGAAATAATGAAAAAAAAAAAGTAGCCATGTGTGGTGGTCTGTACCTGCAGTCCCAGCTACTTGGGAGGCTGAGGCAGGAGGATCACTTCAGCCCAGGAGTTTGAGGCTGCAATGAGCTATGATTGTATCACTGCTCTCCAACCTGAGCGACAGAGGGAGACCATGTCTCTAAAATGAAATAAAAAATTAGGCCGGGTGCAGTGGCTCACGCCTGTAATCCTAGCACTTTGAGAGGCCAAGGCAGGTGGATCACTTGAGGTCAGGAGTTCGAGACCAGCCTGGCCAACATGGCAAAACCTCGTAAAAATACAAAAATTAGCTGGGCACGGTGGTGTGCGCCTGTAATGCCAGCTACTCGGGAGGCTGAGGCAGGAAAATCACTTGAACCCGGGAGGCAGAGGGTGCAGTGAGCCGAGATCGTGCCATTTCACTCCAGCCTGGGCAACAGAGCGAGACTCTGTCTCAAAAATAAATAAATACATAATTAAAAAATACTGACAGTCTGACAGGCAAAACAGTCTTTCACTAATTGAATCTGCATCTCCCTGACTGTAAAAAAACTTTGCATTTTTTCATATGTGTAGTTTCCATTTGCATTTCTTCTGTGAACTGACTGTTCATATCCCTCACTTATTGTTCCACTGCACTGTTTCTCTCCTTTAACGGACTGATTGGCAGCCTTTACATTTTTTAATTATCTGTTTGTCAAATTTGTTGTGATTATTTTCTCCCACTCTTGTCATTTGTGTTTTAAGTTGAATTATGACTTCTGATGTCTGTCTACATTTAAATAATCTGCTCAGTTCTGGGTCATCAAAAAAAAATAATAAAATTTTAAAAACACATTTAAATGAAATACATGGTGATGCTTCTCTTTCAGAAATAAAAAAGAGAGGCTGGGCGTGGTGGCTCACTTGAGCTCAGGAGATCGAGACCGGACTGGCCAATGTGGTGAAACCTCATCTCTACTAAAAATACAAAAATTAGGCGGGCATGATGGTGGGCATCTGTAATCCCAGCTACTGGGGAGGCTGAGGTGGGAGGATTGCTTGAGCTCATGGAGGTAAAGGTTGCAGTGACCTGAGATCACGCCACTGCACCCCAGCCTGGGTGACAGAGCAAGGCCCTGTCTCAAAAACCAAAACCAAAACAAAACAAAACAAAAAAAGAAATAAAAAAGAGAGGGCTGGGCGCGGTGGCTCACGCCTGTAATCCCAGCACTTTAGGAGGCTGAGGCAGGCGGATCATGAGGTCAAGAGATTGAGACCATCCTGGTTAACATGATGAAACCTCGTCTCTAATAAAAATACAAAAAATTAGCCGGGCGTGGTGGCGGGCGCCTGTAGTCCCAGCTACTCGGGAGGCTGAGGCAGGAGAATGGCATTAACCCAGGAGGCGGAGCTTACAGTGAGCCGAGATCGTGCCACTGCACTCCACCCTGGGCGACAGAGCGAGACTCCATCTCAAAAAAAAAAAAAAAAAAAAAGAGAGAAAGAAAGAAGTTTAAAGATACTGTAAAAACTTGAGCATAACCTTTTTTGGTGGCTTTTAAATTTTAAAGGTCTGAAATTACTGTTCTCCTTAACTTCACTTAGGGTAGAAGTGAGTTTTTTTTTTTTTCTATTATTGTTCCAAATGAAATGTCAGTCCTTGACAGTTTGGTGATTTAGACGTGTTTGTTGGAAAAAGAGCAGGAAGCAAGGATGGCGTGTGGAAGGGATGAAAATGGAATTGAGATCCTCCCACCTCTACATTAACAACTCAAAGTCAGTGAGGAATGAGGCGCAGCAGCTGGCGGGCGTGCTGCGGAATTCTTCAGCGTGGGCTCCCGGCAGCTCCCACGGCCCCGAAGAGCAACAGGTATCCGCGGGGACCGGGGCGGTCAGGGGGCCGACCCAACTCTTCCCCTGGGTCCTCCCCACATCCATGGTACTAGGAAGGAGAGTATCAAACCTGTTTGTAGGCTCTGAACCTTATGCTCCGCTTCCTCCAGCTTTGAGGTGGTGGACATCTGTGTCTCCTGCAGCTTTCTGCAAAGGAAGAGGATGAAGCCAAATTGGTCATCTCCTTTACCAACTGAAATGCACGTGTGCCTTTCGGCTGAGCTCAGCTCCCTCCCTGCGCTCAGCTGGCGGCAGGCGCGCCACCGCCCGCAATGACACGTGTGCCGTGGGCCCCGCTCCCGCAGCTTCCACACCCCAACTTTGTAACTGCGTGTCACATCACGGCAAGTGTGCAACCCGTGGGGCTTGACGGGTGGCAACTGGCGTAGAAGGTTATCCTAAATGTAATTTGTTCTTGAAATGCCAGATTTTAAAAAGAAAAAAAAAATCATCATCACGCACTCATTGTTTTCTGAAGTTAGCCCAAGAAGAATGATCCATTTACATTCTGCTGACACAATGAAGGAGTTTGTTGGAATAAAGGATGCACTAAATAGATGTGGCAGCTGTTTCGTCTCTGCTATGATGGAATGCAAACGCAACTGCAATACCTAATGGGGACATTGTGAATGCTCGCAATTGCATTCCACAGATTCAGATTTCCCAGGATCTCTAAGTGAATTCCCTGGTCAATAAATAGCATTCCTTCCTCTTAATCTGGAAAAAAAAAAAACCCTCCAAAAATAAGTTTATTATTTTTATATCATATGAATATAACATATGCTCTCATAATAATAAACTGGGAATACAGAAAAGTAGAAATGACACAGTTTACAAAGTCACCCCAATTCTCATCACTTCTAGAAAAGCACTGCTAATATTTTCATGTATTTCAATTATGGACACTCAGGGATGTAATCAAATATGACAACAGCATGGAAAGTGGAAGATTCTTACTATTCCTTGGCTCATTTCCACTCCTCAGATAGAGTTCATTTGTATTTTTCTAAAACGTTTCTGCATGTACAGAAATACGACATCATATGTAACAGGCTAAAGTGTAATATGAACAAATATGTAACATACTATAGCAAAATATGAATATGTAACATATGATATGTAACAGCCTATAGTGTAATATAAGCAAACACATAACACACTATAGCATAACAGAAATTAACGCGTAACAAACGATAGTGTACTATGAACTAATACGTAATAAGCTATAGTGTAATATGAACTAATACGTAACACGTTATAGGGTAATATGAATTAACACGTAACACACTAGAGTGTAATATGAACGAATGTGTAACACACTAGGGCGTAATGTGAACTAACACGTAATGAGCTATAGTGTAATACAAACTAATATGTAACATGCTATAGCATAATATGAATTAATATGTAACATACTATAGTGGAATGTGAACTAATGTAATATACTACGGCATAATATGAATATGTAACATGCTATAGCATAATGTGAATATGTAACACACTATAGCACAATATAAATTAATATGTCACATAGTATAGCAAAATATGAATGAATGTAATATACTATAGCATAGTATGAACTAATATGTAGCATATTATAGTGTAATAATGAAGTAATGTAATATACTATAGTGTAATATGAATATGAAATAGGCTAGTGAAATAAAGTGTTTAATATACTACAGTATAATATAATCTCCCTGCCCTGTTCTTTTCATACAAAGGTGATCACAACGTGCACCACATTCTGGGGTCCCTTATTCACTTCTCTCCGTATTTTGGAAATGTTCTATTCCAGCAAACATAGTTCTTCCTCATTCTTATTAAATAATTAACTTAAGCCTCTGTGGACACTCAGATTGTTTCTAGGTTTCTTTCTATGGAACAGTCCCTCAATGATCATTGTGGAGATATTGTTGTATAATTTTGAGAGTGAATCTGTTGGATGAAATGCTAATAGAGGAATTACAATGGCCAAAGGGTATCTGCAATTTTTTTTCTTTTTTTTTTTTTGGAGACAGGGTCTTGTTCTGTCACCCAGGCTGGAGAGCAGTGGCATGATCTCGGCTCACTGCAACGTCTGCTCCTGGGTTCAAGCAATTCTCATACCTTAGCCTCCCAAGAAGCTGGGATTACAGGTGTGCACCACCAAGTCTGGCTGTTTTTTGTATTTTTAGTAGAGACAGGGTTTCACCATGTTGCCCAGGCTGGTCTCGAACTCTTGGCCTCAAGTGATCCGCCTGCCTTTGCCTCCCAAAGTGCTGAAATTGCAGGCATGAGCCACCTCGCCTGGCCACTTTTCTTGTTTTGATAGATAGTGAAAAACTTCTCAACAAAAAACTTTCACCAATTTAAACTCCCACCAACAATATGTAAGTGTGTTTTTGTATACTCTGCCAACACAAGATAAAATCAAATTTAAATTTTTACTGCTGAGTAAAGCTATGTTATTTCTCTTTGTATGAAATGCCTGCTTACCTCCTTTGCCTATTTTTGTAGAGCAGATTTTGTTCTTATTAATTTAGAAGACCTCTTTGTATATAAATAAAATTAGCCTTTTGTCTTACATGGTACAACTATTTCTTCTCAGTTTGTTGATGCTTTTAAAACGTTATTATTTGTTTTTGAGAATCTGTTTTAAGTTTTACATAGTCATATTAATAAAAACGAATATGTACCCCAGTTTTCTTCCAGTATGTTTGTGACAAAAAAAAATTATAATATTTAAATCCTAAATCCATCAACAACTTTTTGGTATAAAGAATGACGTCTGTAATCCCAGCACTTTGGGAAGCTAAGGTGGGCAGGTCACTTGTGGTCAGGAGTTCAAGACCAGCCTGGCCAACATGATGAAATCCTGTCTCTACTAAACATATAAAAAATAGCTGGGTGTGAAGTTGGGCACCTGTAACACCAGCTATCTGGGAGGCTGAAGCAGGAGAACTGCTTGAACCCAGGAGGTGGAGGTAGCAGTGAGCTGAGATCGTGTCACTGCACTGCAGCCTAGGTGACAGAGTGAGACTTTGTCTCAAAACACACACACACACACAGTGAATGAAGTAAATTCTAGCTTCAGCCCTTCCCTCTAAGAATCAGTTATTGTATATTTTAATATAGCTAATCCCTTTACCTAATTTGAAAAGTCAAGAGCTGGGCACAGTGACTTATGTCTGTAATCCTAGCACTTCGGGAGGTGAGGCGGGCGGATAACCTGAGGTCAGGAGTTCGAAACCAGCCTGAGCAACATGGTGAAACCCTGTCTCTACTAAAAAATTAGCCAGGCTTGGTGGCACACGCCTGTAATCCCAGCTACTCAGGAGGCTGAAGCAGGAGAATCACTTCAACCTGGAGCGGAGGGTTGCAGTGAGCTGAGATTGTGAGACTGCATTCCAGCCTGGGTGACAGAGCACGACTCCGTCTCAAAAAACAAGAAAAGTCAACTTAATAATATTTAATTCCCATATGTGTTTATTTCCACATTGTGGTAATGCATGAGTTTGCTGTAGGAAGATGTACAATCATACTGCACTGTAAATAATTTTGTACGGTGCATGTTTTGACTTCATATTATATTAGGTACGTTTCTCACGTTACTATGAATTCTCCCTATTATTAATATTTTAATGGTGACATAACATCCCAGGTTAGGGATGGTCCCTTCTTTTTACTAACCCATTTCTCCACGGCAGGGCACTGAGATTGCTTGCGTTTTCCCCCTTGATCACTCACTGGTGAGGAGTGCTTTCCCAAAAGGCATTTACTTAGGACCAAATCCGTATCAGTGGGGTCAAGGGTCTGCCCATCTGTCCGAGCCTTGACTCTGTGATGCACACTCCTTTCCTGGAGTCTGCGCCCTGCCGCACTCCCCCAGGGACGACAGATGCAGCCTCCACCTGCAGAGTTGGGCGTGGCCCCAAGGGACTGGCCTTGGTCTGGCAGCCAGGGCTCCAGGTGGCCACAATGGAGCAGACGGGGAGGCCAGGGCTGCAGAGGTGGGCAGGTGCCAGTCTGGAGTTGCAAAGTCCCACCTCTGGCCCTGATTAGCTGCAAAAGCTGTAGGAGGTACCTCACCCACAACCTGCTTTCTCCCTCTATGAAAAGAGATGGTCTACGTTGCAGATCCATCCTGGGCAATTAGTGAGAGAATGTACTGAAAGCCTCCGGCTAAGTTCTGATGCATGGGGGGCCCTGGGTAGGCGGGAGCTGGCAGTTCTCTTTTCTTTTATTTCTTTTTTATTTGGAGACAGAGTTTTGCTCTTGTTGCCCAGGCTGGAATGCAATGGTGTGATCTCGGCTTACTGCAAACCTTTGCCTCCCGGGTTCAAGCAATTCTCCTGCCTCAGCCTCCTGAGTAGCTGGGATTACAGGCATGCGCCACCATGCCCGGGTTATTTTGTATTTTTTCAGTAGAGATGGGGTTTCACCATGTTGGTCAGGCTGGTCTTGAACTCCTGACCTCAAGTGATCCACCCACCTCACCCTCCCAAAGTGCTGGGATTACAGGTGTGAGCCACCGCACCCAGCCTCTTTTTTTTTTGAGACAAGGTCTCGCTCTGTTACCCATGTTGGATTGCAGTGGCCTGATAATAGCTCCCTGCAGCCTGGAACTCCTGACCTCAAGTAATCCTCCTGTCTCAGCCTCCCGAATAGCTGGGACTACAGGCACACGCTGACACGCATGGCTCATTCATTGATTCATTCATGCCATCGAGATGGCATATCTCTATATTGCCCAGGCTGGTCTCGAACTCCTGAGTTCAAGGGATCCTCCTGCCTCAGCCTCCCAAAGTGCTGGGATTACAGATGTGAGCCACTGTGCCCAGACAGTTTTCTTTTTGAATGAAGTCAGCTTAATGGCATTCCTCAGAGGACTTCATGATGCTGCAGGGCAGGTGAGCCCCAAAGGAGGGCTTAGCTGGCAAGGGCTCTGGGCTTCAGCCAGGAAGGAATTCAAAGGCAAGCTGGTGGTAGGGCTGAAGAAGGCAGCTTTATGGAGGCGGCAGCGTTACAGCTCTGTGACTGGTCTCGTGAGGGAGGACTGCCTCATAGGCCGTGTGCTGCCAGTAGTAGCTGAGGACAGTTTTGTACTCATATTTGTATCTACTTTTAATTACCAGTAGATTAAGAGGTAGTTTATACAGAAATTTCTAGGGAATGGGTAGTAACTTTTGGGCTGTGAGATCATTGCTGTGGAAAGGGGTGGTAACTCCTGGGTGTTGCCACGGCAATGGTAAACTGATGTGGCACACTGGTGGGTATGTTTTATAGAAAGCTGCTTCTCTCCAGGCCCTGTTTTAGTTAGTCTTCAATTTGGTCCAGTGTCTAAGCCCCACCTCCTAACTCAATGATGTTGTTACAGAGCCCACCTTAGAAAAGTCCACCAAGGGCTGGGTGCGGTGGCTCATGCCTGTAATCCCAGCACTTTGGGAGGCCGAACAGATCACAAGGTCACGAGATCAAGACCATCCTGGCCAACATAGTGAAAGCCCGTCTCTACTAAAAATACAAAAATTAGCTGGGCGTGGTGGCATGCACACCTGTAGTCCCAGCTTCTTGGGAGGCTGAGGCAGGAGAATCACTTGAACCTGGGAGGCGGAGGTTGCAGTGAGCCAAGATTGCAACACAGCACACAAGGATGGATAAAAGGTTGAGCATCAAATTAAAAGAATAAAAGTAAAAAAAAAAGAAAAAAGAAAAAAGAAAAGTTCACCAAGTATTCAGCATAGGAAGTCAACTGAAAATAAAACAACAAAATCCCACATCAGCCACAGTCCCACTTGGCCCCTTACCTGTAATCATAAATTTAGTGCTCCTGTTGATGGATACATACATTTCTTCATACTAGAGTTAAAATTCAGTATCTCTTTTTTCCCTTTTTTGCTTTTCTTTTACTTGAAGGGAGCGGGTATAAAACTTAATATCTTAATTTAACCCATGAGTTTAAAAAAATCCAATCTAGGCCAGGCGTGGTGGCTCACACCTGTAATCCCAGCACTTTGAAAGGCTGAGGTGGGTGGATCACCTGAGGTCAGGAGTTCAAGACCAGCCTGGCCAACATGGTGAAACCTGTCTCTACTAAAAATACAAAAGTTAGCCGGGCATGGTGGCGCACACCCGTAATCTCAGCTTCTTGGGAGGCTGAGGCAGGAGAATCACTTGAACCCAGGAGGTGGAGGTTGCAGTGAGCCGAGATTGCGCCATTGCACTCCAGCCTGGGCAACGAGAGTGAAACTCTGTCTTTAAAAAACAAAAACAAAACAACAAAAAAAAGATCTATATGGTTGGGATCCATAAGCTCAACAGTCCTTATTGTTGTTACAAGGAACCTAACTTTCATTAACTCATCACGCTAGGGGAAAACCAACTCATTATTTGTGGGAAACGTTTTTGGTAATGTAAGTCACTAGAAATCTAAAACTCACATCAGTTACACAGGGCATTAACATATTTTACTGATACTAACTCCCTGATATGTGAGGTAATGAAAGAGGCAATACCAAAAAACCCACCGAGATTGTGTGTGTGCACGTGTGTATAATATTAAATATCACATCAGAGAGTGTGTGTGTGTATAATATGAAATATCAATTCGCTTGGGAAGGCAGAAAGAGTTTAGCACTAGCCCACGGCTTGTCCCCAGAGGACACACACTGGGAAATGGGCTTTCCTCTCTGGTCTCAGCCCAGGTCCAGCTGCCGGGTGCCACCTTGCTAACGGCTCATGCCTTGAGCTTCACCTCTGCACCTGCACGGCTTGGATACTCTCGGGCTCACTGGCTGCCTGACACCATCCACTGATTGGGAACTAAGACAGATGCATTTTGCTCAAAGAAACCTCACAAATGTAGAATATCTTTTTTTGGGGAAGGAGTCTCACTCTGTTGCCCAGGCTGGAGTGCAGTGGCGTGATCTCGGCTGACTGCAACCTCTGCCTCCTGGGTTCAAGTGAGTCTCCTGCCTTAGCCTAACTAGCTGGGATTACAGACGCGTGCCACCACACCCGGTTAATTTTTTTTTGTATTTTTTAGTAGAGACAGGGTTTCACCATGTTGATCAGGCTGGTCTCGAACTCCTGACCTCGTGATCCACCCACCTCGGCCTCCCAAAGTGCTGAGATTACAGGCGTGAGCCCCCGCACCCAGCCAGAATATCATTTTGGAAACATTTTGCCCCATATAGATTTGGGGTTACAACCTGGGCTTATTTTGTAGATCCATTTATCAACATGTCTTGTGATGTGAAGTTCAGGGGCAAATGCTATGTCAGTCTGTGTGTGCCTGGATGCCATGCTCACCTCTCCTTTTCTGCAAAGTCATTCTGTAACTTCTGTTCCTTCTCAAGAGCTATGGTTTCGGCTTGGTTCTTCAGTGTCTGTTCATATTCTCGGATTTTCTCTTTAAGTGCTTTTATCGTAACCTCTGCAGAAAAGAAAAAAAAAAACCTACAGTAAGAGAAGCACACAATTCCATATGGCTGTAGGTACAAGGCTCTCATAACCTGGTAGGATCGGTGTGTTTTAAACCTTAGCTCTTCAACTCTGACACAAAATCAATGGTTACGAGTCCCTTCGGAGACCTTTTACTCCCTAAATGTTAAATTGAACTTTAAACGTTTAGGCTGAGGAGGATCAATGGATTTTGCTGAAAAGAAGAGCTTTGGTTTCTCTAGTACCAGTCAAAGAAAAAAAGGTGGGGGGGGATGGAAATCAATGGTAAAATATCATACCATCTTATTGATGAGTCTTAAATTAGTCCTGTAACTGAGGGATGATTAATAAAGTTTTACATGGGTTTAAGTATTCTCAGAAAAAAAATAGTTCATAATGGTGTGTGCATTTTGGAAGAAGCAATTGAAGAGGAGTCAAGAAAGTCTACGGTACCCCATTCTCTATGATGTGATGTTTCACATTGCATGCCTGTATCAAAACGTCTCATGTAGCCTATAAATATAGACACCTACTATGTACCCACACAAATTACAAATGAACTAAAAAAAAAAAAAAAAAGAAGAAGAAAGTCTACAGGCCAAGCACAGTGGCTCACATCTGTAATCCCAGAACTTTAGGAGGCCAAGGTGAGAGGATCCCTTGAGCCCAGGAGTTTGACACCAACCCTAGAAACATAGCGAGCCCCGCCTCTACAAAAAGGGCAAGAATTAGCTGGATGTGGTAGCGCACACCTGCAGTCCCAGCTTAGGGACTCGGGAGGCTGAGGTGGGAGAATGTCTCGAACCCAGGAGTTTGAAGCTGCAGTGAGCTATGATTGCGCCACTGTACTCCAACCTGGGTGACAGAGTGAGAGTGAGTGAGAGAGAGAGAGAGAGAGAAACAGAGAGAAACAGAGAGCAAAAGAGAGGGAGACAGAAAAGAAAGGAAAGGAAGGAAGCAAGCAAGCAGGCCTGGCCCTGCAGCTCTGCTGGTTCACAAGTGACAAGAAACATGTGGTGCTAGGTGGATAAAGCATGGAGGGACTGGGCTGGAAGGGACCCACCCTGGAGCATCCTCCACTATGGTGGTCATGGGCTGTGTGTGCAGAGCAGAGGGTGCCGTAGCCTGGGGGAAGATGCTCCGGTGACTGGCATGTGGCCTGGAGGAGTCCTAGAGTGAAGTGTGAGCACCAAGGATGTGGGGCAGCGAGGGGCCCCTTGGGAGGCAGGGCTGTCTTGGGAAAGCGCAGGCCCAGGCGGCTCTGGTGAATGGCTCCTGTACCACCAACTGCAAGTTCACCTCAACTGCCCAAATGGGGAACATCAAAGCGGATTTGATGAATGGAACAGACCTGTGGGTGGCTCTGGGGCAGGAAAACTCCACCTGTGCCCTCCTCCAGATAGGCCTATGCCATTCCGCATGCTGGATGCTTTGTGTGTGGGTGGCTCTGGGGCAGGACCGCTCCACCTGCACCCTCCTCCAGACACACCTATGCCACTCCGCATGCTGGATGCTTTGTGGAGAAGCACTGTGGCCCCAGCCCCCAGGAGAAGCGAACTCTTAGGAATTGTCGCCCGCTGCTACAGATCCACCTCTTAGCAGGCGAGGCTCATTTTGTATTCCCAGTGCCGGCAAACAGACATGTGCTCAGGAAAGCACTGAGGCATGAATGACTGAAGGAGCTGAGGCTGGGCAGAGCCAGGGGAGGCCCAGACAGGGCTTGTGGCAATGGAGCTCCCTCTGGGGCAGCAAGGGCACCAGCCAGGTGTGTAACTCACATCCATTCCTGCTACCTGAGCTGCACAGACATGCGCTGGCCAGAGCAGGAGCACATCACCTGGGCGATTAACACCCATGCGGCTTAGTGCATACAAGCTAAAGGCTTTTTTTTTTTTTTTTTGAGGTGGAGTCTCGCTCAGTGGCCCAGACTGAAGTGTAGTGGTGCAGTCTTGGCTCACTGTAACCTCCGCTTCCTGGGTTCAAGCAATTCTCCTGCCTCAGCCTCCCGAGTAGCTAGGATTACAGGCACGCACCACACCTGGCTAATTTTTGTGTTAAAGGCTCTTTTGTTAAGAGAAGAGGTTGGACTTTTTCATGAGGTGTGTCCCAGAGTGCTTTCCGTAGAGAGGTGGAATTCCACCAGTGATCCCATCAGGGCACAGGAGAGGGGACTGGGCACCTTTCTGCCTTTTGGTTTGGCTGTTCAGGGCCTGGAAGAAATGCTCTCTGCACACAATGGTTGGTGATACGTCTCTCTCAAGCCATACGGAGGAGGCCAAAGTGAGGCAAGAGTTGGACGCTTCCAGAATGGACTCCAGACAGGTCAGCTCTGAAAAAGCCCGCACTGCTCTGCTACGTCAATGGTCTACACTCTCGTGTAAACACACAGCATTTTTGCCTTTTTTTTTTTTTATTGAGACAGAGACTCGCTCTGTCACCCAGGCTGGAGTGCAGTGGTGCAATCTCGGCCCACTGCAACCTCTGCCTCCCAGGTTCACGCAATTCTCGTGCCTCAGTCTCCTGAATAGCTGGGATTACAGGCGTGTGCCATCACACCTGGCTAATTATTATATTTTTTAAGTAGAGACGGGGTTTCACTATGTTGGCCAGGCTGGTCTCGAACTCCTGACCTCAAATGATCTGCTCACCTCAGCCTCCTAAAGTGCTGGGATTACAGGCATGAGCCACCACACCTGGCCTCATTTTTGCCTTTAAGGACCGGCTGGAAGTGGCTGTACAGCACTTGGACCCTAATGCTTGTTCCAGTGGGGCTCCTCAGTGACACATCACAGTGTGTGACCTCGACAGTGTACTGTGCCTGATGAGGTCTCTTTGCCACCCCCTGGCCCCGGTAAGTGCTCACAGACCAGCCCAACCTCAGCCAGAGGCCACTTCATCCTAAAGCCTCTGGCCTTCTGGCCAGGCTGCATCCTGGGCAGATGCTGGGTGTCTCAGCAGGCCTCCCAGGCATGTGTAGGGGAGGAGGGGGCCAGCATAACAGAGAGGAATCTAAAGGGCTTGGCATTACCTGGGGCCTCTATTTACTCATCATTGTGGGGTGGGTGGGGCTGTAGCCCATGAGGCAGAAGTTCCCTCTTTGCTCTAACTTTTATTATGTACCTGATATAGTTTAGATGTTTGTCTCCTCCAAATCTCAGGTTGAAATCTGATCTCCAATGTTGGAAGTGGGGCCGAGTGGGAGGTGTCTGGGTCATGGGGGCAAATCCCTCATGAATGGCTTGGTGGCCTCTCTCTGGTGATGAGTCACTGAGATTTGGTTGTTAAGATGTCTGGGATGCCCCCACCTCTCTTGTCCTGTGGCATGCCTGATCCTCTTTCACCTTCTGCCATGAGTAAAAGCTTCCTGAGGACTCTCAGAAGCTGGGCAGAGGCTGGCATCGTGCTCATACAGCCTGCAGAACCATGAGCCAAATAAACCTCTTTTCTTCATCAATTACCCAGCCCAAGGTATTTCTTTATAGCAACACACAATGGACTCACACCATCTTTTTTTTTTTTTTTTTTTTTTTTAAGAGACAGGGTCTTGTTATGTTGTCCAGGCTGGCCTCAAACTCCTGGCCTCAAGAGATCCTCCCACCTCGGTCTCCCAAAGTGCTGGGATTATAGGCATGAGCCGTTGTGCTGGCCCCTGCTCTAACTTTTTAATCATTTACACTACTGCTGTGATAATTACAAGAAGTGATGTGCACCGCCCATCTTCCCAAATTATAATCACTTTTATTCTTGGAAGGCGGGGGAGAGGAAATGACATTTTTCTGGAGCTTGGGAAAACTTGTTATCCAAATAAAGGGGGGTAGATTTCTGGCAAAAACCACACTGCTGAATGAGTAGCAGGTACTATTGAGTGCCAAATGCTGTGTGTATATACATATTTAATCCCACACCAACCCTACCTGGTAAGTATCAGAATTGCCTCCCAAGAGAAAGAGGCTTTTAGCAAAGTGAGATAACTTGCCCAAGGTCACACAGCTAGGTGGTAGCAATAAAAGGACTCAAACCAGGTCTGTCTGTCTGTCCGCCTGCCTCCAGAGCCATTCTGTTTTTAGAGATGGAGTCTCGCTCTGTTGCCCAGGCTGGAGTACACTGGTGTGATCTTAGCTCACTGCAACCTCCGCCTCCCAGGTTCAAGTGATTCTTCCGCCTCAGTCTCCTGAGTAGCTGGGATTACAGGCGTGCCTGACCATGCCTGTAATTTTTGTATTTTTAGTACAGATGGGGTTTCGTCATGTTGGCCAGGCTGGTCTCGAACTCATGACCTCAAGTGATCTGCCCACCTTGGCCTCCTTAAGTGCTGGGATTATAGGCGTGAGTTGCTGCACCTGGCCTGGAGCTGTTCTTAAATCTTGGACTCTATAACTCATTGTGAAAAGCCACTCCTGAGTGTGGACGGAATCTTTGGGGAGAGAACATCCACATCCAGCTTGGCTCCTGGTCAGCCCCTGTGCAAAGCCCTGGCCACTGGGAAGCTGGTAACTGAGGCACTGGTGATAGAAGGAGAAGGGAAGGACAATCCTGCACAGCCCTCCAGGCCCCACCTGCACCACCCTCCAACAAAACAAAAGCAAACTCAAAAAAAAAAAAAAAATAATAAGCCAGAAAGAGGCTGGGCACGGTGGTACACATGCCTGTAGTCCCAGCTACTCAGGAGGCTGAGGCAGGAGGATTGCTTGAGTCCAGGAGGTCAAGGTTGTTGCAGTGAGCTACGATCGTGCAACTGCACTCCAGCCTGGGTGACAGGGCGAGACCCTGAATCTAAAATAAATAAATAAATAAATAAATAAAAAACACCCACCAAACAAACCAGAGAGGGGATCTATCAAAATTAGATACCACAGGACAATGCAGGGGGAAAAAAAACTAGGATACTCCCCTTTAGGGTAGCGTATCTATGAAAACTCAACGTGCAGATTTGCATGTTACCTTTCACTGCAATACTGGAGTGATTCTGGCAAGAAGTGCTTCCTACAGGGGAAAGTAATACCTTCCCTCACAGCAGTTCCAGCCTAGTAAGCCCAATGCCTCACTTTCTAGCAGGACAGAGCTGTCCCTTTTGGTCCTAAAGGCTCACCACTCTCTGCAAAGCCAGAAAGAAGTGAGGTCTGGCTTCCCCAACTGCCTGTCACCTCATGCCCCCAAATTTCAGCAAGGAAGCCCTGCTGGCCTGAGGGCTTGAGTACCCCCATGCCCACACTGCAGGGAGGTATGCTCATAAGTCCTGGGCACCGCTGCCCTCACAGCCCACGCCTCTACCTCTGGCTCTTCACACATCATCACAGATGCTTTCTGGATCATTCCCATGGACAATTCTTATTCCCTGGTCTGTCTGCAGTATTTTTAAAGTCAAAGGACGCTTTTAGAAGTCTTTGCCAATTGGCCAGGCGCGGTGGCTCATGCCTGTAATCCCAGCACTTTGGGAGGCTGAGGGGGGCAGATCACGAGGTCAGGAGATGGAGACCGTCCTGGCTAACACGGTGAAATCCCGTCTCTACTAAAAATACAAAAAAAAAAAAAAAAAAAAAAATTAGCTGGGCGTGGTGGCGGGCTCCTGTAGTCCCAGCTACTCGGGAGACTGAGGCAGGAGAATGGTGTGAACCCGGGAGGCGGAGCTTGCAGTGAGCCAAGATTGCGCCACTGCACTCCAGCCTGGGAGACAGAGCGAGACTTAGGTCTCAAAAAAAAAAAAAAGAAGTCTTTGCCAATTAACTTTTTCTGTTGTTGTTAAAGACTGGATCTTGCTGTCACTCAGACTGAGTGCAGTGTCACAATCACGGCTCACTGCAGGCTTGACCTTCTGGGCTCAAGCGATCCTCCCACCTCAGCCTCTTGGGTGGGTGGGACCATGGGTGCGCACCACCATGCCCAGCTAATTTTTGATGTTCTGTAGAGACAGAGTATTGCTAGGTTTCCGAGGCTGGTCTCGAACTTCTGGCCTCAAGCAATCCCTCCACCTTGGCCTCTCGAAGCGCTGGGATTACAGGTGTGAGCCACCGCATGTGGCCCCAATTAACTCTTTATTGAGGTCTCTACAAATGGTCAATGGAAGGCCACTAGGAATGGGCAGCCTCCCCTTTCAATTTAATTCCGTACTCACATTCCCGAACAAAAACAAACAGGCCGAATTATTCTTCGGAGCTGGCTGAAAAACCTGCTGCTGCTGCTGTCAGAGGGGGACTGTGATTTTCCTTTAAGCCAAGGAAGCCAACAGGCTCCCAGATCCTGAGTGCCTCTGGATTTTAGGTAGAGGAGAGATTCCTTTGTTCTTCCCTGACAGGAAAAGCCAGGCAACCTTTGCCCTCTCTGTCTTGTTGACGGCTGGGCAAACACACCAAGAGGTTGTTTTCTTTCATTAAATTCCTAATGAATAGGCAATACTGACAAGGCAACAGCGGGGCTTAAGCATGCAGCCTTTAAGATGTGTCTGAAGCCTTAATGTATCCGCAGCAATTATTAAATGACTTACTGTGTGTGACCCTTTGATCATGAGCTGGCTCTCTGACAGGTGTCGCCTGGACGCAATGCATTGGCCTTTCAAGAGGCAGACCCAATCACGTAACGATACAGGAAGAATTTTCAAAGAATACTGATCGGTCTCATCAGAGGGCAATAAAATCTTACGTCGTTGTTGTGCAGAGGAAAAGTTTTACTTCAAAATAGCTCAGCATGATTATCATGTCTCTAACGACTCAGATTCCTGCCCCACCCTGACTTTATGACGTGTATATTACAAGGAGAGCTGGTCTCAAAAGTATGGGAAAAGCCAATTAAAATAAAAAGAAAAGAAGAGGAAAAAAAAAGAAAAGAAGAGAAGACAAAGCAAAGAATGCATTTTCCACCAACCTTGATTTTTCACTTCAGCAAATTCCTTGTTGTATTCTTCCAGAGTTTCCCTAAGTTTCTGGTTCTCTGTTTCAATATCGTGCAGGCGCTGCACTTTGAGCTGGAGTTGCTGTCCGAGATCCAAAGCTGGTACGGGATCTGCACAACAGGAAAACAGCCATCACCCCACTCTGCCTGCAAACAGGCCCCCTCCACGGCGGTACACAGGCTCAGAGTGGGGCTCCTGGGACGTCAGCTCCAGCAGGCTCCCCAGAGGCCACAGTCATGCCCCTGCAGCCAGCCCCCTTGCTGGGTGGGAGAATTCTCCAGTGCTTTACAAAGGATGGACCCAGCCTAGGGTCCTCGAGGTGTGAAAACGGGGTGGCAATAGCCATGAGATTCACTGGTATTTGCTGATTACTCCTGCCTGGTGTGACACTTTCATGATTTTCATTCTTTCATCAGATAAGTAGAGAAATACACCAGGTAGCAGCCCCAGGAGGTCAATCACATCCCTGGGGCTGCACGTGGAGGACGGACAAGTCCGTGGACAGGTGCCGGGATGTTTAAGGGTCCAGTGATTATGAGGTTGGAAGTAACACCTGATGCCTGAGAACGCCACACAGTTCACGGGACACTTTATGGAGATTTTGTCTTTTGAGCCTTACAGTGATCTCGAGAAAGAGGCCTCAGAAACTAAAGCCCAGGGAAGCGGAGTGACTCACCTGAGGTCACCCAGCTAGTTGGTTGGCATGGAGAATGCACACCTAAGTCTGTTAACTCCAAGTGATCATGCTTTTTTGTTTGTTTAAGACAGGGTCTCACTCTGTCGCCCAGGCTAGAGTGTAGTGGCATGATCATGGCTCACTGCAGCCTCCACCTCCTGGGCTCAAGCGATCCTCCCACCTCAGCCTCCCAAGTAGCTGGGACTACAGGCATGCACAAGCACGCTGGGCTAATTTTTGTATTTTTTGGTAAAGATAGGGTCTTCCTATGTTGCCTAGGCCAGTCTCAAACTCCTGGACTCAAGGGATCTGACCACCTCAGCCTCCCACAAGCGTGAGCCACCGTGCCTGGCCTGAGTGACCATTCTTTACAACAAGGTAGGTCACTTGGTGAAGCAGAGGAAAGAAACACTTAGGCTTTATAAGAAGCCACCCCATTTCACGACATGACCACTTTCCATTACGATCCTCCTTCACTAATGAAGGGTGTTCAGAAGAGTCAGGGGTTAGTGGCTGCAGGTCCCAAGGCTGGAGACCCCTGCAGAGGCACAGCTGCTGACCTGGCATGGCCCTGTCGTAGGCCAGCTGGCCAGGAGGCCACCACACTCCTGATGATAACAAAGTGCAGAGCAGCGCGAGCTGAATGGCAGCCAGGCCAGAGCTGGGGTCTTGCGGCCAATTCAAGGTCACATCTGCCATCAGATCCACTTCCAGAAAACTGGATTTTAATCCAAAGTCAGAAGTCACAGATCTGGAAGTTACAGTACAAACTCATGGCTCTCGCCTTTACTGTGAATTCAGCACAGGATGGAGAGACCTTAAATGTTCTTCCACATCAATGCGATCTTTAGTTTTCCTTCTGCTGCCTAAGAGGCAATTATATTCCGCCTGCTGGGTACTCGGGGCACACTTCCTTTGGAATTCTTGGGCTCCGTCAGAGTGGAAGAATACCCAAGTCCACAGGGCTTAGAAAGATTATTGAATATATTTCTGGTATGGGCGCCAGCGTCACTTGTGAGATGGCTGCAGAGATTTAGTCTTCAGTCGAAGAATGCCAAACACCATGCCCAGCGGATCAACAAGAGTATATATTCAAGAGCTCACTTAATTTTCAAATGCCAGAGTCGTTAATTTTTCAGACCACCCTAGGTTCCTGGAATCGAGGGCCAGGTCTACCATGCCTCGGTTAACGTATCCAGCGGGAGCCAGGGACTCTTTAGGATGCCAGCGTCTTTGCAGAGTTTACAAAAGGCAGGCACTGGGATATGTTGGGCTCAATGTCAGCAGATCCTGGGTGCTGGGGTTTCACAGCAACACAGTCCATCATGCAGAATCCCTGGTGCTGGGCACTTACGCTGCACGTACACACAGCCTATAATTGCATCTCTTTCTGGTGCATGGCTTTTCATTATTAGTTTAATCAGCATCAAAATATTTATGTTAAATTTGACTCCAAAAGCTATTTTGGAGGCCGGCTGCAGTGGCTCATGCCTGTAATCCCAGCACTTTGGAAAGCCGAAGGTGGCCGGATCGCTTGAGCTCAGGAGTTCGAGACCAGCCTGGGCAACATGGTGAAAGCCTGTCTCTACAAAACAAAAACACAAACCAAAAAACTAGCCAGGCATGGTGACGTACACCTGTAGTCCCAGCTACTACGGGGGCTAAGGCAGGAGAATCACTTGAGCCCTTGAGGTTGAGGTTGCATTGAGCTGTGATTGAGCCACCGCACTCCAGCCTGGGCAGCAGAGTGAAATCCTGTCTCGGAAAAACAAAAAACAAAAAACAAAAAACAGCTATCTTGGGGAGATGGTTCTTTGTAAGCAGGATTCGTGATAACACAAAAAAACAGAATTCCTGAAAACATTCCAGGTGCTGTTTGTAAAAAAAATTTCCGTAACTTCTCTGGATACCTTCACCTTCTCAGTCTGCCCCTCTTCCCCACCTTCACGGCCTTGTGCTGGGAAATGGTCTCAAGAAAGTGAACAGCCCGTTCACAGCCTCCTTTGTACAGAACCACGATTTAAACTTGACATAGAGGTCAGGGAAGAGGAGGTAAAGAGAGGAACCTTTGATCACGTGTAAAATTCTATTAAGAGTTGCTCATGTAGGGTTTCCAGCACAAGTGCCGGCAAATTATATCTTTAAAGAACAAACCTAGTATACTGCCTGCCCTCCCTAAAAGTTCTGTCAACAACATTTCCAGTTCATTCTTTTCAAAAGGCCAGGACTCCACTGTATCTGCTTCGAATTAAAAAATAGCTTCTCCCATGCGGTTAAGCAAGGAATTCGGTGACATATGAAAATGACACACACATTATCAAGTGAGGAGGAACCAGACCTTTACACCAATTTTCAGAGCCTTATACTGTAAATGAAAATTCAGGCAATCTCATAATCATTCATTACAGCATGTATATTTAGTCTGACACTATTAAATGTTAATGCCTACGTAGCAAAGCTGGTCACAGACTAAAGGATGAGCTAAATGTTCAAACATCTCTGTACATTAAACTCCAAACTTTACTACAGTACAGTTGAATGGCTAAATGCCTACAGCATTTGAATATTGTTTTGGGATATGTAAGAGGCATTGCTAAAGAACTTCTTAGGCTTAATTTTTATTACTTGTATTAAAGGAACAGATAATTACCGCATGACAATATAATAACTCTAGCATGTTTGGGCTAAAGACCAAAACAATGAATTTTGGCGTGCCAAAACCCAACCTGTGTGTTAATCTACGGAAATCATAGCTTTTTGTCTCGTTAATGATTTCCAATGCCATTTAAACCCCACACAAGGATTGTCAGGTCTTATGCGAACGTCAGATGCCTCCCATCTTAGCAGCTCAATTAGGGAATTGTCTGGAGGAGGCGAAGAGGACACACCCATATATAAAACAGGAACACACAGAATCCGGTAACCCCTGTCTTCCTAGCCTCCTCCTCCGATTCAACACACTTTCCTGCCAGCTCCACCCACCCAATGCGACAATCTTGTAAAGTGTTTTACAATCATCTGATACTTAATTCCTAAAGCAATCTTGGAGGTATTATATAGCTTGTTATGCAACATAGGGCTCAAGGAACATAATTATTACAAACAACAATACTGTACATATTCAGCACCTTTTCCTAAGTGCACGCAACATTACCTCGTTAATTCCAGCCATCACAGTCAGAGGCTGGCAGAGCCCGCTCTGCAATGTATGGGGTGGATGCATCTCACCCAGGGAGGGAAGGAAGAAGGAAAGAAGTCGGCCAGGCAAACGAGTATGAAAAATTCTCAGTACGATTTCTGCTTACTGGCCAGGCCCAGTGGCTCACACCTGTAATCTCAGCACTTTGGGAGGCCGAGCAGGGAAGATTGTTTGAGCCCAGGAGTTTGAGGCCAGCCTGGACAACATAAGTGAGACCCTATCTCTGGAAAAAATACAAAAATTAGCTGGGCATGGTGGTGCACGCCTGTAGACCCAGCTCCTCGGGAGGCTAAGGTAGGAGGATTGCTTGAGCCTGGGAGGTGGAGGTTGCAGAGAGCTATGACTTTTTTTTTTTTTTTTTAAGAGATAGGGTCTCACTCCAGCCTGGGGGACAGAGTGAGACCCTGTCTCAAAAAAAAAAAAAAAAGTTTCTGTTTTCTTAACCAGCAGCCAAAGAAAATCTCTTTCAGTACTAATTTAACAAATATTTCCTAAGCAACTGACAACTAGCTGTTCTGGGAAAGGCTCAGCCTCATAGCAGAGATAAGCCATGCATGTAAATGACAAACGCAAGGCAGGAGACCATATGAGTGGAAGAGTGCTCCTGGAGAAACTGGGAAAAGGAGTTCTTTTTTTCTTTTCTTTTTTTTTTTTTTGAGACGGAGTCTCACTGTGTTGCCCAGGCTGTAGTGCAGTGGTGCTATCTTGGCTCACTGCATCCTCTGCCTCCCAGGTTCAAGCAATTCTCCTGCCTCAGCCTCCCAAGTATCTGAGATTACAGGCACGCACCACCATGCCAGGATAATTTTGTATTTTTAGTATAGACAGGGATTCACACCCCATTGCCCAGGCTGGTCTTAAAATCCTTGTGCGCAGCCTCCCTCTCCCTGATCTCTTTTCTCTTCCTGTTCTCCCTCTCCTTCCCTGGGACCACACTGGCTTCTCACTATGCCTTGACCATGCCCTGTTCACAGCTACCACAGGACCTTTCACTGGGCGCTGTCTCTGCCTGGGGTGAATCCTTGCAGTGCCTCGCATTACCATCCAGATCTTCATCCCCGCTCACTTCTTCAGAGGCCTTCCCTGTCCCTTTGTCTCTAGGACCCATTCCCCTCACTCCCTGTGCCTCTCCTCTCCATGCTCGGCAGTGCAAATGCTCCTCACTCACATTTACTGGTTGTGCAATCTTGGACAAGTTACTTAACCCCTCTGTGCCTTAGTTTCTTCATCTATAAATTGGGCATAGTAACTGTGCCTATGTCATGGTGCTGTCACGTGGATTAAATTAAGAAAATTGCCACACACAGAGTTAAATATTATCTACTATTATTATAAGTTAAATATATTTATCTACTATCGACATTATCTACTATTATTTACCAACTCAAATATGAGTAAACATTTGCCAAAAGAAGTTTCAAATCATTTGTTAATGAATATAAGAAATGCAGAATCTTCTGAAAAGCTAGAAAAAAAAAAAAAAGAGGCTGGGTGCAGTGGCTCATGCCTGTAATCCTGACACTTTGGGAGGCTGAGGCGGACAGATCATGAGGTCAGGAGATCGAGACCGTCCTGGCTAACACAGTGAAACCTTGTTTCTACTGAAAATACAGAAATATTAGCTGGGTGTGGTGGTGGGTGCCTGTAGTCCCAGCTACTTGGGAGGCTGAGGCAGGAGAATGGCATGAACCTGGGAGGTGGAGCTTGCAGTGAGCTGAGATTGCGCCACTGCACTCCAGCCTGGGCAACAGAGCAAGACTCCATCTCAAAAAAAAAAAAAAAAAAAAAAAAAAAAAGAGTATCATGGACAATGAAAATTGACTAGCTGAGTTTCAACAAATACCTTCTCATAATTAGTACAAGCTGAGTATCCCTAATTCAAAAATCCCAAATCCAAAACACTCTGATTCCAAGCATTTTGGATAAAAGACACTCAACCTATACCTAGATTTCATAAATATGAATCCTATTTTTGTAAAGATAGCCAATAATGTGTTTCTTTGGTTTGAATCTATTTATCTTTGTAAGTTATTTTGTCCAGCCATTTCCATGAAAAACAAAAATCAAAATTAACAGAACTTGGAGTCTCTGCTTCTGGCCATGACAGATCTACTGATACTCAACTTGCCCTCTGGTCATAAACAACTAGAAAACTAGGCAAAGTCAATGAAACAACTATTTACAGACGCTGGACAACTGGTGGAACAAGACTTCCCTGAAGGAAAGGAAGCAAATGCCATGAGCCCTATGTTACCCTTCCTGGCAGGAAGAACTCTCTGGATTGCATCACAATGAAGAAAAAAACCCAGAGTGTGATGGTCTCCCTATCCATTGAAGGACACACATCTGAAGACTGGGTGGCTGCAGCAATTGGAATTTGCAAGGCAGAACGCTGAAAAGGAGGGACAAGAGCTACAGAAATCTGCAGAGAGGTGATCTGTTGCCAAGAGCTAAAGTGCCTATGCACAGGGTGAAACTCCTAAGGCCAGGCAAGAATAGAAAGGAAAGTCTGAGCTGAAAACCCCCCACAGTTTGAGGGCTGGAAGACTTTCCAAGTGCAACCAGCCAGAGAGGACACACTTGTTGAAGAGCAAGGACTTGTTGAAGAGTAAAGACACTGGAAGTGTCACACCTGAGTGGAGGGCTAATCTTGAAGTCTTGCCCATATCCACTCCAAAAAGCTACGAACAAGTCTCAGGATGATCAAACTGACCTGCAAGTAACTTAACTGCCTGCCCAAACTTAAAGAAGACAACAAAATTCAGTTAAAGCTCATGATGTCTAAAATTCAATAGAAAATTACTAGACATGCAAAGCAGCAGGATGATCAGGGGAAAAATCACTTCATAAAAGCAGAACCAGAAATGACAACAGATAATGGAAGCAGACTAGAACATCCATTATGAGCATGTCCAAGGATTTAAAGAAAAATATGAATACAATACAGAGAGGAACAGAAAACATAAAGAATCAAATCGAATTCTGAAGCTTAAAATACGTGAAATGAAAAAAATTCACGTGACTGGCTGAACAATAGATTAGATACAGTGAAAGAAAAAGATCAGTGAATTTAAAGATATAGTCACAGAAACAAACCAAACAGAGATACACAGAGAGAAAGATTGAAAAAAAAGTTAGTAAACCCTTGGCAACCTATGAAACAAAATTAAGCAACCAAACATACATTTCCCAGGAAGGGGGAAAGGGTGTATTTGAAGAAACAGTGGCAAAATGTTCCAAACTTCATAAAAGCTATAAACCTAAAAATTCAAGAAACTCTACAAACTCCATGCAGGATAAACCCAAAGAACACCAGTAAGCGTAAGACAGTTTTTGAAATCAAAATTAGAAAAGGAAAATCTTAAATGGTGGAGAGAAAAAGATTAATTGTATATAGGTTAAAAAATATATATGAATTACTAGAGATGTCCTGTCTCAGAAATAGTCAGTCCAGAGAGAGAAAAAACCAAAACCCAAACCACCAACAAACTATTTCATTTTATTTATTTTATTTATTTTTTGAGATAGAGTCTTGCTCTGTCACCCAGGCTGGAGTGCAGCGGTATGATCTCAGCTCACTGTAACCTCTGCTTCTTCCTGGATTCAAGAGAATCTCCTGCCTCAGCCTCCTGAGTAGCTGAGATTACAGGTGTGCACCATCACGCCCAGCTAATTTTTGTTTTTCTAGTAGAGACAGGGCTTTAACCATATTGGCCAGGCTGGTCTCCAGCTCCAGACCTCAAGTGATCTGTCTGCCTCAGCCTCCCAAAGTGTTGGGATTACAGGCATAAGCCACCATGACTGGTAGACCCAAGGAACTATTTTATACCTGACAAAAAATACTCTTTAAAAATGAAGGTGGCTGGACGCGGTGGCTCACGCTTGTAATCCCAGCACTTTGAGAAGCCAAGGCAGGTGGATCACCTGAGGTCAGGAGTTTGAAACCAACCTGGCCAACATGGAGAAACCCCGTCTCTACTAAAAATACAAAAATTAGCCAGGTATGGTGGCACACACCTGTAATCCCAGTTACTGGGGAGGCTGAGTCAGGAGAATCACTTGAACCCAGGAGGCAGAGGTTGCAGTGAGCTGAGATCGCACCATTGCACTCCAGCCTGGGTGACAGAGCAAGACTCCATCCAAAAAAAAAAAAAAAAAAAAAAGGGGGGTGAGATCAAGGTATTTTTTCCCCCAGATGCATGAAAGCTAAAGAATTCATTGCCAATGTGCCTATATCATAAAAAATGTTAAAAGGAGATTCTATAGACCAAAAGAAAATGATTTCATGTGCATACTTGAATCCACACAAAGGAATAAACCACACTGGAAATGGTAAATAGGTGAGTAAAAATAAAATATTATAATTTCATTTTTAATTTCTTTAAAAGATAACTGTTTAAAGAAAAAATAGTAACCACGTATTATAGCATTATAATATAGGTAGAAGTAAAATCAGTAAAAATGCACAAAGAAGAAGAGTGAGAAAGTGACAATGTATTATAAGATTCTTATATTGTATGTGAAATGGTATATTATCTGAAGGTATAAAATGATAAGTTAAAGATGGTTACTTTTCACTTTTGAGATGGAGTTTTGTTCTTGTTGCCCAGGCTGGAATGCAATGACACGATCTCAGCCCACCGCAACCTTCGTCTCCCGTTTGGGAGATTTTCCTGCCTCAGCCTCCTGAGTAGCTAGGATTACAGGCATGTGACACCACGCCTAGCTAATTTTGTATTTTTAGTAGAGACAGGGTTTCTCCATGTTGGTCAGGCTGGTCTAAAACTCCTGACCTCAGGTGATCCGCCCGCCTTGGCCTCCCAAAGTGCTGGGATTACACGTGTGAGCCACCATGGCCGGCTTACTTTTCACTTTAAAGTAACCCTTAAGAAAATAAGAGTTATAGCTAATAAGATAATTGGGGAGATAAAATCATAAAAAAATCAGTTAATCAAAAGAAAGCAGGAAAAATATAAAAAACAGGCAAGACAACTAGAAAAAGCAAGGTGGTAGACTTCAATCCAACTTTATCCATAATTACATTAAATGTAAATGATCTAACATTCCAGTTAAGAGGCAGACAGAATGGATAAAAAAGCAAGATGTAGCTATTTACACAACTTAAAGATACAGATAGGTTAATAGTAAAAGGATAGAAAAAATATATAACATAAAAACGCTCATCAAAAGAAAGCCAGAGTGGTTATATTAAAATCAGAAAAAGAATACATTATGATATGGAGTATTTCCAGGAATAATGAAGATCATTGAATAAACTTAAAAGAATCAAACAATTGAGACAATATAATAATCTTAAACGTATATTTGCCCCAAAACAAAACCGCACACTATGCAAATCAAAAACTGACAGAACTGAAAGAAAAAAGAAAAATCCAAAATAATAATTAGATTTCAAAACGCCATTCACATTCAGGAGAATCGCATAAACCCGGGAGGCAGAGGTTGCGGTGAGCCGAGGTCACACCACTGCACTCCACCCTGGGTGACAGAGCGAGACTGTGTCTCAAAACAACAACAACAACAACAAAAGCCATTCACATTAATTAATATTATGATTTTTATATAATCAATATGGATATAAGAGACTTGAAGAACACCACTAACTAAACAGATCTCACTTTTCTAGAACATGCCATTCAAACAACTACAGAATACACATTCTCTTTAAGTACACGTGGAACATTCATCGATGTACAGGATGATAAAACAACTTTTGATAAATTCAAAAGAACAGAAATCATACAAACATGTACTCTGACCACAATGAAATAAAACAATGCCCACTTAGTAAAACTCATAAAGAAGAGCAAATTAAACCCAAAGTAGGCCGGGCGCGGTGGCTCACGCTTGTAATCCCAGCACTTTGGGAGGCCGAGGCGGGCGGATCATGAGGTCAGGAGATCGAGACCACAGTGAAACCCCGTCTCTACTAAAAATACAAAAAATTAGCCGGGCGTGGTGGCGGGCGCCTGTAGTCCCAGCTACTCGGAGAGGCTGAGGCAGGAGAATGGCGTGAACCCGGGATGCGGAGCTTGCAGTGAGCCGAGATCGCGCCACTGCACTCCAGCCTGGGCGACAGAGCAAGACTCTGTCTCAAAAAAAAAAAAAAAAAAACCCAAAGTAAGTAGAAGGTAGCTAATAAGAACAGAAAGCAACAAAACTGAAAACAAGGAAAAAAAAGAGAAAAATCAATGCAAACAAAAGCTGGTTCTATTTTTAAATAACTTTAAAATTGGTAAGTCTCTAGCCAGACTAATCAAGGAAAAAAGCCTGGGGGGAGGATTCACAAATTCTAATGTCAGGAAATATAAGAAAGGACATCACTACACATCCTACGGATATTTAAAAGATAATAAAATATTATGTACAATATTATGCCAACAAATTTGATAATTTAGATAAAATGGATCATTCCTTTAAAAATTCCAAATTACCAAAACTGACTCAAGAAGAAATTTAAAAATCTTAATAGCCTTGCATCTGTTAAAGAAGTTAATTTGTAATTTAAAAACTTGCCATAAAGAAAATTCCAGGCCTGGATGGCAACACTGATGGATTAAGTTTTAAGAAAAAATAACTGCAATCTTACACAAACTCTTTCAGCAAATAGAGGAAAGGGGGAGCACTTTCTAACTTATTTTACAAGACCAGTGCAACCTTAAAGTGAAAACCCTATACAGATATTCAAAGGAAAAAAACCAGAAAACTATAGTTCTATATTTCTGTATTAGTCTGCTCTCATACTGCTAAAAAAGACATACCCTAGACTGGATAATTTATAAAGGAAAGAGGTTTAACTGACTCACAGTTTAGCATGGCTGAGGAGACCTCAGGAAACTTACAGTCACGGCGGAAGCAAACATGTCCTTCCTCACATGGCAGCAGGAAGGAGCACCAAGCAAAGCGGGAAAAGCTTCTTATAAAACCATCAGATCTTGTGAGAACTCACTCACTATCCCAAGAACAGCATGGGGGTAACCACCCCCATGATTCAATTACCTCCCACTGGTCCCTCCCACGACATGTGGGTTTTACGGGAACTACAATTCAAGATGAGATAGCGTGGGGACAAAGCCAAACCATATCGTTCCTCATAAATTTAAAGGCAAAAGTCCTTAGTAAAACAGTAGCAAATTGAATCCAGCAAATTTTAAAATGCACAAAATATACTGTAAAATGCATAATATGCATAAAATGCATAGCTAAGTAAGATTTATCCTAGGAATGCAAGATTTGTTTAACATTTGAGAATCAAATTATTTTACCATGTTAAGAGAATAAAGGAGGAAAATCATATGATCATCTCAATAGATGCCGAAAACAATCTGAGAAAATTCAATACCATTTATGACAGAAATTCTCTGCAAACTAGGAATAGGAGAGAATTTCCATCTTATGAATGGCATCTACAAAAAAATCTACAGTTAATACTATACTTAACTATCAAAGTCTGAATGCTTTTCCCTAATGTTGGGTCCAATACAAGGATGTCTGCTTTCTCTACTTCTAGTTAACATTATATACAGGTAGCTAATGCCACAAAAAACAAAACAAAACAAAAAAAAAACAAAGAAAATAAATATACAGTGTTATAGATCGGAAATCAGTATGGATACAGGAAACATGAACAACACTATCAACCAACTTGACCTAACTGATGTTTATAGAACATTCCATCCAACATCTATAAAGTATATATTGTGGTCGGCTGCGTTGGCTCACACCTGTAATCCCAGCACTTTGGGAAGCCATGGCGGGTGGATCACGAGGTCAGGAGTTCAAGACCAGCCTGGCCGAGATGGTGAAACCCCGTCTCTACTAAAAATCCAAAAAAATTAGCCGGGCGTGGTGGTGGGCACCTGTAATCCCAGCCACTTGGGAGGCTGAGGCAAGGAATTGCTTGAACCCAAGAGGCAGAGGTTGCACTGAGCCAAGATTGTGCCACCGCACTCCAGCCTGGGCGACAGAGCGAGACTCTGTCTCAAAAAAAAAAAAAAAAAAAAGAAAGTATATATTGTCTTCAAGGGCATGTGGACAATTCAAGAAAACTTCAAAAAAATTTCTAGAGCTAACAGGTGAGCATTAAGAGGTCACCTGTATTATTATTATATAAAAATTATATGATATAAAATATATATTTAATTTTATTATTTGTTAAAATGTAAAAATTGTATAATATATGAAATTCATTATATTTCTACATAAAAGCAACAAACAATTGGAAAATAAATTTACAAAGAAAATAAACTTTAATCTTGCACCTGTAATCCTAGCACTTTGGGAGGCTGAGGCGGGCAGATCACTTGAAGTCAGGAGTTTGAGGCCAGCCTGGCCAACATGGTGAAACCCTGTCTCTACTAAAAATACAAAAATTAGCCGGGTGTGGTGGCAGGCACCGTGTAGTCCCAGCTATTCAGGAGGCTGAGGCAGGAGAATTGCTTGAACCTGGGAGGCGGAGGTTGCACTGAGCTGAGATTGCGTCACTTTACTCCAGCCTTGGTGATGAAGCAAGATTAAAAAATAATAATAATAATAATAATAAAATAAACAGATTGTAGATTTTTTTAAAAAAGAAACTACCCTTTAATATTCAAAAACATGACTTAAACTTAGAAATAAACTGAACATAATCTGTGCCAGGTTTATACATCAAAACTGTAAAATACTGCTCAGAGAAATTAAAGATGAACTAAATAAATATATTATGGTTAGACTGGAAGAATAAATAGTGTTGTCAATTTTCCTCAAATTGATCTACAAATACAGTGGAATCCTAATCAAAATCACAGAAAGCTCCTTTGTAAAAACTGACAAGCTGAATCTAAAACGTATATAGAAGCCAGGCGCAGTGGCTCATGCCCATAATCCCAGCACTTCGTGAGGCCAAGGTGGAAGGACTGCTCGAGCCCAGGAGTTTGAGACCAGCCTGGGCAACATAGCTAGACCTCATGTCTAGAAAAAATAAAAAATTAATCGGGTGTGGTGGCACATGCCTGTAGTCCCAGCTACTTGAGAGACTGAGGTGGGAGGATCGCTTGAGCCTGGAAGATTGAGGCTGCAATGAGCTATGACTGCATCACTACACTCCAGCCTGGGCAACAGAGCAAGACCCTGTCTCCAAAATTCAAATGTGCAAGGGATTGAAACCTTTATAAATACAAATCTATGAAAGCAAAAATGCACATGAAAAAATATCCCGCATCATTAATCATCAGGAAAATGCAAACTAAAATCGTAGCGAAATACATTACGCATTCACTAGGAATGTCTAAAATTAGAAAACAACCAATGAAACAGAAGACATGGAGCAACTGGAACTCCTCTCAATTTCTTATGAGGGGATAAAATAATACAACTGTAACTTTGCTATCCTGAGGAAAAGAAAATGAAAAAAATTAATAAAAAAAGATCATCTATGTTGAAAAGCAGCTTGGCATTTCTTATCAGGTAAAATGTACAGGTACCCTGACCCTCATCCTAAGTATTTGCCTAAGGGAAATAAAAACGTATGCCTACATAACAATTTCTCCATGAATGTTTATAGACTGATTCATAATAGCCACAAACAACCAAATGTCTGTCAACATACCTGTTGGATAAACAAATTAGTATATATCCACACAGTGGAATATCATTCATCAATAAAAAGGAAAGGACTAATGATACCAGTAACTTAGATGAATCCCAAAACACTGCGCTGAGTGAAAGAGGCCAAATGTAGGACCACAGACCAAATGATTCCACTTCTATACAACTCCAGAAGTGATAAAGAGCAAAACAGCAGTTGCTGGGTACTGGGATCAGAAGGGAACTTTTGAGGTGACAGAAATGTTCTAGATCTTGACTGTGAAGGTGGCCACGCTATCTACTGCACACTCGAAATGAGTGCATTTCATTGTATGTGTGTATGTATGTATTTATTTTTAGACAGAGTCTCGCTCTGTTGCCCAGGCTGGAGTGCAGTGGCGTGATCTTGGCTCACTGTACCTCCTGGGTTCAAGTAATTCTCCTGCCTCAGCCTCCTGTGTAGCTGGGATTATAGGCACCTGCCATTACACCGGCTAATTTTTGTATTTTTAGTAGAGACGGGGTTTCACCATGTTGGCCAGGCTGGTCTCGAACTCCTGACCTCAGGTGATCTGCCTGCCTCGGCCTCCCAAAGTGGTGGGATTACAGGAGTAAGCCACCATGCCTGGCCCAATTCAAACTTTGTTACTCTTGAGGTGCATGAGCAAAAGTAGTTTGGAGGCCGCTGACTTAGACCCGTCTGCTGTGCAAAGGACATTAGGTGGAGGTGTGAGTGCAGTGAGGTGACAGAGACTGGTGGCTTGGATTAGGTGGCAATGGCTGATGGGTAAGTGGCCAAATTTGGGATACATTCTGGAGGCTGCTGGCTCACTAGGACTTACTGACAGCCTGGCTATTGGGTGTGAAAGAAAGAAGGGAACCCAGGCTGAGTTGTGCATTGTGGCTGTATTAGTCCATTTTCACACTGCTATAAACAAATACTTGGGCCAGGCATGGTGGCTCATGCCTGTAATCCCAACACTTTGGGAGGCTGAGGCGGGTGGATCACCTGAGATCAGGCGATTGAGATCACCCTGGCCAACATGGCGAAACTCTGTCTCTACTAAAAGTACAAAAATTAACTGGGCATGGTGGCAGGTGCCTGTAATCCCAGCTACTTGGGAGGCTGAGGCAGGAGAATCGCTTGAACCCAGGAGGAAGAATTTGCAGCGAACCGAGATTGTGCCACTGCACTCCAGCTTGGGCGATGGCGAAACTCCGTCTCAAAAAAAAAAAACCAAAAAAGAAATACCTTAGCCTGGGTAATTTATAAAGCAAAGAGGTTTAATGGACTCACAGTTCCACATGGCTGGGGAGGCCTCAGGAAACTTACAATCATGGCAGAAGGCGAAGGAGAAGCAAGCACCTTCTTCACAAAGCGGCAGGAGAGAGAAGAGCGAAGGTGGAACTTCCAAACACTTATAAAACCATTGGATCTCGCAAGAACTCACTCACTATCATGAGAACAGCGGGGGGCAAACTGCCCCCGTGATCCAATCACCTCCTTCTCTCGACATGTGGAGATTACAGTTTGAGACGAGATTTGGGTGGGGACACAGAGCCAAACCATATCAGTGGCCAAAGCACCTGTGTGAGTGGTGATGCCACTGACTGTCTTGGGAGCATGTGGCTGGAACTGATCATTCTCTTTTGGTCATGTGGAGTTTTAGAAGTCACCTAGGGAGAGAATGTAAATGAAAAGGAAAAGGCTAAGAATAACATCCTGGTATACTCCAACATTTAGAGCCTTGGCAGAGGAAGAGGAGAAGGCCACCAAAGTCTAAGGAGGAAGAGTGTAAATAGGTGAAGTGGATTCAGCAGGCAGTCACCTCCCAGGGGAGTTCTGCTGTGATGGGGAGGAGCAAAGTGGCCAGAAACCAGAAGGTATCGGTCATGTATTTTCTTAGTAAATGTGATGTGTGTTAGAGATCAGGGCAGAAAGAAGGAATGAAACAGCATATCTGGGGTGCGCAGTGGGATCTAAGGTCGGGGCCAGTCTAGGGCTTGTTTGTATGTTATCGTAAACTAAGTCGCTCTGGAACTTTAATGCAAACATCTTGCTTTGAGTTGTTCGGATCACTGCAAAGAAGTGCTGGTGTGCCCTGATAAAGCCCAACAGCCTTGGTGCAGAGAGGCCCTGTGAGAAGAAAGGACACATGGCTGGATCTCAGAAGAGCTGCAGAGGCCTGCAGGCGGGTTTCGGATTTGGCTGGGGGCGTGGAGAGGGCGCAGGGCGGCGAGGAGATTGCTGGTGAACTGCTTTTCTTGTAGGTTGTGAGGGCTGAAAAGGCCAATCTTAATAGATACGAGGCCCACGTTTGCACAGTGCGCTCTGCGGCCGACGGGGGCCGTCCCCTGCCACCAGCCTGAGGATGAATGTCCCCCTTGTGAGCACCGTCCCCGCGATGACATCACAGTGCGGCAGACGCTACTTTTCGCCAGGGCACTCTAGGCTAATGTAATCATACGATTACATAATTAACCCAGCTGTCTCATTAAGAAAATCAACTGGAATTCAGGGCATAATTAGTCATACGGCAATTAGCATGCTGATGAGCGACTGATGAAAAGCTGTCTAGATACCCGGCGTGCCAGGACCACCCCGGTCACGGCAAAGCAGGGCACAAACGACGCACCTCTCCACTCTCCATGCAAGCACACCAAGGAGGAGTCCCCAAGTCACATCCAGGGTGTTCTCACTCTAGTGCTGTGTCAAGGGACCGGGGGAGGATGGATGGAGAAGGGAAAGCCTTGGGAATGACGGCAGCCGGCAAAATCTGGCGGCGACGGGCCTAACACCCATCTTGTCATGCCCGCTTGTCTTTAGAACAGTGGTGGCCAATTCCTCAGCCTGCAAACATACAGTGTCCTACATGGAGAGGCGGATTGAGCTCCAGGTTTGTGAACCTGGACGAAGAAGGTAGGGACGCTGCTTCCATGCCTGGTTTCCAATTTCCCTAATGCCGGGGCCTGAGTGTAACTGGGACAGAGCATATAGCCTCCTCCCCCGAGGCTGTTTCAGGACCAGCTTGGGGCCAGGGACCTGTATCCTGGACAGGAGTCAGCACATTATCCGCCACCCACAGGGCTTTGTTCTTCCAGAGCCAGTTCCTCTTTCTGTCCTGTTTTGTTTGGGGTCTGTGATTGCTTCTTAATCACATGAATGAAAATGTTTTATGAAGGCAAACTGAGGATTTGTAAAGGGATCCTGCACGTCTCCCGCTACTGAAGTTACAGGGAGCTCTTCGGAGGGGCCCTGGGTCCCAGGTCTTGTTTGCCAACACCAGGAGACCTGGAATACGTGGACTGGAGTCACCATACAGAATCAGGCTGCAACGGCCACATTTCTATCGCCTTCGAGAAGGCTACCAAGTGGCACATTGATGAACATCTTGGCATGAAAACCAGGGGCTATTTCTAACGAAATCATAAGATTTTGTCACTTTTTTTTTTTTTTTTTTTTTGAGACAGAGTCTTGCTCTGTCGCCCAGGCTGGAGTGCAGTGGCGTGATCTCGGCTCACTGCAAGCTCCGCCTCCCAGGTTCACGCCATTCTCCTGCCTCGGCCTCCCCGAGTAGCTAGGACTACAGGCGCCCACCACCACGCCCAGCTAATTTTTTGTATTTTTAGTAGAGAAGGGGTTTCACCGTGTTAGCCAGGATGGTCTCGATCTCCTGACCTCGTGATCCGCCCGCCTCGGCCTCCCAAAGTGCTGGAATTACAGGCGTGAGCCACCGCGCCTGGCCCATTTTTTTTTTTTTTTTTTGAGACAAAGTCTCACTCTGTTGCCCAGGCTAAAGTGCAGTGGCATGATCTAGGCTCACTGCCACCTCCACCTCCCAGGTTCAAGCGATTCTCGTGACTCAGCATCCTGAGTAGCTGAGATTATAGGTACACACGCCACCACGCTCAGCCAATTTTTCTATTTTTAGTAGAGATGGGGTTTCACCATGTTTGTAACACTGGTCTTGAACTCCTGACCTCAGGTGATCGACCCGCCTCGGCCTCCCAAAGTGCTGGGATAGGCGTGAGCCACCACGCTGGGCCGATTTCTTCACCTTTTTTTTCCAGGAGTCTTAATGTGGGATCTTTGAGTGAGGGGCAGGCAGCGGAGAAAGAAGTATAAAAGAACAGTGTTTTCTAATTTTAACCTGTAATGTGTCCTCACTTGAAAGTAGCAGGCACCAAGAACTAGATTGCTATTTTATTCTCCTGGAGGAGCATTAAAAAGCAGTTCTCAAAAATGATGACATTCCATTTTATTTCTAGATTCTCAGATGCTAGGCCGACAAGGATAGTCACCAGGAGAGATGGTTTTCCTACATCCAAAATGAAACCTCTCCCGGAGCGGGGAGGACCTCAGAGCACGGGCATTTGGGAGCAGGCTCTGAAAATGGAATGGCCTACAAATGCACTCTTTCCAGCCAGCTCTCTTTTAGGACTTCCAAAAAACCTACATCTACTTTTCACAAAGGCAGACCAGTTAACCTATGGAAATAAAGGGAGACAAGTCAGTCACGAAACAGCGACTTCTAGCAGTGTTTCATGAGTCAATGAATATTTTATATCACTGGTAATATGCTTCCTAAGATTTAAATCTTAAAATAAACCCTTCCAGGCACTGCCTTTATGTTTGAAGGGTTTGTGTCTGTAGGAGCTAAACTGCATCTCAGCAAGCAGTAAAATATGGTTCTGATAGCAGGTCATAGACAGAGGCAAGGACAACTTGCAAAGAGATGCTTCCAGTGAACTTTGCAACCAAAGCACAGAAGTTCTGGAGTGCCTAGTCTTTTTCTTCTACCTAGGAACTCTTTAAAATACACCATTACTAGGCCGGGTGCAGTGGCTCATGCCTGTAATCTCAGCACTTTGGGAGGCCGAGGCGGGAGGATTGCTTGAGCCTAGGAGTTTGAGACCAGCCTCGGCAACATGGCAAGACCCCATCTCTACAAAAAATTTAAAAATTAGCCAGGTGTGGTGGAGTGTGCCTGTAGTTCCTGCTACTCAGGAGGCTGAGGCACGGGGATCACTTGAGCCAGGAGGCTGTTAAGTGAGCTATGATGGTACCAGTGCACTCCAGGTTGGGCAACAGAGACCCCGCCGCTAAAAAATAAAAAACAAACAAAAACCCCCAAAACCATTACTAAGATGTTTCTGGAACAGAAAAGTCACACTTGTGTTTTATCCTACAACTACTTGACTAAGTTCTTATCTGCAATACATTAATAAGGCCTATTCAGAAACTAAGATTGCAAGTTGAATATTTTACTAATTTATGCTCTCCGCCATTGTAGAAATAAAATACATACTCATTGTAAAACAAAAAATATGAGAAGTATCAAGAAGCAAGAGCAAGTCACCCACACAAGGTTAATTACTGACAAATTATGCATACTGTCATAATTTTGCTCAGAACTCAGTAAAATTCCAGCTATGCAAGAGCCTGTTAGAAGCGGTCATTCCAGAATATTCCCAGCTATCTGAGAGGGTCACATTTTAAGAGCAGAGACATTTCTCATTTCATTACAGTAAGGGACAGAAGCTGCCTATTTTACTTATTTTTTTCTTAAAGAGATGGGAGGGTCTTGCTATGTTGCCAGGCTGGTCTCCAATTAGAAACAGAGGCTGCATATTTTACTTATCTTTTTTTTTTGTTTTTTTAAAGAGATGGGGGTCTTGCTATGTTGCCCAGGCTGGTCTCGAACTCCTGGCCTCAAATACGTCTCCTGCCTCAGCCTCCCAAAGTACAGTGATTACAGGAGAAAGCCACTGCGCCCAATCCCCAGAGTCATTATTCACAGCCCCTCTGACTACTTCAGTGTCTCCATCTGGCTGCTGCAGGGCTTGGCTGCTCCTGGGTCCTTTTCCTCTTCTGCTCACTGAGCCCCATTGACCCGACATTCTCCTCACCTGCTGGTCTCCTTCCCGTCCCAGCTCCTCCCTGCTGCTGCTTTCTCTGGTCAGAAAACTACTTCCTGTGGCTTCTTCTCCTGGCCTCAGTTGGTGCCACCTGAGGGCAGCTGTCTCTGTCCTGCTTGATTCACCTTATTCTATACTCTCATTGCCCAGTGGGCTTTGCTTATCGCACCTAAAATTCAGTTATTTGTGCAATTACTTTTTCTACTTTTTTCTAATTTTTTTTTTTTTTAATTTGACAGGGTCCCACTCTGTCACCCAGGCTGAACTGCAGTGGCGCGATCTTGGCTCTCGGCTCACTGCAGCCTTGACCTCCTGGGCTCAGGTGATCCACCCACCGCAGCCTCCTGAGCAGCTGGGACTACAGGCGTATGCCACCATGCCCAGCTAACTTTTGTATCTTTTGTAGAGACAGGGTTTCACCGTGTTGCCCAGGCTGGTCTTCAACCCCTGGGCTCAAGTAATGCAGGTAATTCAGCCACCTCAACCTCCCAAAGTGCTGGGATTACAGGTGTGAGCCACTGCACCCGGTTGCAATTACTTTTTAATGCCCATATTCCCACCAGGCTCTATAGTCTGAGGGCAGGAACTGAGCTGGCTGTTGTATCCCTGGGGCTCAGCCTGGTTCTTGATGACCTGGGGGTATGGTGGGGGGAATGAGGGGTGCTGGGGTCTTAGGTATTGACCCGAGTAATACCCAGGAAGATAAGTCTGATAATGCTCACGAAACTGACTAAGGAATAAGAAGCAATCTGGTGGCAAATGAAAAGAACAGAAACACCAAGGTCTGAACTAACAAACCTACTCAGAGGGTACGTGAGGACCATGATGGTTCAATGCTACTGTATTGCTAAATGCTTATTTGGTGTCTTTATTCTTTTTAAATTTTATTTATTTATTTTTTAGACCGTCCTGCTCTGTCACCCAGGCTGGAGTGCAGTAGTACAGTCTCGGTTCACTGCAACCTCCACCTCTTGGGTTCAACCGACTGTCCTGCCACAGCCTCCCAAGTAGCTGGGATTACAGGTGCCCACCACCACACCCACCTAATGTCTTGTATTTCTTTAGTAGAGACGAGGTTTCACCATGTTGGCCAGGCTAGTCGCAAAGCCCTGATCTCAGGTGAGCTGCCCGCTTCGGCCTCCCAAAGTGCTGGGGTTACAGGCGTGAACCACCACGCCCGGCCTTGGTGTCTTTAATGTGAAGGAAATTACAGAAGGTGGAAGATGAAGAAGAGGGAGGAGCCAGAACACCGAGGGAGAAGTGGGCGGGTGGGGATGGTGGGGCATGTGGTGGGGGATGAGCTGGGGTGGAGGGAGATCCTACCCTGTGTGCTGGGCTTGGGGCGCCGGTGGGACGTCTGGTAAACCAAACACAGATCCCAGGCACCAAGGGCCGGCCCCAAAGCCGAAGTCCTCAGATACGCATGTGCTGGTTTGGGCAACTCTGAATGCTAAGTGCTGTATAAATGTCTATGCAGGCATGTAAATGTTTATAGAGTGACACCAAAGTAAAATGAGAGTTCTGAGAGCTATTAAACTGCTACAACTCAATAAAAGATACATTCTGTTCTCCTGCAATTGACTTGTCTTAGCACTCTGCAGTGCTCGCCCTCACTGGGAAGCTTCAACCTCGGAAGGGTGGTTCAGTGGGAACAGTAGGAGCCTGAGACCAAAAAAACACTCAGCATTTTGAAGAAATAATTTGATTCATTAATTTCTGCATTCGTTTAGCAATATTTATGGAGTTTCTGCCACATGGCAGGCACTGGGGTGGATACAAAGGAAATAGGAACAAAACTGCACTGAACCAGTCTCTCGGCCAAAAGTTACCAAGGAATTACAATGAAGTGAACGGCAGGGTCCCCGGCCAGGGTGTGTGTGTGCATGGGAAGGGTCCCCTAAACCAGCTGGGGAGGCCAGGAAGGCCTCTCTGTCAGGAAGTGGCGTCTCAACAGGTTAATCCAGAGGGGTCGGTGACGATTAGCCTGGCTGCCCTGTAAGCACTTAGACTCATGTCAACGTGAACTGCAGACTGTAGGGCAGGAATTTGGATGAAGGGAAGTGGCTGGAATTGAGACACATCCTAGAGGTTGGATGGCCAGAGTTGGTGACAAAATGCTCAGAACACAGGCCAGGCATGGTGGCTCACGCCTGTAATCCCAGCACTTTCAGAGGCTGAGGGGGGCGGATCATCTGAGGTCAGAAGTTCGAGACCAGCCCGGCCAACATGGTGAAACCTCATCTCTACTAAAAATACAAAAATTAGCCAGGTGTGGTGGCGCACGCCTGTAATCCCAGCTACTTGGGAGGCTGAGGCACGAGAATTGCTTGAAGCCAGAAGGCAGAGGTTGCAGTGTGCAGAGATCACACCATTGTACTCAAGCCCAGGTGACAGAGTGAGACCCCATCTCAAGAAAAACAAAAAGCTCAGAACATGAGCAGCAAGGTGGGAGGTGATGCTACCCGCCAAAAGAAGGAAGGCAGTAAGAAGACGGCTTCTGCCGGACACATCAGGTGGGTGCCCACCAGCCATCCCAGCGGGAAAGTCCAGGCGGCAGTCAGATATGCAAGCTGGCACTCAGGAGTAAGACCTGGACCAGGGACAAAGCTCTGAGAGTCACCAGTGCAACCCTTGGTGAACTCCACTGCTGAGGACTCAGTGGGAGTGGCGGGAATTTGGGTCCACTGACTCCTTCAGTCATTCACTATGTCCCACCTGTTACGTGCCAGGCCCTGGGCAGAGAGCCACAATGCAAAGCCCTATCCTCAAGGAGCTGTCACTCTAATGAGACCCAGAGATAAGCAACAAGGAAATGCACAAATAAATAAAACTTCAGGAAGGGGAAGCAGGTGGGAGCTGGATGGGTCAGGTGCCTGTCACTCCTGGGCTGGGTGGGATTCTGGCTCCGTTGTTCCTGGGGCCAGCTTGGCGGCCCTCCCTGTGATCCAGGAGCAGGGCTGTGCGGCATATAGCTGGAATGCCTGTTGCATTATTTCCAAGGGCTTCCTCCCTTTTCCTGTGACAGTGTGAGTTGCTGTCTCTTGCAACTAGCAGAACTTACCGCACCCTACTAATGTTTCTGGATTCCACTGGATTAAGGCCTGAAGTATGCAGACAGTTAAGGCATCCCGACTCCCCTCGACTGAGTGACTGTCAGTAAATGCATCATCGCTATTGACCAGGCCCTTCCTGTAAGCCTCAGCCACAGAATGACTGCATCTGAGCAATAATCAGACTTCAAAACACAGGGAGAGTGCTCCGAGCACCATTCCTGCTTTGCAAGTAACTTGTTAGATCTGGCAGATCACAGCATTTGTAAGAAATACCTGGGAGGCGGTGGGTGAAAGTGATCTATGTGGAATGTAGATGTATTCTGATTGACTTTTAGTATTACAGAAAACATCAAACATTCTTTGCTCCCACCATTCATCAATTTAAACTGCAAACTTCAATTCTCTAGCCAGAAATAAAAATTGTGAAGAATATTACCAATATACGAAAATGCTTACGGTAATAATAATCATAATATTGAGTGAGAAAGGCAGAATATGAACATATATGCATGCTATGATGAAAATTCTATAAAATTTGTACATGTACATGGACAAGGTCGGCTCAGGTAAAGAGGAAACGTTGACGAGAAAAATGGTCTTTTTTCTATGGGAAATTAACACAGAACATAACTGCAGAGAAATAAACCTAGCAATGTTTTAAAGTGACTGCCCAGTTGGAAAATTTCACTAGGGAAAAATTGAGGTACAAATTTGACTTTTTGAAAAGAGATTACAGGTTATTTAGAAAAGAGCAGCTAGGCTGGGCATGGTGGTTGACGCCTGCAATCCTAGCGCTTTGGGAGGCTGAGGCAGGCGGATCACCTGAGGTCAGGAGCTTGAGACCAGCCTGGCCAACATGGTGAAACCCTGTCTCTACTAAAGTACAAAAATTAGCTGGGTGTGGTGACGGGTGCCTGTAATCACAGCTATGTGGGAGGCTGAGGCAGGAGAATTGCTTGAACCTGGGAGGTGAAGGTTGCAGTGAGCCAAGATCACGTCACTGCACTCCAGCCTCTTTGACAGAGTGCGACTCTGTCTCAGAAAAAAAGAAAAGAGATTACATATTATTTAGAAAACAGCAGCTAAAGAGTCTTTGGGTCTCTGGCAAAGATGAAGTGAGCCAGTCTTCTTTCGACTAAGTCACCAACTGGACAAAGTTCTCAGCTGCAAAACTCTCCCCTTCAGGGATCCTGCTCCCAGAAGTGGTAGCAAGAACTTCTGGGAATAGAACGGAGCAGAACCTTCCTGAGCCCGAGGAACCAACAAAAAGTCAAAGAATGAACTCTTTCGAAACACAAAATAAAATTTCTCAAGGCCCAGGTCACGCTTTTTCTGTAAATTCTTTATCCCTGCGTCAGCATGGACATGACATAGTCCAGAGAGAAAATTCTCAGTCACTACCTTACGCACAAGAAAATGCCAGTGATGCCTGTCAGGCTGCTGACGCCTGAGACACAGTGCTCTTGAGGCCCGAGAATAGGGTCTGCAGGCAGGGAACCAAAGGCCAATTCACCCTGACTTCCTAGAACTAAATCGAAGGAAAAACCCCCACTTTCCACGCCTAAGTAACAAAAGGACCAGCGGCTACTTCCTTTGCAAATCTCCATCTTTTCTGCCCTGCAGTACCTCTGATTAGCTGCTTTCTGCAACCAATCAGATGTTTGCAGAGAAGCGTAACTTTGTAACTTCAGCCTCTGATTGGTTGCAACCAATCAGACTGATTGCAGGGCCAAGTCTTCGTTTGCATAGAAGTGCAACTTTGTAACTTCAATTTAGCCTCTGATTGGTTACTTTCCACAACCAATCAAGATGTTTGCATAGGAGTGTGACCTTTGTAACTTCACTTCAGCCTCTGGTTGGTTGCTTTCTGCAATTGATCAGACTGATTGCGGGCCAGCACTTCATTTACATGGGGTGAACACCAATTGCCAAAGGGAAACCTCCAGGGGATATTTGGACCCGAGAAGAATCTGTATCTGGGCCCTTGAGTGGCTGCTCAGCCCACTCTCACCCTGTGGAGTGTACTTTCATTTTCAGTAAATAATCTGCTTTTGTTGCTTCATTCTTTCCTTGCTTTGTGCATTTTGTCCAATTCATTGCTCAAAACGCCAAGAACCTGGACACCCACCAGTGGTAACACTCTGATCCACTTTACTGCGAAAGAGCCTCCTCGTGAGGCTCAGTCAGGTTCTTCAGGGAACTCCTAGTCAGATACAAACTCTCACAGAAAACCAAAAGGCTAGAATTCGGAACTACTAACTAGATAAGCTCCTAAGACAGCAAAAGTTTAGAACAAAGCAAACCATTCTCTACAGTTAGGCTGTTCCCTGACCCTGTTCCATTTTACAGATGAGAACACTGAAGTCCAGAGAGGAAAAGGAATGTCATCCAGGGAAGGAGAATCTGGGTCTCCCCATTCCCTGTCCGAAGTGCTTCCTGCCATCCCGTGTTTGGTGTGGCCTCTATTAATCCCAGCTCCAAGAGGGGACAGCAAAGCCCGTGGTGGACCTGAATCAGAACACAAGTACAGGTACAAAGGAGACCTGAGTCTGCCTCGCTCTGTTAATGTAGCTCTAATGATGTCAATGATATTCAGAGAATTGCTAACAAACGCAAGTGCGCAACTGTAATGGCTGGGGAGGGGAGGGTGGTGGTAATTCCAATTCCTTGCTTGGCAGAGAAAGGTATCAAGTGACTTTCCTAATTTTCTGATCAGCATCTCTCCAGGGCTGAGCTGGGCCCCACGTAGTTATGTCCATCACCTTACTCCAGATTCTAAGGCAATCGAGGACCCACAAACAGGACCAGAGAGTTCAAGGCACTCTACATGCCTTCTCACTTTTCCAGAATAAAGAATCGGAAGACATCACCTCTTAGAATGCCTCGCGAACATATTTAAATTTTAATTCTTCAATCCCTCTAAACGAAGAAACAGAGCCGGGTGTGGTGGCTCCTGCCCGTAACCTCACAGCACTTTAGGAGGCTGAGGTGGGAGGATAGCTTGAACCCAGGAGTTCGAGACCAGCCTGGGCAATACAGTGAGACCTTATCGCACTCATTGTACAAAAAATACAAAAATTAGCTGAGTGTGGTGACATGTACCTCCCAGCCACTTAGGAGGTTGAGGTGGGAGGATCGCTTGAGTCCGGGAGGTGCAGGTTGCAGTGAGCAGAGATTGTGCCACTGCACTCCAGCCTGGGCGACAGAGCGAGACCCTGTCTCAAAAATAAATAAAATTATAAAAAAAAATAAAAGAAACAACTGATATACTTGGTTGTAGCTGCAAGGATTATCAGTTACCCTCTGCCCATAACCCTTAAGTGAAGGGCTTGTCCAGGGGCCACTGATCTTGGATGACCTGGCAGGGGAGCGGGACACTCCAGGTGTCTTAGTAGGGCCATTCCTAAAGTCTTAAAGGTGGCGTTGAGCAGTATGAGGGACTTCCACACAGCACACACACATCAGGTCTGAATCTTCTCTGCAGTACGTGCAGGGTTTTATGCTGTAGCCCCAGAGATTTGGGTCTCTGCTTTTACGAAGTCATCCCCTAGAGATTACGTGAGTACTTCAACAAGTGCATCCAATTTCCCTCCATACCCAAAGTCTGGGTTGTGGAGAATTCACGTGTCCTGCACTCCCTGGTTTCTTGGCGGGAAGTTGCCACTGATGGCGTATTTATTTTCCTTAGGAAAGCCAAGAAGAATGAGCCTAAAACCCACCAACTCACCAGACACAACGCCCCCCACTGGTGGGCCATTAGTGCCAGGGCTTACCTGGGACGTCAATCAATCTTTTGTAGACATTCAAGAAAGCTGCTTCAGCTTCTTTGCTTCTTTTACTCAGTGCATCAATCTGAAAGGGAAGGAAAGAAAGAAAAGAAAAACAAAGAGCTCAACATTTGTCAAGAGGTAATTTACAAAGTATTACACATCGAGTGAATTCCCGTAGCAAGCGGAAGTCTGATTCCTCTGCGTAGATGCTTGACAACTGGGCTTCAATCTCTTAGAGGAAATGCCTGCAAACACAAAAGGACCCTGTTCATGAAGGTAAACGAGGGAGGAGCAGAGATTTGGGAGTATGGAGCCATTCACTCTACAAGCAGGGAACACTGGGTGGGTCTTCCATAGAGAAAGGTCTGGCATGCCCTTCCTGGTCTTTTTCTTCTCCAAGTACTCACTTAAGAGCTGGCCATGTGCTAGACACTGCTGGGGATCAGAGGTGGGCGGGAAAAGACAGTTTCTACCCCCAGGAGCTCAGGGTCTAGGAGGGAAACAGGTATGTAATTAACAAGTAATTAAATTCCTGGGGACATGGAGAAGGGAACTTCAGGCAGTAAAGTTGTGACCTTGGAGCAGAGTCTTAAAAAGCATTTCACCCAGGTGGACAGGTAATACGCTGCATGTAAACGGATGAACGCATTCAAATCCCGGGAGTAAAGAATTTCATAAAATTCTTTTTTTTTTTTTTTGAGACAGAGTCTTGCTCTGTCGCGCAGGCTGGAGTGCAGTGGCATGATCTCAGCTCACTGCAACCTCTGCCTCCCAGGTTCAAGCGATTCTTGGCCTCAGCCTCCCAAGTAGCTGGAATTACAGGCGCCCACCACCATGCTGGGCTAATTTTTGTATTTTTAGTAGAGACAAGGTTTTATCATGTTGTCCAGGCTGGTCTCGAACTCCTGACCTCGGGTGATCTGCCCGCCTCAGCCTCCCAAAGTGCTGGGATTACAGGCGTGAGCCACTGCATCTGGCCTATGTGTTCTAAGACACTCATTCGCATGTCAGCTTGTGCTCCATTCCTGGAGTCCAGATTAAGAATCTACCAACATGGCTACAACACACCATGGGGCATAGGGGACCCACGAGAGTCTGCCGGGTGGGAAAGCGGATACATATGTGGGAGCTATGGGTGACACAGTTGGACAAGCAAGTGGGGTGCAATTTTGAGGGGCACAAGCGCACATGGTGCAGGGTGACCCTCATCACCTGGGCAGCAGTCAGGGTGGAAAGAGCACAGGAGGGGGCAGGGAGGAAGAGACCCCTCGGATATCACTGCTTTCATCCGAGTGAGATGCGCTGGGCAGTGGTTGTGGGTGTTGAGGAGGAGGAGGGGGCGGCTGGAGAGATCAGTGACACACACAGTTGACGTGAGGCCCAGAAGAAAAAGGTGAATCGAGGACGGTCCTGGGAATTCCAGATTAGGCAACTGGCAAGGTTTTGCGATGGTGGCCAGGATTGGTTTGTTTTGTGAACTGACTAGCTGAGCCAGTTTCCTCTAGTGTAGACGTCTGTTCATCAACTATGCTGGATGCATATGCAAAGAGCCTGCCGTGGTTGGACGGACTTGTTAGAATATTTAGCTTACCTACACACCTGCTGAGACAACAGCTCGCACTTCACAGCCGAAACACGCAAGACTGCACATGTACCAATGTCATACTGGCTCAGGCAAAGGACAGGAAATTATATATTCTGTCTGTCCCCTCCTAGAACTATGCTGTCTCCGATGTTATTACAGAGGCAAAGGATATGGTTTAATTACAGGGCCTCTCACCTGAGCCACCAGGCAGTCCGTTAAGGGCTGAGAGAGGTCTCCTGATTAAGGATATGGAGCGCTCAGAATTGGGGGACGATGGCTAGCGGGAGCTGGGCCTAGAAAATCGAATGCATAGCAGCCTAGTGCAATGCAAGCATTTCCAACTTCTAACAAGCTGTGCACCAAGATTCCAATCTGAAGTCAATTGTTTGGAACTCAGACACATTTCCACCCCCCTCAACCTGAAAAGATAAGGCTGTGATTCTGGGCCAGGTGTGGTGACTCACGCCTGTAATCACAGCACTGTGGGAGCCCGAGACAGGAGGATGGCTTGAGCCCAGGAGATCAAGACCACCCTGGGCAAAATAAGAGCTATCTACAAATTAAAATTTAAAAATAAAAATTTTACAAAAAACAAAAAAATTAGCTGGGTGGGGTGGCAATGCACCTGTAATACCAGCTACTTGCGAGGCTGAGGTGGGAGGACTGCCTGAGCCTAGGTGTTCGAGGCTGCAGTGAGCTGTGTTCACGCAGCTGCACTCCAGCCTGGGCAACACAACGACTCTGTCTCAAATTAAAAAAACAAAAAACAAAAAACAAGGTTGTGAATTTGGTGTTGAGTAGAGTTTCAGAACAATATGCAAGGACTTTTTTTTTGAGATGGAGGCTTGCTCTGTTGCCCAGGCTGGAGTGCAGTGGTGCAGTCTCAGCTCACTGCAGCCTCCGCCTCCCAGGTTCAAACAATTCTCCTGCCTCAGCTTCCCAAGTAGCTGAGACTACAGGAGTGCGCTACCACACCCAGCTAATTTTTTTTTTTGTATTTTTAGTGGAGACGGGGTTTTGTCATGTTGGCAAGGCTGGTCTTGAACTCCTGACTTCAGGGGTCAGGAGAGACTACAGGCATGAGCCACCATGCCTTGCCTACAAGGACTATTGATATGACAAGACCACGCTTTGTTTTTAAAATAACCCCCTCCCCCATTATTAGCAACTCATGCTCATTGTGTGATCAGAAAAATATCAAAAATACAGAAAAAAAATTTAAAAGTATAATTAAAATCCACCACTCACCGGCAGGAGTCAGACTATCAGGTCTTTATTTCTAATTTTTTTTCCTAATTATAAAAAAAAAAAAAAAATAGAGTTGCGGTCAGGTGCGGTGGCTCACGCCTGTAATCCCAGCACTTTGGGAGGCCCAGGTGGGCAGATCATGAGGTCAAGAGTTCGAGACCAGCCTGGCCAAGATGATGAAACCCCATCTCTACTAAAAATACAAAAATTAGCTGGGCATGGTGGCGTGCACCTGTAATCTCAGCTACTCAGGAGGCTGAGGCAGGAGAATTGCTTCGCTTAGTACTTGGGAGGTGGAGGTTGCAGTGAGCTGAGATCGCACCACTGTAGTCCAGCCTGGCAACAGAGCAAGACTCCGTCTCAAAAAAAATAAAGTTACATGAAATGCAGACACACAGGCAAACAAAAGAGAAGTATTATACATTAGAGTGGTCTCGGACTGCGGGTGGGTGGGAAGGAGGGGCTGGTGGATGCCAACTGAAGGGTGTGGGATTTCCTTTTGGGGTGATGAAAACGTTTGACAATTGTGGTGACAGCTGTGCAACTTTGTGAATATCCTAAAAGTCAATGAACTCCAGACTTTAAATGGGTGAATTATATGGTATGTGAATTATATCTCAATCAAGCTGCTTAAAACGCGTGTGTGTATGTACATACTTGAAATCAGCCTATACGTAAGATTGTGTGTTGTGCTTTCTTTCCCTGTCATACCATGTATCTTTCTCCATATCTATTACAAATTTTGGGAACTGTCTAAATGGCACTGTTTCAACTGTACCTAAGCTCACATATTACAGATGTCTAGAGTAAGCAATGGATTTGGAGTTGCTTCTCCAGATGAATTGGAACGCTCCCTGGGGCTCTTCTAAGAGAGGCAGGTGGGTAGCAGAGTCTGTCCAGCTTTCTGGAGTCTGTCCAGCCCCGGCTGCTGTCCATACCGCTTGACGGCCACACAGAGGCTTCTCTTTCTGGCTTAGGATCTGCCTAGGGAGGGCCCCTCACTTCCCAGGTATTCCGACTCAGGGTACCGGGTGGCTGCGTCTCCTGGAGGCAAGGGCTGGGATCAGGAAGGATCCTGAACTCTGTCCTCCTGTCTCCTGTTTGGGTTATTCCCCGGGATGTGGGGTTTGGTAATTTACACAGCACACTTCAGGGCTATAATGGGTTGAATTGTGTCTCTTGAAAGATGATGAAGTCCTGACCCCCAATACCTGTGAAGGTGACCTTATTTGGAGCTAGGGTCTCTGCAGGTGATCAAGGTAAGGCAAGGTCATTAGCCTGGGCCCCCTGGACACAGAGACAGACATGTAGACAGGTAGGATATCACAGGGAGATGAAGGAGAGACTGGGCTGATGATCTACAAGACGAAGATGACCAGGAAACCACCAGAAGCTGGGACAGGGACACAGTAGATTCTCCCCTACAGCCTGCAGAAGGAACCAGCCCCGTGGACACCGGGGTTTTAAAACCACTCCACTGAGCCAGGCGTGGTGGCTCACACATGTAATCCCAGCACTTTGGGAGGCCAAGGCGGGTGGATCACGAGGTCAGGAGATGTAGACCAGCCTGGCCAACATGGTGAAACCCTGTCTCTACTAAAAATACAAAAATTAGCCGGGCATGGTGGCGGGCGCCTGTAATGCCAGCTACTCAGGAGGCTGAGACAGGAGAATTGCTTGAACCCAGGAGGCAGAGGTTGCAGTGAGCCGAGATCACGCCACTGCACTCCAGCCTGGCGACACAGCGAGACTGCGTCTCAGAACAAAACAAAACAAAAAAAAATCACTCCATGTGTATCCGTGTCATTTTATCCAAACCGGCATAAAAACCAAAAACCCTAGTGTTCCTCCACTCATTGGAGCTGTATCACAGGGACCATGACTCTCAGTCCTCTCCCCGTGCCCTCTTCCACTAACACAGGGAAATTCCAGCCCAGTCCTGAGGAACATGGTCAGGCCAATGAGTTTAATTAATTCAGTATGCAAATGAACCATGAGGTTTCTTAAAAGAGACGACTTAAAAGATCCTTTTCTAAATGATAAAGTCCCCTCAGCCCCCACAGACAAGAATAGGCCTCAAGGCTGGGCGCAGTGGCTCATGCCTGTGATCCCAACAATTTAGGAAATGGAGGCAGGAGTTCAAGACCAGCCTGGGCAGCAGAGTGAGACCCTATTTCTACCAAAAATAAAAATTAGCTGGGCATGGTGGCATGCACTTGTAATCCCAGCACTTTGGGAAACCGAGGTGGGAGGAGGGCTTGAGCCCAGGAATTCAAGACCAGCTTGGGCAGCATAGTGAGACCCTATCTCTACAAAAAAATACAAATTAGCCAGGCACAGTGGTACACGCCTGTAGTCCCAGCTACTCGGAGGCTGAGGTGGGAGGATCGCTTGGGCCAAGGGGTTCAAGGCTGGAGTAAGCTATGACTGAGCCACTGCACTCCAGCCTGGACGACCGAGCGAGACCCTATCTTAAAAAAAAAAAAAAAACCAGAATGACCCTGAAGTTGGAGTTCGGTCCATCCTCCCTCTGCAGCTCACCCAGTCTGTGGTGGGTTGTCTCTTCGTGTGACTTCTCTGCTGCAGCTGGTGACTTCCTAGTTCCGTGCTTTGCTTACTTGGAACACCCTTCGCTAACCTCTCCGTCCACTCAAAACCTATCTGCACACACCACTTCCTCCAGACCTCGAGCTGGGTTCCTGGGCTGTTCTGAGCCTAGAGGGAGGGAGGGAGGGAGCCAGGGCTTTGAATGCCAGCCCCACCTCATCTGCACGAGGAGGAGACAGCAGCAGCCTCCTGGGGCTGGACGGGTCACTGACCTACCCTGGCAAGGGCCCCAGTACCAGACACAACATAGTGACTCTGCCACACAGAACAGCTTCCCCCCAGGTGTCCACGTGGCTACCGGCCAGGAAGAGCACCCGTGAGAGTGAGGGAGGAAGGGACAGTGTCCTGCTCACCTTCATGCCCCCCACACACCTGCCTGACTCCCTGCAGGGAGCCCAGCCCACCCACTGCATGCCTTGGAGGTGCAAGCCAAGGCTTGGTAACACGGCTCCCTCTGAGAAGGGGAGGGATCTGTAAATGAGCAAACGTCTAAGGCGAGGTCTTAAGGCAAGGATTGCTGAAGAGAGGATCCTAGGCTAGGGTTCCAGCTCACTCGTGCCTGCGTGCACGTTAGCGTGAGGTAGGTACAGTGCCCTTAAAACCATTTAGAGCCGGCACCGTTGCTCATGCCTGTAATCCCAGCACGTTGGGAGGCCAGGGTGGGAGGATCGCTTGAGCCCAGAAGTTCAAGACCAACCTGGGCAACATAGCAAAACTCCATTTCACACACACTCTCACACAGACACAAAACCATTTAGAAGAAGCTAAACCAGGATGGATCTAGAGACGGTTAGACACTGGCCTGCGGCCTTGGGTAAAACCTGTCTTGCTCTGAGGGATCAGCCTCTTTTTCAGTCTCACCTCCTGCCATGCCTCACACTCCTGCCACACCCAGTCACTCCCAGTTCCCAGAACACATGAGCAACTTCCCCTCCGCCTGGAAGGCGCCTCCCAGGAATGCTACCCTGATCCGCAAGCTCAGAGCAGATCCATCTCCCAGCCGCGGCCACTCCCACCACCACCTGGGGCTGTCCTGGAGTTCTAAGATGACAGATAAGGCTGCCTGACTCAGGGATCCTGAATTCCTGGAAAACTAAGCTGTAGCATCAACTGTCTTTCCTCCCGACCACGGGCATACAGTGGGTGTTTAATATGCTTTTAATATCTTCTGCAATGGTCAACTGCATGGTCTGCAGACGTGACCCAAGGGTTCGGGAATCCAGGTTTAAATATTTATGAAAATGCTCAATATGTAAAGAGTTCTTGACCAGGCGTGGTGGCTCACGCCTGTAATCCCAGCACTTTGGGAGGCCAAGGTGGGTGGATCACTTGAGGTCAGGAGTTCGAGACCAGCCTGGCCAACATGGTGAAACCTCGCCTCGACTAAAACTATTAAAAATTAGCTGAGTGTGGTGGCGGGCACCTGTAATCCCAGCTACTCGGGAGGCTAAAGCAGGAGAATGGCGTGAACTCGGGAGGCGGAGATTGCAGTGAGCCAAGATCATGCCATTGCACTCCAGCCTGGGAGACAGAGTGAGACGCCGTCTCAAAAAAAAAAAAAAAAAAAAGTAAAAAGAAAAAGAAATGCTTAATATGTAAAGAGTAAAGAGTTCTCTGTGTAGTAAGCATCTGTTTTGTGTGCTGTGAGATGATGACAGCCACTTGGCTGGCAATAGCTCCTGGGAGGTGTCTTTCTCTACTGTACACACCCAACAGCACTCTCCAGCTGTCTTCCTGCAGTGACCCTCACATCTGCACTAATGGCTGCTACTGGATTCTGCGGTTAGGTTTTCAGCAACATCACTTTCATAAGGTTTTTTTTTTTTTAATGTAGTGTTACATTTATTTATTTATTTATTTTGAGATGGAGTCTTGCTCTGTCGCCCAGGCTGGAGTGCAATGGTGCAATCTCGGCTCACTGCAAACTTCCCTCCCAGGTTCAAGCGATTCTTCTGTCTCAGCCTCCCGAGTAGCTGGGATTACAGGCACCCATCACCATGCCCGGCGAATTTTTGTATTTTTAATAGAGATGGGGTTTCTCCATGTTAGCCAGGCTGGTCTCGAACTCCTGACCTCAGGTGATCCGCCCGCCTCGGCCTCCCAAAGTGCTGGGATTACAGGCATGAGCCACTGCACCCGGCTAAGTGTTACATTTAAAGACAAATGTGTAGGTACAGTGGCTCACGCCTATAATCCCAGCACTTTGGGAGGCCAAGGTGGGAGGAACATTTGAGCATGGGAGTTCGAGATCAACCTGGGCAACGTAGCAAGATCCTGTCTCTACAAAAAATAAAAACTTGGCTGGGTGGGCGTGGTGGTGCATGCCTGGGGTCCCACCTCCTTAGGAGGATCCCTTGAGCCCAGGAGGTCAAGGCTCCAATGAGCTATGATTGCACCACTGCACTCCAGCCTGGGTGACAGTGAGATCCTGTCTCAAATAAAATAAGATAAAGACAAATGTCTATAGGAAGGTATTTTAATCTAGCTCTCAATCAGTATCTGCTTATGATAGTACAAAAACTCAGTCTAGGTTTGGAAAACAAGTTCATAGAAATCCACTAGATCTCTGAGATATGGAAGGGGTGAGAAAGTGCCCAACCATGTGAGTGCCAGCAGGGCTGTGCTGTGGGCTCCTGGAGTCACACGGAATATGCTGCTGCCGCTCCCAACTACCATCTAGGCTCCCTGGAGGAGGCGTCACACATCTCTGCTCACTGCCACGTGACTTGTAGTGTAACAGCAACTTCCCCCTGGATGTCAGGAGTGGCCACATGAAATGCTTTGGCCAGTGGTATCTAAGTGATGGTGTCTTATCTGAGCGTTAAGATTTAAGAGCCAGTGTGCTCCCTCCCTCTGCTGCGAAGACCTTATAGGACCTGCTTCCTCCACTGAGATCCTAGAATGAGGACCACTCACAGGGCTGGGGCACAGTCACAGCCAACCCCCAGTCAGCATGACACATGAACAAGAAACGATCTTTGGTTGCCACGGGCCACTGAGATTTGTAGCAGTTTGTTTGTTACTGCAGCATAATCTAGTAAAAGCTGATGGTTACAGATCTCAAGAGTTGGCCATATCTCTAAGAGAGTAACATACAGTGCCGGGCACAGTGGTTCACTCCCGAGCTCAAGTGATCTACCCACCTCAGCCTTCCGAAGTGCTGGGATTACAGGCATGAGCCACTGTGCCCGGCCAAGAAGTGCTGTGTATTTTGAAATAAAAAAGGCTCATTTCTCCAGTGTAACACAGGGGCCTGGCCATGCCCATGTGGTAGGCAAGTCCACGCCACACACAGCCAAGAGCCTGGGCATGCTGTTGGCACACCAGGGTTTGATTTCTAGCTCCAACATAGAACAGGTGCTCTGCCTGGACCACTGAATTAACCTCTCTGGGCCTCAGTTTTTTCATCTGCAAAGTGGGGAGATACATCTTGGTTGCTGTGAAGATCAAAGCCGTGGCAGCTCTTGGAAAACAGTGAAGGAACCGCTGTCTCACCAGCTTCACTTCTCAGATGCAGAAACCCACCAAGTTACTTGGAACCTGGCCCCTGGCCCCTCCTAGGGGCCCCTAGCATTGCACACTGGGGCTGGGGGCCACATGGTCAATGGAAAGAGTGTGTGGTTTGATGGAAAGACAGACTTGGGTTTGAATCCTAGTTCCAGCACACACTGGCTGGGTGACTGGGAGGCAGGTTACTTAAATGCTGAAGTCTTTGGCTGGGCACGGTGGCTCACACCTGTAAATCCCAGCACTTTGGGAGGCCAAAGCGGATGGATCTCCTGAGGTCAGGAGTTCGAGACCAGCCTGGCCAACATGGTGAAACCCTGTCTCTACTGAAAATACAAAAATTAGCCAGGCATGGTGGCGCATGCCTGTAATCCCAGCTACTCGGGAGGCTGAGGCAGGAGAATTGCTTGAACCCTGGAGGCGGAAGTTGCAGTGAGCTGAGATCATGCCACTGCACTCTAGCCTGGGCTAGAGTGAGACAGAGTGAGAGTCTGTCTCAAAAAAAAAAAAAGGCCAGGCACGGTGGCTCACACCTGTAATCCCAGTGCTTTGGGAGGCCAAGGTAGGCAGATCACAAGGTCAGGAGTTCAAGACCAGCCTGGCCAACATGGTGAAACCCCCATCTCTACTAAAAATACAAAAAATTAGCCAGGCGTGGTGGTGGCCACCTGTAATCCCAGCTACTTGGGAGGCTGAGGCAGGAGAATTGCTTGAACCCAGAAGGCAGAGGTTGCGGTGACCCAAGACCATGCCACTGCACTCCAGGACTGGGCAGCAAAGTGTGTGTGTGTGTGTGTGTGTGTATATGTGTATATATATATATGTGTGTGTGTGTATATATATTTTGTGTATATATATGTGTGTGTGTGTATATATATATATAGTCTGAAGCCTTGATCCCTTTGTCTATTAAGTGAGGGTAGTAACTCCCTCCTTGTTGAGCTGTTGTAATTATAAACGTGGGAACCTCCTACATTAAGTATCTGACACTGTCTGGATAGAAACTGGGTCAACATCACTAACCTTTGCTAATAACCTTTGCTAATATCCAAAGTCAGCACCTTTCTTTCCACCACACCATAGGTTATTCCCCATCGTGATCAAATCAAGCAGGAAGCCAAGATGTGGAAAGTCCTGGAGGACCAGGACCCTAAGCAACATTTTTTTTTTTTTTTTGAGACAGAGTCTCTCTCTGTCACCCAGGCTAGAGTGCAGTGGTGGGATCTCGGCTCACTGCAAGCTCCGCCTCCCAGGTTCATGCCATTCTCCTGCCTCAGCCTCCCAAGTAGCTAGGACTACGGGTGCCCACCACCACACCCGGCTAATTTTTTTGTATTTTTTTTTTAGTAAAGACGGGGGCTTCACCATGTTAGCCAGGATGGTCTCGGTCTCTTGACCTCATGATCCGTCCGCCTCGGCCTCCCAAAGTGCTGGGATTACAGGTGTAAGCCACTGCGCCCAGTCCCTAAGCAACATTTAAGACCACAGTGATGACAGCATATTCAAGAACAATCCACTAGCCTGTATACCCTGGGAGTTTACAAGCTAATGATTTAGAAATAAACACAGGCCATTAAAAGAATTTTCAAATCGATGAGCTCTGTCGGAGTATAGGCCAATAAAAATCAACAAAGCTGCAGGGATATGATAGGGTAGTTTTGTCGCGCTCGAAGTCTGGCTGTAGAATGTTTTCAAGAGCAAAGCATGATTTGAAGGGCCACATTAAACACTAGAAGTCAGCTAAGACTGAGCCAGGTGCTGTCCAAAACAGACACGTACGCAGGCCAAATCTTGAGGGTTTTAATTTTTTTTTTTTTTTTTGAGATGAAGTCTCACTCTGTCACCCAGGCTGCAGTGAGGTGGCACGATCTCGGCTCACTGCAACCTCCACCTCCCGGGTTCAAGTGATTCTCCTGCCTTAGCCTCCTGAGTAGCTGGGACTACAGGCACCTGCCACCACGCCTGGCTAATTTTTGTATTTTTAGTAGATGGGGTTTCACCATGTTGGCCAGGCTGGTCTCAAACTCCTGACCTCAAGTGATCCACCCGCCTTGGCCTCCCAAAGTGCTGGGATTACAGGTGTGAGCCACCGTACCCAGCCCCACTTAGTAAGTTTCTAAGAGGAAAACTAGAGAGGCCCCGAAGAAGCCGCTGGCTTGGAGAAAGGGTATGGGATCCATAGAGGAAATTTGTGGCAGGGGATAGCACAAGATTAAAAGCCAAGATGATAAAAACAGCAACAAGCATTTCTATTCTCCTTGAGTTTACAAAGCCCTTCCAAGTACATCTGCCATTCTGGCTGTCAACATCTATCTGAAAGGCTGTCTTGGGGAAGAAAGATTACTGTCTTCTCTCTCCCCACAGTGCAAAACCAGAATGGGCAGGTAAATTCTCCAGGATGGCAGATCACGGCTTAGACAACAGGGAAACCTGCCTGCAGCAGGCTCTTCAGTGGAAGGAGGTGCTGGCTGCTTGCTCACCTCTGCTTCACTTCTTCCTTCATTTTGTCAATAAAGTCATTTAAGGAGGCTAAGATGTGCTAGACCGTGTTCTATTCCAGCCTATGGGAGACACAGATTCCTACTGCTGCTCCCAAAAAGTTTAAGATGGGGTAACGCTCCCCTCCCCTATCTCCCTCGGGTAAATCCCGGTGGGGGTGTGGGGCAGGCTTCCTAGGGGATAAATGCCTACCTGAGATTTTTACATCACCATTGTTGTGAGTAGATAATATATGTGTACAATAAAAAAAATTGTAGAGGTATAAAAACATACACATTCAGCAAGACTGCACAATGCAAGATCAATATATGGGTATACCTCAAAGATAATGCAGGTTTGGTTCCAGACCACCATAAGAAAGTAAAAACAGACCAGGTACGGTGGCTCACGCTTGTAATCCTAGCACTTTGGGAGGCTAGGAAAGGCAGATCACCTGAGGTCAGGAGTTTGAGACCAGCCTGGCCACTATCGTGAAACCCTGTCTCTACTAAAAATACAAAAAAAAAAAAAAAAAAAAATTAGCCAGGTGTAGTGGCACATGCCTGTAATTCCAGCTACTCGGGTGGCTGAGGCATGAGAATCGCTTGAACCCAGGAGGTGGAGGTTGCAGTGAGCCGAAATTGTGCCTCTGTACTCCAGCCTGAGTGACGGAGACTGTCTCAAAAATAGAACAAAAAAGGCAAGTATGACAAAAAGTGCAAATATTGCAATGAAGCACATCATATAAAAATTTTGGTTTTCCAGTGAATATAAAAGTTATGTTTATATCATAGTCTGTTAAGTATGTAATAGCTCTATGTCTCAAAAATGTACATATCTTAATTTAAAAATGCTTTATTGCCAAAACATGCTAACGATTATCTGAGCTTTCAGGGAGTTGTAATCTTTTTGCTGGTGGAGAGTCTTGCCTTGGTGTTGGGTGGCTGCTAGACTGATCAGGGTTGTGGTTACTGAAGCTTGGGATGACTGTGGCAATTTCTTAAGACAACAATGAAATTGGCTAGGTTGATTGACTCTTTCGTTAACACAAGATTTCTGTGTATCATGCGATGCTATTTGATAGATTTTTACCCACAGTAGAACTTCTTAAAAAATAGGAGTCGATCCTCTCAAACCCAGCCACTGCTTTATCAACTCAGTTTATGGAATATTCTAAATCCTTTGTTGTCATTTCAACAATATTCACAGCATCTTCACCAAGAGTAGTTTCCATCTCAAGAAACCACTTTCTTTGCTCATCCTAAGAAGCGACCCCTCATCCATTCAAGTTTGATCATGAGGTTGCAGCAATTCAGTCACATCTTCAGGCCCCATTTCTAATTCTAGTTCTCTTGCTATTTCCACCGCATCTGCAGTTCCTTCCTCCACCGAAGCCTTGAACCCCTCAAAGTCATCCATGAGGGCTGGAATCCATTTCTTCCAAACTCCTGTTCATGTTGCTATTTCAACCCCCTCCCATGAATCACAAATGTTCTTCATGGAATCTAAAATGGTGACTCCTTTCCAGAAGGAAAGGATTTCTATTTAATTTGCCTAGATCTATCAGAGGAATCACCATCTATGGCAGCTATAGCCTTACAAAACGTATTTCTTAAAAAATAAGACTTGAATGTCAAAATTACTCCCTAATCCATGTGCTGTAGAATGCAGGTTGTGTTAGCAGGCATCGAAACAACATTCATCTTGTACATCTCCATCAGAGCTCTTGTTGACCAGGTGCACTGTCAGTGAGCAGTCATATTTTGAAAAGAACCTTTTGGCTAGGTGCGGTGGCTCACGCCTGTAATCCCAGCACTTTGGGAGGCTGCGGCAGGTGGATCACAAGGTCAGGAGATCAAGACCATCTTGGCTAACATGGTGAAACTCCATCTCTAATAAAAATACAAAAAATTAGCCAGGCATAGTAGCACACACCTGTAATCCCAGCTACTCGGGAGGCTGAGGCAGGAGAATCACTTGAACCCAGGAGGCAGAGGTTGCAGTGAGCTGAGATCGCACCACTAGACTCCAGCCTGGGTGACAGAGTGAGACTCTGTCTCAAACAAAAACAAAAACAAAAACAAAAACAAAAAAAATCTTTTTATCAGCTGAGTGCGGTGGGTCATGCCTGTAATCCCAGTACTTCGGGAGGCTGAGGAAGGTGGATCATGAGGTCAGGAGTTCAAGACCAGCCTGGCCAACATAGTGAAACCCCATCTCTACTAAAAATACAAAAATTAGCCGGGCATGGTGGTGGGAGCCTGTAATCCCAGCTACTCAGGAGGCCGAGGCAGGAGAATCACTTGAACTTGGGAAGCAGAGGTTGCAGTGTGCCGAGGTCGTGCCATTGCACTTCAGCCTGAGTGACAAGAGCAAGACTCCGTCTCAAAAAAGAAAAGAATCTTTTTAAATTCTGGGCAGTAGGTCTCAACAGTGGGCTTAAAAGATTCAGTAAGCCATGCTGTAAACAGATGCTGTGATCTAGGCTTTATTATTCCATTTCTAGAGCACAGGCAGAGTAGGTGTAGCTTAATTCTGGAGGCCCGAGGATTTTTCCAAATGGTAAATGAGCAATGGCTTCAACTTCAAGTCACCAGCTGCATTATCCCCTAACGAGAGTCGGCCTGCATTTGGAAGCTTTGAAGACAAGACACTGACTTCTCTTTAGCTATGCAAGTCCTAGATTATATCTTCTTCCAAGAGAAGGCTACTTTACCTACATTGAAAATCTGTTGTGTAGCACCATCATCTTCATTGATTATCTTAGCTGGATCTTCTGGATAACTTGCTGCAGCTTCCACCAAAGCATTTGCTGCTTTACTTTGCACTTTTGTATTATGGAGATGAATTCTTTCCTTAAACATCATGAACCAACCTCCCCTAGCTTCCAACTTTTCTTCGGTAGCTTCCCCACCTCCGTCAGCCTTCATAGAATTGAAGAGTCACGGCTTTGACTTGAGACAATTAAGACCCAATTAAAAGAATTAGACTTTGGCTTAAGAGAATGTTGTGGCTGGTTTGATCGTCTATCCAGACCACCAAAATTTTCTCCCTGTCAGAAATAAGGCTTTCTTATCATTCGTGTGTTCACTGGAGTAGCACTTTTCATTTCCTTCATGAACTTTTCCTTTGCACTAATGACTGGGCTAACTGGTGCAAGAAGTCTAGCTTTTAACCTACCTCAGCTTTCAACATGCCTTTCTCGCTGAGATTAATCATTTCTAGCTTTTGACTTAAAGTGAGAGACACGTGACTGTTCCTTTCACTTAATTAAATAGGCCATTGTAGGATTATTAATTCACCTAATTTCAATATTGCTGTGTCTCAAGAAATAGGGAAACCCAAAGACAGGAAGAGATGGGAAACAGCTGGTTGGTGGAGTAGTAAGAACACACACAATATTTATCAATTAAGTCTGCCATCTTATATGGGGCACAGTTTGTGGTGTCCCCAAACAATTACGATAGTAATATCAAAGCTCCCTGGCTGCAGATCACCATATCAGATATAATAATAGTGAATGATTGGAAATATTGTGGGAATTACCAAAGTGTGACAAAGAGAAATGAAGTGAGCACCTGCAGTTGGAAAAATAATGCTGACACACTTGTTTGACTGAGGGTTGCCACAGACTTCAATTTGTGAAGAAACACACTATCTTCAAAGCATAAAAAAGTGAAGCTCAATGCAACAAAGTATCCCTGTAAAAAAATCATTTGTCTTTCTATATGTTTGCAATAAATGATCTGAGAGTGAAAGTAAAAAAAAAAAAAAATCCATTTATAATAGCATCACAAAAAGTATAAAATACTTATGAATAAATTTGGCAAAAGAAATACAAAACTTGTGCTCTAAAAACCATAAAACACTGCTGAAAGACACTAAACTAAATGGAAAGACGGCCAATGCTTATGGATTGGAAGACTTAATATTTTTAAGATGGCAATAGTCACGAAGTTGATTTACACATTCAAGGTAATGCCTATCAAAATTCCAGCTGGCTTTTTTGGAGACAGGGTCTCACTCTGTCACCCTGGTTGGAGTGCAGTGTCACAGCCTCAGCTTATTGCAACCTCCAATTCCCAGGCTGAAGTGATCCTCCTGCCACAGCCTCCTGAGTAACTAAGACTACAGGAATGCACCACCATGCTTGGCTAAGCTTTAACTTTTTTCTTGTAGAGATGAGATCTCATTATATTGTCCAGGCTGGTCTTGAATTATTAGGTTCAAGCGATCCTCCTGCCTTGGCCTCCGAAAGTGTTAGAATTACAGACAAGAGCCCCTGCGCCTAGACCCAGCTGGCTTCTTTGCAGAAATTGACAAGTTGATTCTAAGATTCATATGAAAATGCAGTGACCCCAAATAACCAAAATAATTTTGAAAAAGGAAACAAGGTTGGAGGAGTCACACTTCCCAATTTCAATACTAAATACAAAACTACATTGACCTGAACTGATAGTGGCATAAGGATAAACATACAGATCAATACAGCCCAGAAAGGAAACCTCATATTATGATCAACTGATTTTTGACAAGAGCGACAAGACAATTCAAGGGTAAAAGAACAGTGTTTCAACAAATGTTGCTGGGACGACTGGATATCCACATGTGAAAGAGCAAAGTTTGATCCCTACCTCACACCATATGCAAAAAATTAACTGGAAATAAATCAAAGACGAAAACGTATGAGCTAAAACTACAAAACCTCTTAAAAGAAAACACAGGTGTCAACCTTTATGACCTTGGATTAGGCAATGGTTTCTTAGGTATGATGCCAAAAGCACAAATACCAAAAGAAAAATCGATAAATTGGATTTCATCAAATGTAAAACTTCTGTGCTTCTAAAGACGCTACCAAGAAAGTGAAAAGAGAGGCTGGGTGCAGTGGCTCACACCTGTAATCCCAGCACTTTGGGAGGCTAAGGCGGGTGGATCACCTGAGGTCAGGAGTTCGGGACCAGCCTGGCCAACATGGCGAAACCCTGTCTCTACTAAAAATACAAAAATTAGCTCGGTATGGTGGCACATACAACTGTGATCCCAGCTACTCAGGAGTCTGAGGCAGGAGAATGGCTCGAACCTGGGAGGCACAGGTTGCAGTAAGCTGAGATCGTGACACTGCACCCGCCCTGGGCAACAGGGTGAGACTTTGTCTCAAAAAAAAAAAAAAGAGTGAGAAGACAACCCGCAGAATGGAAGTTTTGAAAAGATACTCCAGAATATATAAGCCCTCTTACAACTCATTAAATAAAAAAACAATTAGCCAGGCATAGAAAGACAAACATCTCATATTCTCACATATTGGTGGGATATAAACATAAAAACAATTTAACTCTTGGACACAGAAAGTAGAAGGATGGTTACCAGAGGCTGGGAGGGGTAGTGGGGCTGGAAAGGTGGTATGGTTAATGGGTACCAAAAAAGCCAGGAGGAATGAATTAAAACCTATTATTTGATAGCACAACAGGGTGATTACAGTCAATAACTTAATTGTACATTTAAAAGTAATTAAAGAAGTATAATCGGGTTATTTGTAACACACAGGATAAATGCTTCAGGTGATGGATACTCCATTTTCCATAATGAGATTATTACACATAGCATGCCAGTATCAAAACATCTCATGTGCTCCACCCCATAAATATATATATATATATATAGTCCCCACAAAAATTAAAAATAAAAAATTTAATAAAAGTAACTGAATTAGAATACAGGCAAAGGATATGAACAGATATTTCTCCAAAGATACAAATGGCCAATAGGCACATGAAAAGATGCTCAATGCCAATACTCATTAGGGAAATGCAAATCAAAACCACAATGAGATACCACAACATCCACTGGGATGACTATCATCAAAAAGATAATGGGGCCGGGTGCAGTGGCTCACGCATATAATCCCAGCACTTTAGGAGGCCGAGGCGGGCAGATCACCTGAGGTCAGGAGTTCGAGAGCAGCCTGGCCAACATGGTGAAACCCTGTCTCCACTAAAAATACAAAAAAATTAGCTGGGCATGGTGGCACATGCCTGTAATCCCAGCTACTCAGGAGGCTGAGGCAGGAGAATTGATTGAACCTGCGAGGCAGAGGTTGCATTGAGCCGAGATCATGCTACTGCATTCCAGCCTGGGCAACAGAGCGAGACCCTGTCTCCAAAAAAAAAAAAAAAAAAAAGGATGATACTAAGTGTTAGAAAGGATGTCGAGAAATTGAATTGGAACCCTCCTACATTGCTGACAGAAATGTAAAATCATGCAGCCACCTTGGAAAACAGTTTGGCCATTCCTCAAAATGTTAAAAATAGAGTTACCCTATTACCCATCAATTCTACTCCTAGGTAGGCAAGAAAGACAAAAATGTTTACCCACACAAAAACTTATGTACATAGATGTTCATAGAAGCATTATTCTTAATAGCCAAAAAGTGGGAAAAAAAACAACTCCAAATGGCCATCAGCTGATAATTGGATAAATAAAACATGGGACATCCATACATGGAATATTATTCAGCAATAAAAAGAATGAAAGCAAGTACTGGTATATGCTACAGCATAGATGAATAACGAAACCATGGTTAAGTAAAAGAAGCCAGGAACAAAAAACTAATATATTATTTGATCTCATTGATATGAAATGTTAAGAATGGCCAAATCTACAGAGACAGAAGGGGGATTCATGGTTGCCAAGGGTTGGGGTTGGGATAAATGAGGAGTGACCACTAATGGGTATTAGGTTTCTTTCTTTTTAGACGGAGTCTCACTCTGTTACCCAGGCTGGAGTGCAGTGGTGCAATCTCGGCTCACTGCAACCTCTGCCTCCCAGGTTCAAGTGATTCTCCTGCCTCAGCCTCCTGAGTAGCTGGGATTACACGCACCCACCACCATGCTTGGCTAATTTTTTTGTACTTCTTTTTTTTTAGTAGAGACGGGGTTTCGCCATGTTGGCCAGGCTGTTCTCAAACTCCTGACCTCAAGTGACCTGCCCGACTTGGCCTCCCAGAGTGCTGGGATTACAGATGTGAGCCACCGCACCCGGCCAGTATGAGGTTTCTTTCTGAGCTGACGAAAATGTTCTAGAATTAGGGTGATGGCTGCACGACTTGGTGAATACACTAAAAGTCATTTAATTGTAAAAAGAAAAGCAAAGTGAAAACAAATTTGATAGTGAAAAGTAGGTCTTCCTCCCATCCACATCTACCTGTCACCCAGCTGCCTGGTCTGGAGGTAAAGATGGTCTTGGGTATCCTCCCAGAGATATTTACACATTTACAAGCATCTATAGACATGCACTGTCTTCCTTTTTTTTGAGACGGAGTCTCGCTCTGTCGCTCAGGCTGGAGTGCAGAGGCACGATCTTGGCTCACTGCAACCTCTGCTGCCCAGGTTCAAACGATTCTCCTGCCTCTGATTTTCCTACCCTACGTAGCTGGGACTACAGTTGCACACCATCACGGCCTGGCTAATTTTCTGTATTTTAGTAAAGACGGGGTTTCACCATGTTGGCCAGGCTTGTCTCAAACTCCTGAGCTCAGGTGATACGCCCGCATCAGTCTCTCAAAGTGTTGGGATTGCAGGCGTGAGCCACTGCGCCCGGCCCTATTTTTGTTTTTTTTTCAAACACAAATGATAGGCTATTAGATGCTGCTCTACATCCTGTGTTTTGCAAACTTAGGGCAAGTTTTAAAGAAGACAAAGATCATCTTTATTCGTGGTGGGAGGGACAAGGCTTCAGTGGGGAGAGGAGGGCTATTCAAAGACACAGAGACGTGTTCAAACAGAGTGGCCTGTTCAGAGAAGGGCAGGGACCTGCCGTGCCTTGGAGCAGAAGAGGTAACTGGGGATACGTGAGGTGAGGAGGCAGGCAGAGGCCAGCCTGTGGAGGCAGGTGCAGGGGACCACGCCCGGGGGAGGCAGCTTATGCTGAAGGGGAATCCCTGAAGATGTCAATCAGGGTGGGAAATGAAGCGATCACTCAGGACAGGATGGCAACTGGTGGTAGACAGACCAGACCAGCAAAGAGAGGGAGGAAGCTAACTGCTGGGAAGGAGGGAGATGATTCCAGCGAGGTTAGGGAAATAGAATTCACAGGGTCTTAGCAGGGAGTGTTGGCATGTGCCTGTAGTCCCAGCTACTCAGGAGGTTGAGGCGGGAGGATCACTTGAGTCCGGGAATTCGAGGCTGCAGTGAGCTATGATCACACCAATGCACTCCAGCCTGGGCAGCAGAGAGCCCAACACAATAATAATAATAATAAATAATAATAATAATAATAAGAAGAAGAATTCACAGGATCTAATACTGAACATAGCTTCTCCCAGAGTTCTGGCCAGGGCAACTAGGGGCTGGTTACCTCTCCTGAAATGGGGCATACGGAGGTGCCTGTGTTTACATGGGAAATGAAGATCATTGGTTAGTGAGGTTCCCAAAGTGGGATCCCCAGGGAGGCCTGACGTTGGATGACAGGCCCAGGCCAGAGGCAAAAATTTGGAACCACCAGCCCCAAACAGCCCAGATGAGGTTACTCAGGAGTGTGGATGGGACAGAGATACAGGGAAAGCCCCAGAAGGTTAAATCCTGGGGAGTACGGCTATTGAAGAAGTTAAAGGACCTGGAGGATCCTATAATCAATAACTAGCTACCAGCTCCCATCCAGCATTGCTTTTATGCCATCATCTTTAAACATGTGTATATAACGTCTCTGCTCTGCGAGAGAGATTTCCTGTTATATGGATGGGACAGAGAAGCGGACATGAGATATTCAAGGTCACGCTGGCAAATGATGATGTCAGGATACAAATCTAGATCTGACTCCAAGATCAGTGATTTGCCGGTTTAGTTTTCTCCACTCCTTCAAGCAGGAACCCAGGAGAAAATTCAGGAGACAGTGTGAAAAGGGAAGCAGTGTCCACACCCCGGGAGTCTGCTCCTATCATGGGGTGTCCTGGGCCACAGTGGCACCTCCTCAGTAGGGATGGCAGGAATGCTCCCAGCCAGACTCCTGAGCCCTCCTCGTGCCTGAGCTGGGACAAGACTGTGTTCCTAGAGTGATAGCCCTTATCTGCCGACGTGTGCTCTGTGGGGATGCCTGGTCCCACGTCTCAGGGCCAGACTTGCTCTCCTAAGTCCCCAAACATCAAGGGGCTCCCTGAAAAGCAAAGCTCTTTCCCAGGGCAGGCCTGCGGTCATTCCTCCCACAGCCCTAGGAACCAGTTTCTCCCCCTTCCTATGTACCCATGGATCATTTCGTGGGTTTGTTTTTCTTTTTTTGTTTTCGTTTTTTTTTTTGGTAGAGATGGGGTCTCACTTATGTTGCCCGGGCTAAACTCCTGGGCTCAAGCGATCCTCCTGCCTCGGCCTCTCCATCACACCTGGGATTATAGGTGTGAGCCACCACATCCAACTGGTTTCTCTTTTCTTGTTATGCTGGAAGACAGTGTAATCTCACAGGTTCCCCCTCTTCTTCTACTTCTAAAGCAATTCCAAGACACTCTTCAGGCTTTACAGAATAAGCATGGGCCTCGGAGTTTGACATCAGAGTCCAAGTTTCAGCTCAAGGCTGACAAGCTCCAAGGAAGTGACTTGATCTCTCTGGGCCCATTTACTCCTCTCTTCTCCGGGCTGAGCTGCTGTGCAGATGAAATGGGAGAAAGTAAGCGAAGCTTCTGGCACGCAGCTGTTGCTGAAGGGATGCTCTTCTTCTCACCCTCCTTCATCTGCTCAAAGGGCTACACTGAGTCTGCTGTGTTTCAGAGGAAATTTCTCCGAGTGAGTCTTTATTTCTTACTATCAGTGAACCGTGGCAGGCCTTTCCCAGCTCCTGCCCCCAGTACTGTGTCCCTCTAGGTCCTTGTAGGTGGTCCAAGAAAAGAGGCAGGGGACAAGGCCAAAGAACAGCAGCAAAGCAGGGAGAGGCCTATTCCATCCCCCAGCGAGGAGGGATCTCGGTGACTGCCGGCCCACCTGACTGGACTTAGAAGGCTCAGGAAGTTTACACTTAGAGGGGAACAGATGAAACAGACATGGAGCTCAAGTTTGTTTGTTTGTTTTTTTGAGATAGAGTCTCGCTCTGTCACCCAGGCTGAAACAGTCAACATTAACGATTTTATGTCAAATTCCCTTTATTTATTTTTGAGATGGAGTCTCGCTCTGTTGCCCAGGCTGGAGTGCAGTGGTACAATCTCAGTTCACTGCAACCTCTGCCTCCCAGATTCAAGTAATTCCCCTGCCTCAGCCTCCCGAGTAGCTGGGATGACAGGTGTGTGCCACCACGATTTTTGTATTTTTAGTAGAGATGGGGTTTCACCATGTTGGCCAGGCTGTTCTCAAACTCCTGACCTCAGGTAATCCGCCCGCCTTGGCCTCCCAAATTGCTGGGATTACAGGCATGAGCCATCGTGCCTGGCTGATTTTTTTAAAAATTTGATTAATAGTGGTCATGTGCCCTTATGTGTGTGTGAGAGAGTGGAATGAATACTAGACAGAGTTCAAACACCTGGGTTCTAACACTACCACCGCTTCCGACCAAGTGACCCTGTTCAGTCTATTTCTGACCTCGCAGGGCTGTGTCCATGAGGCTTTTCTGTGCAGGTGGCTGGACAAGCGTGTGACCCCATCAGGCTGGGGACACTCATTGGAGGTGGTGGGAATACAGTCGCATGAGGGTGGCATTTGCCTGGGCATAACAAGGTTCAAGGGAGCCAAAGATTTCAGGACAGGACCAGGAGAGGGTGGAGGGGAGGAGTGGCTGGAGCCTGGAGCTGGGAGTCCCTGCCTTGCCCCTTGGACTCTCTGCTACCCCTCCTGTTGGTAACTCAGAATGATGATGATGCCCCAGCACAGGGTGGTGAGGAAGGGTGAGTGACATCATGGAAATGGTCCTTTGTAGACGTAAAATGCTGTGCAAAATATTATTAGCAAAGGAAGTTGTGACACAATTGGAAAAAGACTGGGGGAGGGATGAGATGTGGAATACTCCACATCCAGCAACAAACTCCTCAGGGCTCTCAGCTGTTATCAGACTGCATCCTATGCTCCCTCCTCAGAACCACACACAGGAACGTGGGCTCCCTTTGGCCATGTGGTCCTTGGTGTCAGTTTCATTTAAGGAATGACTGCATTAAATTGATGGAACTTTAGTAAAACCTAATTAATATCCATATTGAGTTTTTCCAAGGGAAGGGAGATCTGCAGAAAATAAAATACCCTAGAAATTTAAATTCCACGATAGTCAAATAAATACTGTATGACTGAGTATTACAAGTTGGATGATTTTACTCCAGGAGACGAAAATGAGTAAAAGTCAATCTATTCTTACAGACACATACTGCTTTCTATTCATCCATCCATCCATCCATCCCTCCCTCCCTCCTTCCCTCTAGGCTAATCATCCATCCATCCCTCCCTCCCTCCCCCTCTCCTTCCCTCCCTCCATCTCTCCCTTCATCCATCCATAGCTCTATCCTATCATACATCCAAAAAGCCAATCGTCCAGCCATCCATCCCTCTATCCAATCATCTATCCATCCATCCTTCTATCCAATCATCCATCCATCTATCCCCTATTCACCCATGCCTCCATGCAATCAACCACCTATCTATTCCCATTTATCTATCAAATCATCCATCTACCCACCTACCCACCCACCATCCACCCATTCGTCCAACAATCCATCTACCCATCCACCACCACTTAACAGAGTGCCAAGCACTGTGCCACATGGGGATACAGATCTTGCTAAACTGTTAAGCTTCATGAAAGCAACGGCTGCATTCATTCACCTACCACCACTAACCAGGGTCTAGTTCTGGTCTAGCCTGGCACACATGCTCAGCAAATATTTAATGAATCAATGAATGGACAGACCTTCCCTGAGAAGCTCTTGGTCTGGAAGGGGACAGGGTTACAGCCCCGTCATGAGCAAGGTAGGAGAGCATCACGGGGGTGGGAACACTAGATGAGCAACAAGATCGCTTTGGCGACTCTCCCAGTGTGGCCTCCCTGACGAAGAATGCACTTCGCAAGCTGTCAAGAACAGAAGTGAGCTGGGTGTGGTAGCTCATGCCTATAATCCCAACACTTTGAGAGGCCTTTGTGGGAGGACTGCTTGAGGCCAGGGGTTCAAGACCATCTTGGGCAACATAGCAAGCCCTCATCTCTCCAAAAAAAATGCAAAAATTAGCTGCGTGTAGTGGTGTGTACCTGTAGTCCCAGCCACTCAGGAGGCTGAGGCTGGAGGGCTGCTTGAGCCCAGGAGGGCCAGGCTGCAGCAAGCTGTGATCGTGCAACTGCACTCCAGCCTGGGTGACAGAGTGAGACTGTCTCAAACAAACAAACAAACAAACAAAAAATCCAAACCAAACCAAAACAGACCAGGAGTGAAATGGGGGCTGGGCACAGTGGCTTACGCCTGTAATCCCAGCACTTTGGGAGACTGAGGCAGGTGGATCACTTGAGGTGAGGAGTTCGAGACCAGCCTGGCCAACATGGCGAAACCCTGTCTCTACTAAACATACAAAAATTAGCCAGGCATGGTGGCGTGTGCCTGTAATCCCAGCTACTTCAGAGGCTGAGGCAGGAGAATCACTTGAACCTGGGAGGCAGAGGTGGCAGTGAGCCGAAATCGCGTCCCTACACTCCAGCCTGGGTGACAGAGCAAGAGTCCATCTCCAAAAAAGGGAAGTGAAATGGGTAAGTCCTGGGGTTGCCCGGGGTGCCAGCTCTGTCCCGACTCCCATAGGGGCTGACATTGGTCTCTCTATCACAAGGGACCTCAATTTCCTTACCTGCAACCCAGTGGTCTCTTCGGCCTCAGGTTTTGAGTCAACTGTACCACAATATCATTTTCCTAAGTTATTCTGGGGTTCTCAGAGCTTCCTCTTGTGCATTTCAACTCAGTTCAGCTCAATTCAACAAACATTTCCCAGGCACCTACTACATCCCAGGCACTGGGAGATTCAGAAACTCCATGCACCCTACCTTAGCAGCCTGAACCCCAGGCCCAGAGCCCCATGTTCAGGAGCCATGTAGGCAGCTGGGTCCCTGGAGCTGGTCCCCCAGCAGAGATGCCAAGTGACAGCTGGGAAGGCCCACTCTGCCCGAGTTCAAGCTGTAAACATCCAAGAAATCTACCAGCAGTTACTGAGAGGATGTTAAAAATAATTAACCACTGAAAAGATTAGATTTGCTCTGGATTGTTCATTACATACAATGGTTTAATAGGACTTTTATTGAATAGCTGCAGAGCTCTGGGCCGAAATCAATTTGCCCTCCACGTGGAATTTTGATGTCTGCTGTTGACTTGTACAACATGGAGCAATTTGTAATCGCTCCAGCTTGCCGTTGTTTTCAAAGCTCCTGCTATATCACAAGCATTTATTTCTGACCACAAAATTACATTTATTCAACAGAAAGCAGCTCCAGGTCTTTAAGAGGTTAACTTCTGGAGTGCTTGGCTGCGCTCCAGCCCGCATCGGAGGGGGCGCGGGCGCGGTGGCACCCGGCAGTGGCGGCAGCGCCGGGCGGGCGGCCGTGATTAATAGACTGCTGAGAGCGCCCCTTTCCACAGGCGCAGGGCTCCTGCCCCGGCTTCCATAGATCATGGACTTAGCCTCAACATATCTGACTGAAATTGAATTTGGCTTCTCTCTCAACTGTTCATTTCCTATGTTATGCAAGGTTAGATCCCTTTCTGCATGAGCAGAACCAAACCAGCTGCAGCTTTGGAAGAGAAAATGTGCTTTCAATTATGCAGCTGGCCTGGATGTTGAGCCGCAGTCCGACGGGTCCCTAATTGAGCCATCATGGCGCAAACTTACAGGGAGACACTCTGTGTGTCAGGCCTGCGGGTTTTGCCATAAGATAATGACAGTACAGCAGCCGCATCACCACGGTGACCACCACAGCTAACACCACTGTCACCTCCACCACTGCAGAAGGCCCAAGAGCCTGTGGACAGACATACTGGGTGAGAAGTCAGTTCCCCAGCAAAGGTCCAGGGCAGCATGCTGTGTTAGGGTCCCTGGGAAGCCTCCCTGTATCTTCCAGCCAGAACGCGTCATCTTGTCCCCAGAGTGCCTGGTCTGCTCCACAGTCGCCTGTCTGGCCACAAACCCAAAGAAGACCCTGACAACCTCTCCCTACTCCCAGCAGGGCACTGACCTATTTTGCTTGTGGGTGTCTAGGAACCAAAGTAGATGCTCGCACACCGTACTCAATAAGTACTCATTAACAAGGAAAAGGCGAGAAGCAGGGGGAAATTCAGCTAAGAATGTTTTACGTAACCAGTTCCATAAGGCAAAGAATAGATAAATCATCTAAGACAAGATACAGGCCCTCAAAGCGTGTAGAATCTTAAGAGTGGGCTGGAAAGAGGGGAAAAGTTAACAATGCAATAACAAGAAAACAAGCACCCTGTTTAGAAAATGGGCTAAGGTGGCTGGGCGCGGTGGCACTTTGGGAGGCCAAGGCAGGCGGATCACCTGAGGTCAGGAGTTCGAGACCAGCCTGGCCAACATAGTGAAACCCTGTCTCTACTAAAAATACAAAAATTAGCGTGTGGTGGCACATGCCTGTAATCCCAGCTACTTGGGAGGCTGAGGCAGGAGAATCGCTAGAACCTAGGAGGTGGAGGTTGCAGTGAGCCAAGATCGCACCACTGCACTCCAGCCTCTCCAGCCTGGGCGATAGAGCAAGACTCTGTCTCAAAAAAAAAACCAAAAAAACAAAAAAACGGAAAATGGGCTAAGGATCTCAAAAGAAGACACATAAGGCCTGGCACAGTGGCTCACGTAATCTCAAAAACTTTGGGAGGCCAAGACAGGAGGATCACTTGAGGCCAGGAGTTTAAGGCTACAGTGAGCCATGATCGCACCACTGCACGCCAGCCTGCACAACAGAGCAAGACCCTGTCTCTCTCTAAAAAAAGGCACGCAAACGGCCGACAGGTATATGAAAAGCTGCTCAACATCTTTAATCTTCTGGAAAATTTGACTCAAAACCATGATGAGGTATCACCTGATACCTGTTAGAAGGGCTATTACCAAAAAGACACATGAGTGCTAGTGAGACATGGAGAAAAGGGCACCCTTGTACATTGTTGGTGGGAATGTAAATTGGTACAGCCATTACGGGAAACAGTACGGAGGTTCCCCCCAAAATTAATACGATCCAGCAACACCACAAAGGGATTGAAATCAGTATTGTTAAGAGTTATCTGCGGCCGGGCGCGGTGGCTCACGCTTGTAATCCCAGCACTTTGGGAGGCTGAGGCGGGCGGATCACGAGGTCAGGAGATCGAGACCATGGTGAAACCCCGTCTCTACTAAAAATACAAAAAATTAGCCGGGCATGGTGGCGGGTGCCTGTAGTCCCAGCTACTCGGAGAGGCTGAGGCAGGAGAATGGCGTGAACCCGGGAGGCGGAGCTTGCAGTGAGCCGAGATTGCGCCACTGCACTCCAGCCTGGGGGACAGAGCGAGACTCCGTCTCAAAAAAAAAGAGTTATCTGCACACCCATGTACACTGCGGCACTATTTACAATAGAAAGATATGGAAATAGACTAAGCATCCAACAACAAATAAATGGGTAATAAACATGTGATTTTCTATACACACGGTCATCCCTTGGTACACTCAGGAGATTGGTGCTAGGACCCCCTGCATGTACCAAAATCTGCACATACTCAAGGCCCCCCAGTCAAAGGGTAAAAGTTTTACTTATGCAAGAAAAGTAGGTTTTCTTGTCTAAGGTACAGCATGGTGACTATAGTTAATAATCTTGTAATCATATATATGACATTTGCTAAGGCAGTAGATCTTAAGTGTTCTCAACACACACACACACACACACACACACACACACACACACACACACACACGCAGTGACTGTGAGCTAATGGGTATGTTGTCAGATTGTGGAAATCACTTCGTAATGTATGCATGTATCAAAACATCACGTTGGGCTGGGTGTGGTGGATCACGCCTATAATCCCAGCACTTTGGGAGGATGAGGTGGGAGGATCGCTTGAGGTCAGGAGTTCGAGACCAGCCTAGCCAACATGGCAAAACCTCATCTCTACTAAAAATACAAAAATTAGCCAGGCATGGTGGCACACGTCCACAGTCCCTGCTAATCAGGAGGCTGAGGCTTGAACTCAGGAGGTGGAGGTTGCAGTGAGCTGAGATTGTGCTGCTGGAGTTCAAGACCAGCCCGGGCAATGCAGCCAGACTTTGGCTTTACTAAAATCGAAAAAAATATAAAATTAGCCTGGCCAGGCGCCTGTAATCCTAACTACTTGGGAGGCTGAAGCAGGAAGATCACTTGAGCCCGGGAGGTCAAGGCTGCAGTGAGCCCTGATTATGCTACTGCACTCCAGCCTGGGTGACAGAGGGAGATCCTGTCTCAAAAAATAAAAACCCCAAACCATCACATTATACACTATAAATATATACAACTTTCCTTTGTTAATGATACTTTAATAGAGCTGAGGACAAAAAAAAGAGAGAAAAAGTTAGAAATAGGTTGAGATGGTCAGGAAAATCATCAAAGGAGATAGACTTTTCAGTTCAGCCCTAAAGGATGGAAATGAGTTTTATAGGTAGGGAACAGCAAAAGGGTCTTAACAATAACACAGGCTTCAGGAAATCAAAAAGTATGTTCAGGTGACTTGTAATACACAGGCCAGTTCAGCCAGGGTAGAAGTCCAGGACTTTGAAGCTGGAAAAATATTTCAAAGGCAAGTCATGGAGCTCCTAACACACCAATCTAAGGAGACTGAGTGGGCAGAGAGAGTCACAGAACTTGTTACCAGGAGAAAGCTCTTTCAGGGAACCGAGCCCAGTGGTTCCTACAACTAGCAATGCATGAGCATCAGAGGTGGGCTTTGAAAAATGACAGATTCTAAGGTTCCACCCCAGGCCTTCTACACCAGAATGTCAGGGTAGGAGCCTGGGGAGCTGTATTTCTGGAAACACGTGAGCAATTCTCACAGGGCCAGTGCAGCACTAGTCCAACCCAGCAGCAGCTTTGGGAGCCACCGATCTGGTCCAACCTTCTCTAATCCTATTTCACCCATGATGCTTAATGCAGTATTTAGGCAAGTACTGGTAAGATAGGGACAGAAATAGGTACAAAGACACATACACACACACATACACACTCACACTCACACACACATCCTCTCTTCTACATTTTAGAAGCATAAGGCCTTGGTAAGTAAACTATAAGGGCAGAATGTCTTCAGGCTCAAAACCAAAAGGGAGAGATAGTGCCAAATCCTAACCACTAGGCGGATCACTTGAGCTCAGGAGTTTGACACCAGCCTGGCCAACATGGCAAAATCCCATCTCTACTAAAAATACAAAAAAGTAGCCAGGCGTGGTGGTGTGCACCTGTAGTCCCAGCTACTTGGGAGGCTGAGGCAGGAGAATCGCTTGAACCTGGGAGGTGGAGGTTGCAGTGAGCACAGATCATCCACTGCACTCCAGCTGGGTGACAGAATGAGACTCTATTTAAAAAAAAAAAAAAAAATCAAAAGGGAGATATAAATGAAGCCCTATTAGAGATGAGAAGAGGAAGAATCTGTTTCTGGCTGGGTATTTTGGGAAGACTTGGAGGATCTGGCATTTAGAAGGATGGATAAGGCAAGGGCATGGTGGCTCATGCTTGTAATCTCAGCACTTCGGGAGGCCAAGGCGGGTTGATCACTTGAGGCCAGGAGTTCGAGACCAGCCTTAACAACATGGTAAAACCCCATCTCTTCTAAAAATACAAAATTAGCCAGACATGGTGGCGCACATCTGAAATCCCAGCTACTCAGGAGGCTAAGGCAGGAGAATTGCTTGAACCCAGGAAGCAGAGGTTACAGTGAGCCGAGACTGTACCACTGCACTCCAGCCTGGGTGACACAGAGAGACTCTATCTCAAAAAAAAAAAAAAAAAAAAATGGATAAGAGGTGACAATCTCCCTGGCAGGTGGTCGTCCAAGCAATTCTCCTGTTTCAACCTCCCAAGTAGCTGGGACTACAGGCACCCACCACCACGCCTGGCTAATTTTTAAATTTTTATTATTTATTTATTTTTGTATTTTTAGCAGAGACAGGGTTTCACTATGTTGGCCAGGCTGGTCTTGAACTCCTGACCTTGTGATCCACCCGCCTCAGCCTCCCAAAGTGCTGGGATTACAGGCGTGAGCCACTGCGCCCGGCCAGCTCATCCTATTTTTGAACAGATCTACATTGCTGGAAAATGTCCTTTTTGGTTCTGCTAGCGATAGTCAACCAAAGTACTGCTCCAGTGAGTCTCATGAGGTTTCAGAGCTACGGAGCTCCTTGGGGGAGGATCTGGGTAGCCCACTCGTTTTACAGTTAAGCAAAGTCGGGCAGAAAGAGGCCCCGAGACTCACCCAAGGTCACAGAGGTGGTGGGCGGCAGTGCCTGGACCGGCTCCCTGTGAAATGCTCTTTGGAGCGAACCACATGGACGCCCTGGCTTTATTTAGCAACGGCCTTTAGATCTGAATGCTTAAATATGTTACAGCTCAACAGATATGGGCTGCAAGATGGGCAGCAGACTCACAGTCACTTTTAACTCATTCATTGACTGTTGTAGTTCACCCAACTTTATTTGCCCAATTATTTGATTAGAATCTGTCAAATCATCCTGCCAGTGCCAATGGGGAATTTGCTTTCTACTGTACCTCTTTAAAAGGGCCTAGTTCAAAGGGGAGACCAAAGGGTCTCCTACAAAGAGACTTAAGGGTTCTGCCTATAAGGACCTGGCATGACCCGGGCCCTACTAACTTCCTTGGTATTGCTCCCTGCCAGGCAAGCCCATCCCTGCAGAGCCCCGGCACTCACTGCCCCCATCTTCCTGCTGCTCTTTCCCAGCTCCGAGTATGGCTGGTTCTCCTTGCTTCTTCCTTCTGATGTTCCGTCATCCTCCCTGGAGAGGCCTCCCTGGATGACTGAAGAAGTCACTACCACCTCTTCCCGCTTTACCCCGAGACCCAGTGTGTTTCCCTCGCAGCGCCTGGCGCCATCTAACATTGCCTTTTGTGTTTATCATCAGTTTCCCTTCACTAGAACAACAGGATCCTAGTTGACTGTATTCAGTGAGACATCTTTAGCAACCGTTTGGCCCATAGCTGGAAGCAGGAGGCTCCTGAAAAGGTTGCATTGAATGAAGACCAGAGAGTAAAACCCAGCCTCCGAGAGCATGTCCTGCATGCAGCTCTGAACGTGGCCAGCGCGCTGCATGTAAGGGACACATTCAGCACAAAGGGAAGTTTCAGATCATTCCTTGGTCCCTCCCTCAGGCCATGTCGGCAGGTAATACTGTGATGAAATTCACAGTTAACCTGGGCCCCACTCCTTCCAACGATGCAGATCGTGGTTGTAGCAAAGTGCAACAACCACAGTTGTTGACACAGAGGATGTGCACAGTTGTTGATGCACAGAGGATGACGGACACAGTTATGGATGTACACATAAGACAATGCACCAAGCTCCAGAATTTATCTAGGAGGGGCTGGTTAGAAGGGAAGGGGGCTTCAGGCAGGGTTTGCAGAGCAAACCTTGTACGCAAGATGAACATCAATCTTTTTTTTTTTTTTTTTTTTTGAAATAGAGACAGGGTCTTGCTCTGTTGCCCAGACTGGAGTGCAATAGTGTGATCATAGGTGACTGCAGCCTCAACCTCCTGGGCTCAAATGATCCTCCCAAATCAGCCTCCCAAGTAGCTGGGACTACAGGTGTGTGATACCACACTTGGCTAATGTTTGCATGTTTTTGTAGAGATGGAGTTTCACTATGTTGCCAGGGCTGGTCTGGAGCTCCCAGGCTCAAGTGATCCGCCTGTCTCGGCCTCTCAAAGTGTCAGTCTAAGACTGGAAAGGTTGGCTGAGATCAGGGAGGGGCTGAAGGCATTGCTTCCCCCCTGCTCATGCAGTATCGGAGCACACCAACGTTAGCACTTCTGGGATGCCAGACGGCCCCAGGATCGAGGCCAGTCCTGCCATTACGACCTGTGTGACTTGGAATCCTCTCTCGGGTTTAGTCCTTTTATCTGTTAAGATGAGGATGATGCTTCCATCCACCCATTCAATAAACACTTACTTAGTGCTCGTGAAGGAGAGGCCCTGGGTATACAGAGCTTGTAACTTTCAGTAAATAAATCATCTGCTTTTCTATTATTAATCTTTTGTTACAACAAAGTTTTATCATATTCTTTTTCCTGTTGATGGATGGCTGGGTTGTTTTCATATGTTAACTATTTTCAAAATTTCTGACCTAGTTTTCCAGGGCAAACAAGTTTAAGTTCATTTATCTATTTAATTTTCTTTTGAAATAGGGTCTGGCTCTGTCCCCTAGGCTGGGGTGCAGTGTTGCTGCTATCAAAGCCTCCAACTCCCAGGCTCAAGTGATCCTCCTGCCTCAGCCTCCTGAGTAGCTGGGACTACAGGCATGTGCCACCATGTTTGGGTAACTTTTTAAAATTTTTATCAAGATGGAGGTCTCACTAGGTTGTTCAGCTGGTCTCTAACTACTGGGCTCAAGCGCCACTCCCACCTCTGCCTCCCAAAGTACTAGGATGACAGGCATGAGCCACCGCGCCTGCCATGCTTAAGTTTCTTTAGCTTATCTATTTAGGAGTGAAATTGCCGCGTCAAGGTACAGGTGAGTCTTTAACTTTATCACCAGATGCCAAATTGGCTTTCAAAGAGGTTAAAACAACTTACGCTCCTATCTTGACTTTTTAATTTTAGCCAACTTGGTCAGGAGGAATAACTTGCAGATGAGTTATTTTAATCTGCATATCCCTGGCTATTACGCAACCTAGACATCTTTTCATATAGCTACTGACCATTCCAACGTTCTCTTCTGACCATTATGCTCATGACTTGTACTCATTTTCTTACTGGGTTTTTCCGCCCATTGACATGTGAGCATTTTGAATATCTTGTGAACACTGTTAATTACAGGTGTGACAACTACCTCTTCCAGATTTGTAAATCATGGCCAAGGTTACCCCACATACAACGGTGGGATGCACAGCCCTAAACAGTATGCTTCACATTCTGGACGTTTGAATCTATCACGGTAAACACTGAGGTAAGTATGAATCTTTATTACGGCAAGTTTCCAACAGGTGATGTGAAAAGTCTTGAGAACAGCAAACTTTTTTTCTAGTTCACATGAACATACCATGGAGCTAGCAGTGCACTGGCCTTATCTTTCCGCATTTTTTTTTTTTTTTGAGACAGAGTCTCACTCTGTCGCCCAGGCTGGAGTGCAATGCTCTCAGCTCACTGCAGCCTCCACCTCCCAGGTTCAAGCAACTCTCGTGCCTCAGTCTCCCGAGTAGCTGAGACTACAGACATGTGCCACCATGCCCAGCTAAGTTTTGTATTTTCAGCAGAGACAGGGTTTCACCATGTTGCCCAGGCTGTACTCAAACTCCTGACATCAAGTGATCCACCTGCCTCAGCCTCCCAAAGTGCTGAGATCACAGGCATGAGCCACCACACCCGGCCATCTTTCCACTTTCTTTAGGTTATCTTTCCATGAAAAAAGCTCCTACTTAAAAATTTTAAGGTAGTTCACTGCAACAATCTCTTTTGTGGTTTCCTGTTTAAGAAATTCTCCCAGCCAAGGGCCGGGCATGGTGGCTCACGCCTGTAATCCCAGCACTTTGGGAAGCCGAGGTGGGTGGATCACCTGAGGTCGGGAGTTCGAGACCAGCCTGACCAACATAGAGAAACCCCGTCTCTACTAAAAATACAAAATTAGCCGGGCGTGGTGGCGCATGCCTGTAATCCCAGCTACTCAGGAGGCTGAGGCAGGAGAATCACTTGAACCCGGGAGGCAGAGGTTGTGGTGAGCCAAGATCGTGCCATTGCATTCCAGCCTGGGCAACAAGAACAAAACTCTGTCTCAAAAAAAAAAAAAAAAAAAAGAAAAGAAAAGAAAAGAAGAGAAATTCTACCCAGCCCAAAGTCATCATCTTTTGTATTTTATTCTATAAAGTTTAAAGCTTTGATCTAAGGCTTTCCTTGTAATTTGTGTTTCCACACAGTGTAAGGTAGGGCTCCAATTCTAGTTAATTGTTTGTCTGTGTTTGAGACAGGATCTTGCTCTGTCAGCCAGGCTGTAGTGCAGTGGCACGCGATCAACAGCTCACTGCAGTCTCCAACTTGTGGGCTCAAGCAATCATCCCACCTCAGCCTTCCAAGTGGCTGGGACTACAGGCGTGTGCCATCACACCCAGCTAATTTTTGTAAGTTTCTGTACAGACAGGGTTTCACCATGTTGCCCAGGTTAGCCTCTAACACGAGGGATTAAGGGAACTGCCTGCTTCAGCCTCCCAAAGTGCTGGGATTACAGATAGGAGCCAGTGCACTCGGTCTTAACTTCATTTAATCTATAAGGATTTGTCAGTCGTCAGAGGACCATGAAAAGTCCCCTCTTTCCTCACTGATCCATACCATCTTTGCAATATATTCAGCTTCTATATATATGCATAGGTCAGATTCTGGTGTTTTTTTTTTTTTTTTTTTTTTTTTTTGAGTCAGAGTCTCATTCTGTGGCCCAGGCTGGACTGCAGTGGCATGATCTTGGCTCACTGCAACCTCCACTTCCCGAGTTCAAGCAATTCTCCTGCCTCAGCCTTTCAAGTAGCTGGGACTACAGGAGCACGTGACCACACCAGGCTAATTTTTGTATTTTTAGTAGAGACGAAGTTTCACCATATTGGTCAGGCTGGTGTATGGAACTCCTGACCTCAAGTGATCCTCCTGCCTTGGCCTCCCAAAGTGCTGGGATTACAGATAAGAGCCATCGTGCTCGGCCAGATTCTGATTTCTTTATTGTGTTCTTTTGGTTTATTTATCTCACTCTCTGCCAACTACTGTAGCTTTAATAATCTGGTAGGGCAATTCCTCTAACTTGGACTGGTTCAGTATTATCTTCACTATTATTTACCATTTGTTCTTGCATATGTATAAAAATTCTGGAATCAGCTTTTCAAAAGTTTCATTAAGATTCTTGTTGGGGCTGGGCACGGTGGCTCATGACTGTAATCCCAGCACTTTGGGAGGCAGAGGCAGTCTGATCGCCTGAGGTCAGGAGTTCGAAACCAGCCTGGTGAAACCCTGTCTTTACTGAAAACACAAAAATTAGCTGGACGTGGTGGCATATGCCCGTAAACCCAGCTACTTGGGATTACACAAATGTAGTATGTGAACCTGATTGGACCTTGGTTGCAGGGAGGGCCATTATAAATCTTAGGGATAACTGGAAAAATTTGATTTTAGATCAAATAGGAGATGACCTTGAATCTGGGAGGTGGAGGTTGCAGTGAGCTGAAATGGTGCCACTGCATTCCAGCCTGGATGACAGAGCGAGACTCTGTCTCAAAAAAAAAAATTTTGTTGGGATTTTTACTGGAACTACAATGACCGATTCTGTGATCAATTTGGAGAAAAGTGATTGCTTCAATAGTAGTGGAAATTTCTCTCCTTGTATACTTTCTCTCTCTCCATTTAAATCTCCCTTAATATCCTTCAATATAATGTTACATCTTTCTCCAGAAAGATTTCCCTTGTATTGTTACATTTATTTCTAGCTCTAGTTGTTTTTTTTTTTTTTTTTTTTTTTGGCTATCTCCAGTAGTATCCTTTTTAAAAATGACTTTTTAAGTTTGCTGCTGATACAGGGGTACATAATTACTTTTGTATATTGATTTTATATCTAGTAACCTGGTTAAATAATTGAGGCTCACTTGAAAAATGATAGTTTGATTTCTTCTGTTGCGATACTTACACTGTAGGCTGAAAATATTATAGTCAAAAATGTATTTAATAAACTAACCTAGCAAACATCATAGCTTAGCCTAGCCTACTTTAAATATATTCAGAAGACTTACATTAGCCTATAGTTGGCGAAAATTATCCAAGACAAAGCCTATTTTATCATCAGGTATTCAACAGCTCATGTAATTTATTGAATACTGTACTGAAACTGACAAACAGCATGGTTGTATGGGTACTCAAAGTACAGTTTCTTTGCATCATCCTAAAGTTGCACCATCGTAAGTCAAGAGCTATCTGTACTTTATTTCTTTTTGTCTTCTCCGCTAGCTAAGACTTCCAGTACAGTGTTAATTAAAGTAGCAATAGTAGGTATTCTTGTCTTGTTCCTGGTTTTCTGGGAATTTTTTTTTCTTTACCACCACTGGGTCTGACGATTAATGTATGTTTCTGATAAATACCTTTTACCACGTTAAAGAAGTTTCCCTCTATTCCTAAGATGTTTCCTTCTATTCTTAGTTTGTTGGTAGGGTTTTTTGTTTTTTGTTTTTTTGAGATGGAATCTTGATCTGCTGCCCAGGCTAGTGTGTGGTGGTGCGATCTTAGCTCACTGTAACCTCTGCCTCCCGGGTTCAAGTGATTCTCCTGCTTCAGCCTCCTGCATAGCTAGGTTTACAGGCCTGCACCCACCACACCCAGCTAATTTTTTGTTTTTTTGTTTTTTTTTGAGACGGAGTCTCTCTCTCTGTCACCAGGCTGGAGTGCAGTGGCACGATCCCGGCTCACTGCAACCTCTGACTCACTGGTTCAAGTGATTCTCCTGCCTCAGTCTCCCGAGTAGCTAGGATTACGGGCATACGCCACCATGTCCAGCTAATTTTTGTATTTTTAGTAGAGCTGGGGTTTCACCATGTTGGCCAGGATGGTCTCGATCTCCTGAACTTGTGATCCACCCACCTCAGCCTCCCAAAGTGCTAGGATTACAGGCGTGAGCCACAGCGCCCAGCCTGTTTTTGTATTTTTAGTAGATACGAGGTTCCATCACATTGTCCAGGCTGGTCTCAAACTCCTGACCACCATGCCCAGCCTGTTGGTAGTTTTTAATCATAAATGGATTTAAATTTTATCAAAATCTTTTCGTATAACTACTGAAATTGTTTCCTTCTTTACCCTGCTAATGACATGGATTTATGTTAATAAATTTTGAAAATTTTAAACAAAATGGCATTCTTGGGATATACCAAGCTTTATGGACTTAATTTACTAATACCTTTGAAAAGACTTCTGCATATTTATTCAATAATAAGACTGACTTTTTATTTTTTATTTATTTTTTTTTTTGAGATGGAGTCTCACTCTTTCGCCTGGGCTGGAGTGCAGTGGCATGATCTCAGCTCACTGCAACCTCTGCCTCCTGGGTTTAAGCGATTCTCCTGCCTCAGCCTCCCAAGTAGCTAGGATTACAGGCGCCCACCACCACGCCCAGCTAATTTTTATATTTTTAGTAGAGATGGGGTTTCACCATGTTGGCCAGGCTGGTCTTGATCTCCTAACCTCAAGTGATCTGCCTGCCTCAGCCTCCCAAAGTGCTGAGATTAGAGACGTGAGCCACCACGCCTGGCCAATAAGACTGACTTTTAATTTTCCTTTCTTGTACTGTTCTTGTCTCGTTTTGGTATCAAGGTTATATTAGTCTCATAAAAGGAGTTAAGAAGTGCTCCCTCTATTTTCTGAAGGAGTCTGCTAAGTATGAGAACTCTCTATTTCATGAATGATTGATAAAACTCTCTCGGAAACTGTCTAGACCTTATGGAAATATTTCAGTAATAGTTACAAAGCTATTGAAGATGTCTATTTCTTCTTTAATCAATTTTGGTAGTTACAGAATTCTGAAACTTTTTCGACTTCAGAATTTATTGGCATAAAGTTGCTTATAACATTCCCTTTATCTTTTTAATCTCTGCAGCAGCTGCAATGTCATCCCCAATTTTATTCCTAACATTTTTTGTCTTGATTAGTACAGTGGTTTGTCAGTTGCAGTGGTATTTTCAAATAAATGACTTTTGCAATGTTTCTCTCCTGGCTCTTTGTTTTTCATTCATTTCTATTCTTAATGTTTATTATTATATTTATCATTTCTTTCACTCTATTTGAACTTGATTCTGTTGTACATTTATTTGTTTATTTATTTAATAGAGATGGAGTCTTGCTAGGTTAGGCCAGGCTGGTCTCAAACTCCTGGCCTCAGATGATCCTCCTGGCTTGGCCTCCCAAAGTGCTGGGACTACAGGCATGAGCCATCACACCAGCCTACTGTAATTTTATAAAGCCGATGCTTAGTACGTAGATTGTTAGTCTTTCATTTATTCTCTAATATGAGCACTCAAGTTATTTCTTAAGAGGATTTTCCTCCCTGAGGACACTTGTCCCCCCACTACCAAGAGGTTCTCTGAGCCAGTCTCTCATCCCCTCAACCTTCCACACCACGCCCCTTCTCAGGGAGAGAAGAAAGGACTGGCCAGACTAGTGGAAAGACAGCATTTTCCTAGATGGTATGTGCATTACTTTTCTAAAGGGATTGTCTAAATTATTGTTGGACTACAATAAGCTTTAAATTGGACTGCATATTAAGGGTATACCTCCCCCACAACACCCATCAATTTGCTGGGCTTGTGAAACACCCAAAAATTAGGCATCATAATCAATCAACCGCTATCTAATTTCAGTGTGAGTTACATTTTATGATTTTATTATAATAATTATAAGTAATCATTATCTGAAACTTTTATTTATTTATTTATTTATTTATTTATTTATTTATTTATTTATTTATTTAAATGGAGTCTCACTCTGTCACCCAGGCTAGAGTGCAGTGGCTCTAGAGTGCTTGGCTCACTGCAACCTCTGCCTCCCGAGTTCAACTGATTCTCACGCCTCAGCCTCCCAGGTAGCTGTGATTACAGGCACATGCCATCATGCCCAGCTAGTTTTTGTATGTTTAGTAGAGACGGGGTTTCATCATGTTGGCCAGGCTGGTCTCAAACTCTTGACCTCAGGTGGTCTACCTGCCTCAGCCTCCCAGAGTGCTGGGATTATAGGCATGAGCCTGAGACGGGGTCTCACTATATTCACCAGGCGGGTCTCAATCTCCTGGGCTCAAGCGATCCTCCTGCCTTGTCCTCCCAAAGTGCTGGGATTACAGCCATGATCACCTTTTTAATAGGAACACATCATAATGAAAGGATGGAAGTAAAATATTTTAAAAACCACTTCCAGGCCAGGTGTGGTGGCCCATGCCTGTAATCTCAGCCCTCTGGGAGGCTGAGGCATGTGGATCACTGGAGCTCAGGAATTCGAGACCAGCCTGGCCAACATGGTGAAACTCCCACCTGTACCAAAAAATACAAAAATTTAGGCAGGCATGGTGGCAAGCGCCTGTGGTCCTAGCTACTTGGGAGGCTGAGGTGGGCAAATCGCTTGAGCCAGGGAGGCAGAGGTTGCAGTGAGCCGACATCATGCCACCCTGCTCTCCATCCTGGGTCAAAGAGCCAGACCCCATCTCAAAAAAAAAAAAAAAAAAGTACAAATTATTTAATGTAAATGTAACATTTTGGGAGGGATGATGCTGGGAGTGTCTAGAGATTTAATGTGCAAACAAGGACTATAGCAAATATAATTGCAATATGAGGGATTTCTGCTAAATGAGATCTTAGCTGCTCCTGCCACACACACGAAAAAGAGTAACTATGAGAGACGATGCATATGTTAATTTGCTTCCCTGTATAACCATTTTACTGCCTGTATGTATCCCATAGCATCATGTTGTATACCTTAAGTATACATAATAAAATTTATTTATAAATTAGCAGAGGCTTGATAAATATTAATTAATGGTGCCAAAAAATTACCTTTCTTTTGTGGGTTCAAAATCTATGATAATTTTATGTATTCATTTATGATTAGCTTTCATATGGCCTTTAAAAAAAATAGGCAAATGGAAGCTTAGCCTAGATGTTTCTTGGGTATTTCAAATTTAAGATATCAGGAATCAAACCCATTATCCTATTGAGAATGTGGGCTAATCTACAAGACAATTTGCTAAGACTCTTCAAAAAAAAAAAAAACAAATAAGGCTAGGCGTGGTGGCTCATGCCTGTAATCCCACCACCTACTCTGGGAGGCTGAGGCAGGCAGATCACTTGAGGTCAGGAGTTTGAGACCAGCCTGAACAACATGGTGAAATCCTGTCTCTACTAAAAATACAAAAATTCGCTGGGCGAGGTGGCGCATGCCTGTAATTCCAGCTACTCAGAAGGCTGAGGCAGGAGAACTGCTTGAACCCGGGAGGTGGAGGTTGTGGTGAGCTGACATTGTGCCACTTCACCCCAGCCTGGGGGACAGAGCGAGACCCTGTCTAGAAAAAATAAAAAGAAAAAGAAATAAAGGTGACGGAGATGGACAGGATGTCCTACATTAAAAGAGATAATGCAGGGGCTGGGTACAGTGGCTCATGTCTGTAATCAAGGCACTCTGGGAGGCCAAGGTGGGAGGATGGCTTGAGCCTGGGATGTCGAGACAAGCCTGGGCAATGTATTGAAACCTCGTCTCTACTAAAAATAAAAATAAATTAGCCGGATGTGGTGGCGCACATGTATAGTCCCAGCTATCTGGGGGGGGCGGGGGAGTGCTAAGGCAAGAAGATTGCTGAGCCCAGGAGGTGGAGGCTGCAGTGAACCATGATGGCACCACTGCACTGCAGCCTGGGTTACCGAGCGAGACCCTGTCTCAAAAAAAAAAAAAAAAAAAAAAAACGCACACACTTTTTAAAATAGAAAATTAGATAGACAGATTTCCAAATGTAATGTGTGAACCTGATTGGACCTCAGTTGCAAGGAGGGCTGTTATAAAAGACATCTTGGGGATAATTGGAAAAATTTGATTTGGGATGAAATATGAGATGACCTGGAATTACTGTGAATTTTCCCAGGTGTGATATTTGTGGTTATTGTGGTAATGTAGGAGAATGCTAATATTTCCTTAACTTTGGGAGCCTTCCATGTGTGTTTGAGGGACGCAGTACCTGCTTCTGCAACTTAACTTCCTAATGTTCAACGAAAGTGGTGGGCGGGGAGGGGAGGGGGGAGGTACATGGGGTGAAATGTTAACGACTGTGGATCTGGGTAAAGAGCATATAGGTGGGCCGGGTGCAGTGGCTCACGCCTGTAATCCCAGCACTTTGGGAGGTCGAGGTGGGCGGATTACCTGAGGTCAGGAATGAGAGACCAGCCTGACCAATATGATGAAACCCCGTCTCTACTAAAAATACAAAAATCAGCTGAGCATGGTGGTGCATGCCTGTAATCCCAGCTACTTGGGAGGCTGAGGCAGGAGAATTGCTTAAACCCAGGAGGCGGAGGTTGCAAGCAGCCGAGATTGTCCCATTGCACTCCAGCCTGGGCAACAAGAGCGAAAATCTGTCTCAAAAAAAAAAAAAAAAAAATACAGGTGTTCACTGTACTAATCTTTCCATTTTTATACAGCTTTGAAGTTTTTCAATAAGAAAGAAAAACAAGCAAACACCTAGAAAGCACACTGAACTCTTTGAGCGAGAGAACTAGGAAGCCAGTGGGTCTTCCAAAAGGTGCTGAACAGGTAACAGAACAGGTAAGATCAAATGTGGGTAGGTGTCAGGTAACAGCCTCACTCATCAGCTATGGGCTTGGAGATGAAGTTCTGAGAAAAAGACTGTTCAAGTCCATCCAAGCCCTGGGATGCGGGTGTCCTGCTGGCCGGACCAAGCTATGTGCATGGGGGCTGAATGAGGCAGGAAGAAGATCATAAGAAGAGAGGGGTACTGTTCTGCCCTCTAAAATTTCCAGCCATCACCAACTGCTGTGTCTTCTTTCTATGCTGGTCCCTTTTGATGTCCTGAAATCGCCTCTCTGTCTCTGGCTACAATCTCCCTGGCCTCCTTCATTCACTCACTCCCTGCTCTCGCCCCCAGCTGACTAATTTCCCAAATGGAAGCCCGACCACTTGCTCTAGAGCTCTGGGCCCAGGAACCCAGCCTTCCATATATAAGGCCCACATCACCTGGGTCCCAAGCGGAACCTACTCTATCTCACGGCCGTATCTCTCCTGTCCCTTCCCCCACGTGTTCCCTGCGACTTAGTAGTTGCAAGAAAATAAAATCCCTGCCAGGCGTGGTGGCTCACATCTGTAATCCCAGCACTTTGGGAGGTTGAGGCAGGTGGATCACCTGAGGGCAGGAGATCGAGACCAGCCTGGCCAACATGGTGAAACTGCATCTCTACTAAAAATAGAGAAATTAGCTGGGTGTGGTGGTGCACACCTGCAATCTTACTTGCTCAGGAGGCTGAGACAGGAGAATCACTTGAACTTGGGAGGCGGAGGTTGCAGTGAGACGAGATTGCACCACTGAACTGTAGTCTAGGTGACAGGGCAAGACTCTGTCTCAAAAAAAAAAAAAAAAATCTCTAAGACTGTACCAATATGGGCTCTTTCAGGGGCTTTGGAAATGTCTGGTTTCCTTTTCTCATCAGCCTGGTATGATTCCACATTCTGTTTTTCCAGTGGGAGAAGCTAAAGAGGTGAGATTCAATAAATCTGCAAGAATAATATAATTTCTAGTTTTCTAAACATCACTGAATCTTTACACAAAGGGCTGGCAAGGAGTGTCACTCACTTGGAGCCCAGTCCCCTCTGTGGCTGCTGTTCCCGCTAACAGGTAGCCAGGGCGGACGTCCCAGGTGACTTGCCACCCACGTGCCGTCTGCCAGATGGCTCCGTCCTTCTCTGGAAGGATCCGTTAGAAACCACTTCCTTCTACCGAGCCTAGGCTTGCTCCTCGTCGTGGCTTCTGCCTGATGCTCTGTGTTTCAAGCCTGCGATCAAGTGGCATCCCTGTGCCCCCGCTAGCCTCTCACAAAAGCACCGCACTTATGGCACACACTCATGGCAGTGGCAGCCCTAGACCAGCTCAGGGGACAAGGCGACTTCCTAGAGGGGACGCATGGGCTCCTAAATGCCGTGGCACCAAAAACCTGCCTATTGCAACCACACACGGGGCACTTCTGCTGGGAATCCACCACACCTCTGTATATTCTGAGCATAGCTTCCTTTTCCAGGAGGGCTTTCACCAAGGACCCAGTGGAAAATCACATCGCAGAGCACAAAATCTGCATGACGCTGGGTCGGAGCAGCCGGGAAGGCACCATCTGGGCAGCACCTTTTGCCTGGAGCATTTCTTTAACATGAATAAAAAGACCAATTAGCCACGAAGGGTGGCTCAGGACAGAAAATGAATAGAAAAGCTTACCTCTCCTTGGAAACTCTTCAGCAGCGGCGCTACCTGCTTGCGTAAATCCTGGAGCAGGAGGCAGAGGTCAGGAAGCAGCCATTTGAGAAGGAGAAAGAAGGGAAACATTGGTTAAGGCCTCCTAAAAACAGTGTGGCAGTCAGTGCTGATTATCATTATCTAAAGCCAGCCTGGGACCTCACCCATTCCTGCACGCCTAAAACATAAATAACGCCAGCTGGTGCTCCAGGATTTAAACTTATTTAAGAATACAACCAGGTGGTTCTTTGTTGTTGTTGTTGTTGAAGGCAGAGTCTCATTCTGTCGACCAGGTTGGAATGCAGTGGTACAATCCCGGCTCACTGCAACCTCTGCCTCCTGGGCTAGAGTCATCCTCCCACCTCAGACTCCCAAGTAGCTGAGACTACAGGTGTACACCACCATGCCTGGTTAATTTTTGTATTTTCTTGTAGAGATGGGGTTTCATCATGTCGTCCAGGCGAGGGTCAAACTCCTGGGCTTGAGATCCGCCCACCCTAGCATCCCAAAGTGCTGGGATTACAGGCGTGAGCCACCCCACCCGGCCTACAATGATGTTTTATTTCTACTAACTCCTGGTCACATATACCTCATTTTGAATATGCTACAGACTAAAGCTTTTGCTGACGTCAGTCTAAGTGAGATAATTTGCTTAGAATAAAATAGACTAGAATAGGGGGTTTGCCTGGCTGTTTCTGCGATGGACCTGGGCCACTGCACTGTGTTTTAGCTGCCTCTTTTTTTTTTTTTTTTTTGAGATGGAGTCTCGCTCTGTCACCCAATCTGTAGTGCAGTGGCAAGATCTCAGCTTACTGCAACCTCTGCCTTCTGGGTTTGAGTGATTCTCTCACCTCAGCCTCCCGAGTAGCTGGGACTACAGGTGCCCGCCACCATGCCCGGCTAATGTTTGTATTTGTAGTAGAGACGGGTTTTCGTCATGTTGGCCAAGATGGTCTCGAACTCCTAATCTCAGGTGATCCGCCCACCTTCATCTCCCAAAGTGCTGGGATTACAGGCGTGAGCCACCATGACTGGCCCTAGCTGCCATTTTAATGCACTGTTAAGTGGGAGATACAGCCTGTTTTGAATCCACATCTGACAGAGTCACAATAAATTTTATCTCACGCCACCAGTGCCCATTTCGAAACACCAGGACATCCCATAGGTGTGTGCTTATGATCTTGTTCAGAGCATTTTATTTAAAATGAAGTAACTGAGAAAGTGCTTCAAATACTTTGAAAAGACTCGACTAAGATAATATCTTATTTACTGAAAGTTTAGGCATTGAAACTATTATTTTTTTTTTTTTCTAAGACAGAGTCTCACTCTGTTGCCCAGGCTAGGGTGCAGTGGCGAGATCTCGGCTTACTACAACCTGCACCTCCCAGGTTCAAGTGATTCTCCTGCCTCAGCCTCCCGAGTAGCTGGGATTACAGACGTGCGCCACCACGCCCGGCTAATTTTTGTATCTTTAGTACAGATGGGGTTTCACCATGTTGGCCAGGCTGGTCTCAAACTCCTGACCTCAGGTGATCCGCCCGCCTCAGCCTCCCAAAGTGCTGGGATTACAGGCATAAGCCACCGCGCTGGGCCTATATTTTGGTTCATGAAGCCTTCTGAGAATCTGAGGAAAGCTACTGACCTTGCCCTTAGAAATAAAACTCTGCAAATTATTTTATCAGAGCCTTCCTATGTAAGGCCTATCAAGATCCCAGATGAAGAAGTCTTCTTATTCTATATCATCACATATAGCCATATGTGCTTATTTATATTTAAATATAACTTAAAGTTAAATAAATTTGGAAAATTCAGTTTCTCAGTTACCCTAGCCACATTTCAAGGATTTGGTAGCCACTTGGCACTGGTGGCTACTGCTTCCAACCATGCAGACACAGAATTTTTCCATCATCACAGAGGGACCTACAGGATAGGCCTGTACAGCAAGTTTTTGTTTTTTTTGAGACAGGGTCTTGCTCTGTCACCCAGGTTAGAGTGTAGTGGTGTGATCATAGCTCACTGCAGCCTCAACTTCCTGGGTTCAAGCGATCCTCCCATCTCAGCCTCCCCAGTAGCTGGGACTACAGATGCACACCATCATGCCTTGCTAATTTTCTTATTTTTTTGTAGGGATAAGGGTCTTGCTATGTTGCCCAGGTTGGTCTTGAATTCCCGGACTCAAGCGATCTGCCTGTCTTCTTCTCCCAAAGTGCTGGGATTACAGGTGTGAACCACTGCGCCTGACCACTGTACCACAAGTTTCTTGACAAATATCACCAGCCCACATTATTTTGTATTGTGATCCTGTGGAAACATTTGGTCAAGAAGCATTATAATTTCCCTTTAAACTATATACTGTTCCAAAGGATGCATTTCTAAACGTGATACCATCATTTCCTTGGAGAAGTCAATCCTGTTACTTCCTCAACTAGATGATTTTCTATATTTTTACACCAGGCTCCATGACAAAAAATAATCAGATTCTTTACCAACCTTTTTTTTTTTTCTCACCTAAGACGGGGTCTGGCTCTGTCACCCAGGCTGGAGTACAGTGGCATGATCTCGGCTCACTGTAACCTCCACCTCCCGGGTTCAAGAGATCCTCTCACCTCAACTTCCCATGTAGCTGGGACCACAGACATGCGCTACCACACCCGGCTAGTTTTTGTATTTTTCGTAGAGACAGGGTTTCACCATGTTGCCCGGGCTGGTCTCGAACTCCCAGGTTCAAGCGATATGCCCGCCTTTGTTTCCCAAAGTGCTGTGGATTACAGGTGTGAGCCACCATGTCTGGCCACCAATCTCTTTTTATATAAATAAGGCTATCTGTGGTCAGCACCAATGATAGTCCGCCAGAGATAACCACGTCCTCATAGCTGGTGCTTGTGAATGCGTTAGATTGCAATGGTAAAAGGGGATTTTGCAGATGGGATTATGTCAGGGGTCATGAGTCAGGAGATGATCCTGGATTATCCAGGTGGGCCCGGTGTAATCCCAGGGCTCCTAGTAAGAGACAGGCAGGAGGCTCAGAGTCAGAGGAGATCTGAGGACGGACGCAGAGGTCGGAATGCTATAGGAATTCAGGCAGCCCGAGACGCTGGAAACTGCCAGGAAACTGATTCTCCCCCAGAGCTTCTAATAGGAACACAACGCTGGCTGACACCTTGATTCCAGCCTGGGGAATCCATTCCACTTTGGACTCCTGAACTCAAGCACTGTCAGATGATAAATTTCTGTTGTTTTAAGCCACTCGGCGCATGGCAGGTTGCGACAGCAGCAACAGGAAGCTAACACATCACCACATTTCACCCCCTGTGCTTTTCAGAAAGGTAGAGGACAAAATATAACACAAAGGGTAACAAGGGAAAAGAGGGTGGACGGCGTAAAGAATGATGGGGGAAAGATTACTGTGATCCCAGCAGGGTCCAGGGAAAATGACCATAGGGGCTGGCACACAGTGGGGACTCAAACATGGAAAGGGTGCATGAGGGAATGAATGGAAGAATAGCTATGGCTGGGCATGCTGGCTCACACCTGTAATCCCAGCACTTTGGGAGGCTGAGACAAGTGGATCATCTGAGGTCAGGAGCTCGAGACCAGCCTGGCCAGCATGGCGAAACCCCATCTCTACTCAAAATACAAAAATAAGCTGGGTGTAGTGGTGCATGCCTGTAGTCCAGGCTACTCAGGAGGCTGAGGTGGGAGGATAGCTTAAACCCCGGAGGCAGAGGCTACAGTGAGCTGAGACTGCACCAATGCCCTCTAGCCTGGGTGACAGAGTGAGACTCTCTCTCAAAGAAAAAAACAAAAAAAGGCTTAACAAGGGCCCAGATTTGGAGGGAAAGGAGACAAGCCAGATGAGGTCATGGAATGAGAAAGCTGGTGGGGCTGAGAGATTTCAGATTACAGCAGAGAAATGGAAGAGGGCAGAGCTTGATGGAGGAGAGCAGGGGGCTGGGGGCACAGGGCCAAGGCCAGGCCCTAAACGGCAGTGTGCCTTAGCAGGCATGCTCCTGGGTTACCCCCAACCCTGCCAACCTGGCACAGGGCCAGCCTCATGCAAACACCAGCTCTGAGAAGGACAGGAGATGATACAATTATTTCTATATTCTGTTACAGCATTCCAGAAAGGCAGAAGGGCTATGCCTTTTATAATGTCCTTAAATAAAGCAAACTCTTCTCACCCCATCCATGTATTTTTTTCCCTTTTGAGCATATTCATGTCTCCTAACAGACCTACAAAAATAACCTTTTTGATATTAAACCTACATGTGTGTTTGTACACACACTCACGCACGCACACATATTTAAAGACAGTTGAAGAAGGAAAAACCACTATATACTCACATGTATCATACACAAACTGATATATATGTACTTCAAGCTGCCAGCCAAAAATCACTCATTCTAATTTCATCTTTGGCAGTTTGCAAAATTCCTGATCCAATTCTGCTGCCTGCAAATATTATTCAGTTTTGTACTAAACTAAGAAGAAAGATACAAAGATGTTCAATTCTGGCCAGGCACAGTGTGGCTCACGCCTATAGTCCCAGCACACTGGGAGGCTCCCCACCTCAACTCGGGGGGTTGAGGCTGCAGTGAGCCAAGGTCGTGCCATTACACTCCAGCCTGGGTGACAAGAGAGAGACTCTGTCTCAAAAAAGATGCTCAATTCTGACCCACAGAATTCTCCGTCGTCGGTTAGCAAGGACATGATACGATTTACTGTCTTTCTAGAACACAGCACTCTTTGCTGTCTGGACAGCACCAGAAAATGCAGACTCTGCCACTTACTGGTCCTCATGCACACCCGCACAATCCCTCTTTGTGGTCATAAACTGGAAAAAGTGGGGTTCAGGACGGCCAAAACCACAGTGGAACAAATGATAATGAGGCAGTGAACACATGTTTAAAAACTTTTTTGCGGGGGGGCGGGGGGGATGGAGTCTTGCTCTGTCACCCAGGCTGGAGTGCAGTGACGTGATCTTGGCTCGCTGCAACCTCTACCCCCGAGGTTCAAGCGATTCTCCTGCCTCAGCCTCCCAAGTAGCTGGGACTACAGGTGTGAGTCACCTCGCCCTGCTAATTTTTGTACTTTTAGTAGAGACAAGTTTTCACCATGTTGGCCAGGCTGGTCTCGAACTCCTGACCTCAAGTAATCTGCCCACCTCGGCCTCCCAAAGTGCTGGGATTATAGGCTTGAGCCACTACACCCAGCCATGTTTTAAAACTTAATTACTTCAAGTTACACACTTAATTCAGTTATATACTTAATTCAGGTTTGTTAGTGATGTTTTCACCTTGTTTCCATCCCATCTCATCTATTGGGCAAAAAGCAACAAACATCTTAATGCACAGAAAATTATGTTCTTGAGATAATTCCTATCAGATGTCTTTTGGCGAAAGCCAAAATAGCTCATGTCAACCTCCTCTCCTTTGAGTACACAGCAAATAAATGATGTTTACACAGAGATGTTTCTATGTGGAAGGATTTCCATTATTTTCTCCTTTTTTTTTTTTGAGACAGTGTCTCGCTCTTCCAGGCTGGAGTGCAGTGGCTCAATCATAGCTCACTGCAGTCTTGACCTCCCGGGCACGAGCAATCCTCCCATCTCAGCACCCCAAGCAGCTGGAACTAGAGGCATGCGCCACCATGTCCGGCTAATTTTTGCATTTTTTTGTAGAGAGGGGGTTTCGCCACGTTGCCCAGGCTGATCTCAAACTCCTAGGCTCAAGTGATCCACCCACCTCGGCCTCCAAGAGTGCTGGGATTACAGGCGTGTGCTACTGTGTCTGGCCAGATTTCCATTATTCTCGAAACCGCTGATTCACAACTCAGTTTTTAGGTCAGAGAACCGAACAGCAAAATGCTATTAAGGAATTTTCTAGGTAATGCCAATTGCTGGAGGAAACCATTCTGATATAAAAGCAAAATAGAGACAAAATCATCATGCAGTGTTCAATTGCACCTGTAATGTACGAGTGGGAGTTGTAACACACACACTCCTGAGCCCTCTCTGGAAGTCTCTGCTCCATCTTAGGGCCTCGTGCTCCCAATTCCCATGAGCTCCCTTCCACTCCCCATATCCCAGAGTCGCGTGCCAGGGACCCAGAGCTGGTGACACGCTGAGCTGCTGCACGGAGGTTCACCTCTGTCTGCAGGAGCGAGAGGGTCACTGGAATCAGCACAAACACAATGCACACACAGAAGAAGGCTGTGAATTACAAACACATCTCCAAAGTCATCAAGTCATTTCTATTTTTAAAATATCTAGGCCGGAGGTGGTGGCTCACACCTATATTCCCAGCACTTTGGGAAGTTGAGGCGGGCAGATCACCTGAGGTCAGGAGTTGGAGACCAGCCTGACCAACATGGAGAAACCCCATCTCTACTAACAAAAAATACAAAATTAGGTGGGCATGGTGGTACATGCCTATAATCCCAGCTACTCAGAAGGCTGAGGCAGGAGAATCGCTTCAACCCAGGAAGAGCAGGTTGCGGTGAGCCGAGATTGCACCATTGCACTCCAGCCTGGGCAACAACAGCGAAACTCCATCTAGAAAAAAAAGAGAGAGAGAGAAAAAAAAGTATCTGGTAACTCACACCTGTAATCCCAGCACTTTGGGAGGCCAAGGCGGGAGAATTGCTTGAGCCCAGGCATTCGGGACCAGCTTGGGCAACATGGTGAAACCCTAGCTCTAGAAAAAATACAAAAATGAGTGAGTATGGTGGTGCAGGCTTGTAGTCCTACCTACTTTGGAGGCTGAGGCGGAGGATGGCTTGAGCCTAGGTATTTGGGATGGCAATGAGCTATGACTGTGCCACTGTAATCCAGCCTGGGTGACTCTGTCTCCAAATGGAAAAAAAAAAAAAAAAAAATCTGATAATCCGGGTTTCTGGATGTCTTTTTCACTCCACAGTAACCGGGATACTTTTCTGGGAAATAACCCTGACTGCATTTAAGAGGTGTAACATCTCTTGGTGGTACCCCATCCTGTACAGTGACAGCTCAGGGGTGGGACCCTTTCTCCTTTGGTGACAATGTAGTCTTTCCAAGAGCACTGGGACAGGGCGGGGGTAGTGAGGGGCTGAACTGGGTCACTTCTGAAAGACTTGATTCTGACTCTCGCAAGGTTGTTGCCAATGGTGCTAGAGGTGGGGACCCTTAGGGACCTGGCCCTGTGGCTTGGCCTGTTGTCACCTTCTGTTCCAGATCTCCCCCACCTGGGGTAATTCTCTGCTCTGGCCTCTCTCCTTTCCTCTGGTCTTAGCTCACTTTGTAATTTCTTTTTTTTTTTTTTCCAAATGGAGTTTCGCTCTTGTCGCCCAGGCTGGAATGCAGTGGCGCAATCTCAGCTCACTGCAACCTCTGCCTCCTGGGTTCAAACAATTCTCCTGCCTCAGCTTCCCAAGTAGCTGGGATTACAGGTGCCCACCACCATGCCCAGCTAATTTTTGTATTTTTAGTAGAGACGGGGTTTCACCATGTTGGCCAGGCTGGTCTTGAACTCCTGACCTCAAGGGATCCACCTGCCTCGGCCTCCTAAGTGTTGGGATTACAGGCGTGAGCCACCACGCCTGACCCCAATGTCTTTTATAAGGTCCTGGTAGCACCAATGAGAGAACAGTAATTACTAATGAAAGAAAAAATGTTCTTAGTATTTATTTTCCTGGATGTCATGTAAGATAGCTGTAAGTTTCCCTTATCAATGTATACAAGAGCTCAGACCAGGTATGGAGTCTTTAAAAACAAGACAATATATATTATATGATATGTGGACTGTAGACCTCAACTTTAAATCCAGTTCAGTGAAAAATGAAGTTTCTTTTGTTCCAGGATACTGAAACCGTCACTTCCCATCTCATCTGAAGATGAACCACATAACCACCAGCGTGGCATCGTTCCTCTGGTTACTTTTATAGATGAACACATATTCCTTCCAGTCCTTGTGATAGAAAAGGGTAATTTTAAATGGCATTGAAACTCAAGTATTAAATAAAAAATATCTTTCTATACAACAGCAGACAGTAAGTATGTCCTGGCAATTTCTCAAAGATTTTAGTTCACAGGTTTGAGAAAAATTCCATTAGCTTTAATTATTTATCAGCAGTCAATTTAGATTACTGTTCTTGACCTATTTTTACAGTGTATAGGCCACCCAGCAATGAAATAAATGAATAGTCTTTTTCTACAATGGCTGATTTTCTGAAATAAAAGAAATCTGGTTTAAAGGAGGAATGAAACCCCAAACATGTAATTACCACAATATATAACCCGCCACGCTGCTTTTGTAGTTGGATAAAATGCACATCTTTGTGAGTTTTTTGGTTATTAAATAAGATTATCTTGAAAGGGATAAACTCACTCCTGCTATAATTTCTTCCCATTTAAATGTCTTTGAGCCATTTAAAACATGTTCCGTGTCCTGGCAGAGTCTCCAATGCTGATGCGGTGGCTTTCGCGTGGTACCTGGTACAACTCCACCATGGGAAGGGCTGGCTTTGGGGGACTGGTGGGATCGAGAACTGAGATGAGGGTGAAGGATTTCAACATAGGGTGCCTGCTGGTAAGCAGCGAGGGGTACCCTGAAGCTGCAGGCGGGGACCCCTGAGTTCCCGAGCAAGAGGGGATCTGCAAGACTTGTCTGATGATGAGACGGGGCACGGTGGCTCATGCCTGTAATCCCAGCACTTTGGGAGGCCAAGGCAGGTGGATCACATGAGGGCAGGAGTTCAAGATGGTGAAACCTTGACTCTACTAAAAATAGAAAAATTAGCCAGGCATGGTGGCATGTGCCTGTAATCCCAGCTACTCCGAAGGCTGAGGCAGAATTGCTTGAACCCGGGAGGTGGAGGCTGCAGTGAGATTGCGCCACTGCACTCCAGCCTGGGCAACAGAATGAGACTATGTCTCAAAAAACAAACAAAGACTTGTCTGATGTTGAAAAGTGGGGTGTGTGTTGGGGGGGGGGGGGGTTATCTAAGTGGTAATGCCTGAATGTGGACCGAGGATAAAGGCTGAGGATGGTGCAAAGGACTCAGAAGAAGGGCAGATTCGAACTGCACAGAGGCCATGATCTGGCAGCACGTGGCCATGGCTCAGGGTTATGGTGGAGCCTGGATGCCAATGCCACTAAGCCAGCGATCCTCAAAGCAGGGTCTGGGGACTCCCGGCTCCCCAGATCCTTTCATGGATCCACAAGGTCAAAACTACTCTGGTTACTTGCCTTTTCCTCGCCTTCTCCGGCAAGTGTACAGTGGAGTTTTCCAGATGGCTGCGATGTGTGATGATAGCCTCACTCTGACACCAGTGGCTCGTGTGTTTGTGTGTTCCTGTGCTTTGCAGACTCCTCAGCTTTCATGTCTAACACAGTCAATACTGAGAGATACAGCACACACACACACGCACGCACGCACGCACACAAGCTCTCCGGGGTCCCCAATTTTAAGAGACTGAAACTTTGAGAAATGGTTGCACTAAGGCTTCTTCTGGTCTCAGAGCTGAGAACTGCTCATTGTCAAGGGAAAGGCTGTTTGTCCACTCTGAGATCCTGTATGTGGCCTCAGGGGCAGCTCAGACAGGACAGCCAGAGCCTTGTTGGCATCTGGGGATCAGACACCCCAGTGAGAGGGGCGTGCAAGCGCCAGCTCCAGTAGCCTGGGCTGGATCTGCCCTGCCCAGTCTCCAAAGCCATGTGTCCTGGGCTAGCCCACCTGGCATAGGAATTTCCTGCAGGACTGTCCTCGTGGCCAGGGGATCAGTGGTAGGAAATGGGAGAAGCCAAATTCAGGCTCCATTGGTTAATTCTCTTAAATAAGTCTGATTTGACTCTAGGTCTGATTTCAAAATATTCTTCCAGGTCCCTTTCTGAATAACTGCTCATGTCGAAACCTCTGACTGGGCACAGTGGCTCACACCTGTAATCCCAGCATGTTGGGAGGCCCAGACAGGAGGATTGTTTGAGGCCAGGAGTTCAAGACCAGTCTGGGCAATATAGGGAGACTCCTGCTCTACAAAAAAATTTCTAAAAAAATTACCCAGGCATGGTGGCAAGTGCCTACAGTGCGAGCTACTCGGGAGGGTGAGGTGGGAGGATCGCTTGAGCCCAGGAGGTTGAGGCTACAGTGAGTTATAATCATGCCACTGTACTCCAGCCTGGGTGACAGAGCAAGACTTCATCTCAAAAATAAACAAATCTCTAGTTATATTTCAGAACTTTGAAAATACATCTGTGATTTATTGATGTATCTATACATCAATAGATTTGGAATTTGTCAAAGAGAGGAACCACATGTTTTTCTGAGACAGAGTCTCGCTCTGTTGCCCAGCCTGGAGTGCAGTGGTGTGATCTTGGCTCACTGCAACCTCCGCCTCCCAGGCTCAAGGGATTCTCATGCCTCAGCCTCCTGAGTAGCTGGGATTACAGGTGTGTGTCACCATACCTGGCTAATTTTTGTATTTTTTAGTAGAGATGGGGTTTCTCCATATTGGCCAGGCTGGTCTGAAACTCCTGACCTCAGGTGATCCACCCATCTCAGCCTACTGAAGCGCCGGGTTACAGGCATGAGCCACCACGTCTGGCCCACATATTATATTTTAATTTATTCAGAAACCATTTGAGCATTAACTACCAGCAGTGAATGAGACGATCACAGTCCCTGCCCTCAGGGAGCTTATGTTCTAGCGAGAATGGTGAGGCCTCAATTTCTAGGAGACATTTGAGGAGATGTACATTCCTCCATTCTATTCCTGGGCCAAAGGATGGTGCTAGGTTTGGGGCAGACACTCAGTGAATACTTATGGATTGAATGAATGAAGAGATGCTCTTCTCAGACTCATCACCAAGCTCACTTTTTCACTTTTTTTTTTTTTTTTTGAGACGGAGTCTCCCTGTGTCGCCTAGGCCAGAGTGCGGTGGCGCGATCTTGGCTTACTGCAACCTCCACCTCCCGGGTTCAAGCAATTCTCCTGCCTCTATCTCCTGAGAAGCTGGGAGTATAGGCACCCACCACCACGTCAGGCTAATTTTTGCATTTTTAGTAGAGACAAGGTTTCACCATGTTGGAGAGGCTGGTCTCAAACTCCTGACCTCGGGTGATCTACCCGCCTCAGCCTCCCAAAGTGCTGGGATTACAGGCATGAGCCACCATGCCCAGCCCAAGTTAACATTTTGTGGACACTGCTGCAAAGGGGACTCCTGTGCTAGACAGAGATGGACCCCAAAGGTACCATTTCACCCCAGGACTCTCTGAAACCAACCGGGACGTGTGACTCCGACTTTTGCCACTGTGTCATTTATTCCAGATCTTATGCCCTGCTAACATTTAGACAAACGGGCTGTTTAAAATCAGAACGCAGATGAATCCTTTCTCTTAGTACTTTCAGGAGTCTATCCGTAAGAATAATCGGAGATGTAGGCAGAGATTTATGCACAAGAATGTTCAGCATGAGTTTAGAACAGAGAACAACTGGGAACAATGTGGATTCCGACACCAGGGGAGTACTTATGACGGAATTCTGCTAAAGCAATACAATCGCATATTAGGTAGTCAGTATAATTCTTTGTAAGAAACGAGGTCTCGCTCTGTCGTCCAGGCTGGAGTGCAGGGGCAGGCTCACTGTAGCCTGGAGTATCATTATTTTTTGAAGAACAGCAAAGACTTGGAATGAGGCACGTGACTTCCATTTATTCGACAGATGTTTGTTGAGTGGCTATTTAGGGCCTTCCGGCCCTGTTTCAGGGGCTCCTTCAATCATGAGCAGAGACCACAGGCTGCTGTGCCTCCTGGGCTTCTGTTGTGTGGCAGGTGAGACATGAGTCAAATCACCACCAGCATGGATGACACTTATCTGTGGCCGGTGCTGCAGAAGGGGCACGTGGAGCAAAGGGAGTTTAAGAGGCAAACCTGGCCGGGCACAGGGGCATGTGCCTGTAATCCCAGCACTTTGGGAGGTTAAGGTGAGAGGACTGCTTGAGCTCTGGAGCTCAACACCAGCCTGGGCAACACAACCAGAAAATCAAAAAAATTAGCTGGGTGTAGTGGCATGAGCCTGTAGTCCCAGCTACTTGGGAGGCTAAGGGAGGATTGCTTGAGCCTGGGAGGTCGAGACCAGCCTGGGCAACAGAGCAAGATCCCATCACTACAAAAAAATTTAAAATTTTTAAAAAGTAGCCACGTGTAGTGGCATGTGCCTGTAATCCCAGCTGCTTGGGAGTGAGGTGGGAGGACTGCTCGAGCCTAGGAGGTCATGGCTGCAATGAGTCGTAATTGCGCCACCACACTCCAGCCTGGTGACAGAGTGAGACCCTGCTTCCAAAAAAAGAAAAAGAAAAAAAGAGGCAGACCTGACCCTAGACAGCAGAGAAGGCTCCTTTGGGGAAGGAGCACGTGAACTCAGATCTGGACGATGCACAGGGGGCAGATGAGTGAAAGGAGCCACCAACTTTTATAAAGCATGTTTACAGTCTGACCCCAACATGATAACAATGAATCTCACACACATATAAGCATTTGGACACCACCACCAGGAAAGACATCAGTATGAAATGGGAGATGTTTCTAAGTGAACACAATTATGGCTTTTCTTTTTCCTTTGTCTTTAAATAAATTGTATCCTTTTGGCTGCACATGGTGGCTCACGCCTGTAATCCCAGCACTTTGGGAGGCTGAAGCGGGTAGATCACCTGAGGTCAGGAGTTTGAGACCAGCCTGGCCAACACGGTGAAACCCCGTCTCTACTTAAAATATAAAAATTAGCTGGGCATGGTGGTGTGTGCCTGTAGTCTGAGCTACTTGGGAGGCTGAGGCAGGAGAATTGCGTGAACCTGGGAGGCGGAGGTTGCAGTGAGCCGAGATCACACCACTGCACTCCAGCCTGGGTGACAGTGTGAGACTCCATCCCAAAAATAAAATAAAATCAGATCTCAGGCACTCTCCTTTCGCAGTTCCAGTTTATTTCTCCGCCTGGATGCCTGACTTCACGTTTATTCATCGCTTGTGTGCAACTAGTTTACCTAAAATTAAGCGGCTTGGAAAAGACATCCTTTCGTCTTAGGTTCATAATCAGCACATATTGTTTATTAATATTTACTAGCTTCACAGAGCTGCTCAGAGGAATAATTAATAATGAACGATGGGTAAATCTACCTGCAGACACAAAGCATGGTGTATATGCTTTCCGGGACACTCATTCAAACTCACACATGGACACGGAGGCAGGATCTTGGCAAGGCACCTGGTAACCCATGCGCAGCCAGAAAGAAAGATCTAAGTGGTAACCTCACAATTTTTTAGATGCTTTTTTTTATTTTTGGTGGTTGGGGGATACTACAGAGCCACTGGCATCGAAAATGCAGTCCATAATTTCTTAATTTCTAAATGGAATTATTTATACCATACAGATAGCAACCAAGCCTAAGCAACATGTAACTTAGGGGGCAACTAGGGAATTTAAACCTTTGAAACTAGATTTTATGTTTAAAGACGCTCAGCGGCTTCCCAACGGATTATCCCAACCTAGCAGGCGAAGGAGAAACAAAAACTTCCAAGCAAAGAAAGGCTTCCTGGCCCTCTCCGACTTTAGCAACCCTGATGGCAGAGCAGCACGTGGCTAGGAAGGGGACCTAACAGTCACTGCAGCCAAGAAAGTCCGTTCAAGGGCACCAAAGAAGCAGCAACTTAGTTTCATCCAGTTTTATCCAGCAGGTCCCAACCCTTGGAGACCCCAGAGGGCTCTGCAGAGGAGTGTATCTAAAAAGAAGTCTAATTTGTATCGATCTCTATGCCCAACTTTGCAATTCTCAGGATGCGTGCTGTTTTAAAATGAGCATATTACACAGGAAATTCTGGGTGGGAAATGGTGGCTGTGTTGTGGGAGTGAGTGGTGGCCATACCGAGTACCCTTATGTCTGTCTTTTGAGATACTATGAATGTAGCTTCTAAAAGGTGTGTCTAACAGCAACCTGCTGCGAAGGCCACAGAGATCGGTCTCTTGTGAGGTTGCTGCCCAGGAGAGTTCCAGGGACCTGAACAGAGATAGGCACAGTTTAGAAGCTGCTGGACCTGAAGGATACACACGGCTCAGTACCTGTTTTGCACCCTGTCCCTGGAAATGGAGCCACAAACTGCAACTTACTCAATAACAGATTAAAATGAAAAACAGGCTGGGCATGTTGATACATGCCTGTAATCCCAGCACTTTGGGAGGCTGAGGTGGGAGGATTGCTTGAGCCCAGGAGTTCGAGACCAGCCTTGGGCAATATGGCAAGACCCTATCTCTACAAAAAATACAAAAATTAGCCAGGCGTGGTGGCGTGTGCCTATGGTCCCAGCTACTCGGGAGGCTGAGATAGGATGGCTTGAGCCCAGAGAGGTCGAGGCTGCAGTGATCCGTGACTGTGCCACTGCACTCCAGCCTGGGAGACAGAACAAGCCCTTTCTCAAAAAAATAATAAAATGAAATGAGAAGAGTTTGCATATGAGTCAATCAGTCAAGAAAGCAGAGAACCCTCTATTTCTGGAGTGACTAGCCACAGAAAATACGCTGTATACGTGAGCTTGGATCTATGGAAAATTGTTGATGCTTAGAGAATGTGTTTGGTCAATAACTGCCTTTTGAATACTTCCGGAATTCCTCTAAGCAAGCTTTCTCAGGCCTGTTCCCAAATAGTGACTTTCACGCGGTCCTGGAATTTTCTTCTGAATACACAACATGGCTTCTTTGTAATGAAACAATTTAGGAAAGAAATACAGTTGAAGACATTCTATATCTCTTGGCTGGAGCTGCTGGCCCTGGTAGATGAATCATAGAAGTCCATAAATGTCGAGCAAATTTGCACAGACTTTTCTTTTACTACCATATATGGCAAATATAGATCTATTTATCTCCAACCATCTTGACATTAGCTTCGGCGATTTTTGTACCTTATTGTCTTTCTTACAAATTTCTCTTGATCTACGTCTCAGCCACACAAGACAGCACGTCCAACGACAGTAATGCCATTCATAACCCTGGGACGGTGCCTTTTTTTTTTTTTTTTTTGGTATGACAGCAGAATGGCAGAATGTTTAAACTAGTAAGTGTCAGAGGTAGATCAAAGTACCTAGCTATTTACATTCTTGCTACATCTTAGTGAACACCACAGGGCCGTAAGGACTACCGCAAGAATTTCACCTGAACAAGTTTTCTCCCCCAAGGAATTAGGTGTTTCTTATCACACATTTGGGAATCAGCTGAAAAACCCTGGTTGGTGCTGACTGCTTTTGATATATTCCTTAAAGAGATGAATACTGAAAATATTTTCAGGATTCTAAAAGCTGACTTGCTGGGAAATTCCATGCCTGGCTAAGATGATTTAAGAATTCTCTGGGGGAAATGCTTGCTTCATTCATTCATTCCTTTCTTCCTTCCTTCCTTCATTAAATTTTTACTGAGAGACGGAGATACAAAGATGGACAGCCCCTCCCGCCCCCCACTCTCCAGGACACAGAGTGGACACGGGAATGTATACCTTCTGGAAGCAGCCAGGGCCATCTCTTCATGACGCCGGGCAGTACCTTCAAAGAGTCCAGCCAGAGAGGACGCTGGGGAAAGTAGAGTGACCAGTCTGTCTTCTGCTTTCATTATCATATTCCCCCATGTGACAAGTACAAAATCTTCAGCTACAACCTTTAAAAGCTACTGAAGGCCAGGCATGGTGACTCACGCTTGTAACCCTAGCACTTTGGGAGGCCAAGCCGGGTGCATCACTTGAGGTTATAAGTTCGAAGCCAGCCTGGCTAACATGGTGAAACCTCGTTTCTACTAAAAATACAAAAATTAGCCAGGCGTGGTGGCACGCGCCTATAGTCCCAGCTACTTGGGAGGCTGAGACACGAGAATTGCTTCAACCCGGGAGGCGGAGGTTGCAGTGAGCTGAGATCGCACCACTGCATTCCAGCCTAGGCAACAGAGTGAGACCCCATCTCTTAAAGAAAAATTCTAAATAAATAAAATACATTTTTTTAAAAAAGCAAATCCTATGAAATCAACAATATGGCAGTCTATGTTTAAAACCTAATTGGGTGAAATTATTTTAGAATACCCTTTCAAAGAGTCCTTTCTGTAGTGCAAAATTATCTGAAATAAATAAATAAATTCAAGTGTCAACCAGCATGGCCAACATGGTGAAACCCCGTCTCTACTAAAAATACAAAAATTAGCCAGGTGTGGTGGCGGGTACCTGTAATTCCAGCTACTTGGGAGGCTGAGGTTGGAGAATCGCTTGAACCCAGTGACCAGAGATTGCACCATTGCACTCCAGCCTGGGTGACAAGACTGAAACTCCATCTCAAAATAAAAAAATAAATTCAAGTGTCTAAGTAAGATAATAAAAATCCTCTCACCCTGCTGCCGAAAATGAGAGGGGTGTACCTCCGTGTCCTGCCCTGGTTAGGCACCAACTCTACTGGGTAGTTCTCCCACCCACAGGGAGTTAACAAAAAAAGGCAGAAGGCCAGGTGCGGTGGCTCATGTCTGTAATCTCAGCACTTTGGGAGGCCAAGGTGGGCAGGTCACCTGAGGTCAGGAGTTCAAGACCAGCCTTGCCAACACGGTGAAACCCGTCTCTACCAAAAACACAAAATTAGCTGGGCATGGTGGCGCATGCCTGTAATCCCAGCTACTTGGGAGGCTGAGGCAGGAGAATCACTTGAACCCAGGAGGAAAAATAAATAAATAAGCAAGCAAGCAAGCAGAAGAGACCATGTTTGTCTCCAAAATCCCATCACCAGCGTATGAGAATAGCAAAACTGAAGAGAAAGGCATTGGTGGTCTCGGGGAAGGGGCTGTAGGGCCTGAGCAGCTCCTGCCAGGCAGAGGATCATGAAATCCAAACGTGTCCTCCTCCAAATGCCCACTGCGCTCTCAGTGCTGGGCTTGGCCACAATTTGGTGTGAATGCTTCGAGACTCACACCAAATCCTTAGCATGGATACACCATACAATGATATATCTGGAGACAGCTTACCCGAACAAAGAGACTGTCAATAGCAATATTATTTTACTTTTTTTTTTGTTTTTCTGAGATGGAGTTTTGCTCTTGTTGCCCAGGCTGGAGTGCAATGGCGTGATCTTGGCTCACTGCAACCTCTGCCTCCCGGGTTCAAGTGATTCTCCTGCTTCAGCCTCCTGAGTAGCTGGGATTACAGGCATGTGCCACCATGCCCAGCTAATTTTTTGTATTTTTAGTAGAGATGGGGTTTCTCCATGTTGGTCAGGCTGGTCTCAAACTCTCTACCTCAGGTGATCCGCCCACCTCGGCCTCCCAACGTGCTGGGACTACAGGCATGAGCCACTGCGCCTGGCCAATATAATTTTACTTTTATAAAATGATATCCACACTTTCGGCTTAGACACAAAGCACAACCAGCATCTTTCAGCGTGGTCCTCATGCCCACCGGCAGAACTCCTTCAATGAGTTTCCTGAATCTCTTTTAGACACCCCTTCATCCTATAAATGTGCCACACATGCGTGTGACATGTCCCTATGCACACAGACACATATTAACTTAAATATGCACACACACATACAAACCAGTAACAGACAATGTCATCTCTACTTACTTCCCTTTCCGGGAAGCTACAGGTATGTACATCACCTGTATGTTGTCTGATATAAAAGAGATGCCCAATCACGAATTCCATGATACAGATTTAAGAGATGCTATGCATGATCCACTCGATGAATCTCCCTTTCTTATGTAAGCACATATGCAAGTCAGTTTTTTTTGAGACAGATTCTTTTTGTTCTGTTGCCCAGGCTGGAGTACAGTGGTATGATCTCAGCTCACTGCAACCTCCACCTCCGGGTTCAAGTGATTCTCCTGCTTCAGCCTTCTGAGTAGCTGGGGCTACAGGCGCTCACCACCAGGCCTGGCTAATTTTTGTATTATTTAGTAGAGACGGGGTTTCACCATGTTGGCCAGGCTGGTCTCAAACTCCTGACCTCAGGTGATCTGCCCACCCCCGCCTCCCAAAGTGTTAGGATTACAGGCACGAGCCACCGTGCCCAGCTGCACCCTTGCTGTTTCACATCACGGACTCTAGCACCGGCAGCAAGGGAGGCCGCCCACCTCACTCTTTCTTTTTTAAGAAGTCCGCTGTTCTGAGAGGTCAGAGCAACCTTTCTTTCGTTTTCAAGCTCCCTGTGTGTGCTGGAGAAGCTGTCTTTATAGGTTTTAACATGTACCAACCAGAGATTAAGCTAAGTGAGGCACGCCAGTCACGAAGGCTCACTGAAATTATGCCTGCTAATCTTTTAAATGGCAAGAACGTTAGGCAGCACAAAAGGAATGTTAGTAATTCCAAAGCTTTTACCCAACTGAGGAGGTTTAAATTTACAGGAACATGTACTAGAGATAAAGAAGTCCAAGGCCGTTGGCCAACCTGTCTGCCACGCTGGTGTGCAGAAGGGCAGAAGATTCTGTAAGGAGAGAGAAGGGGTGGAGGCTGGAAGACGGGCGGAGGGCCAGGATTTAAGACCTGGCATGGGCCTGAACTCACCTGAATCATTTTACTTGTAGAAAGAGGCTACAGGTTGGGTGCAGTGGTTCATGCCTGGAATCTCAGCACTTTGGGAAGCCAAGGTGGGAGGATCACTTGGGGTCAGGAGTTCGAGACCAGCCTGAGCAACATAGCAAGATCTCACCTCTAAAAGAGAAGCTGGGTTCCCTGGTTTGGACTGAGCAATTTCTTTGGCCTTCTTAGAAATGAGCCGCTTTGCAGCCTCACACAGCCTTTCTTCAGTGTGTACATTAGGGTGCTGTGCGGCCCAGGTGAGGGGTGTCACCTGGCCACATCCATGGAGGGATCCTAACACCATCATTTGTGCGGTCAGCGTCATGACAGCCACTCCACTGTGCTTGCTTCTAGATGCTTCCGAACAGCCCTTCAGGTATGGAATCATCCCTGTCGTGTAAATAGGAAATGTGCAACTCCCAGAGGTTGTACATTGCACCTGAGGCCATTTGGCTACAATCCAAACTCTGGGTGCGGCTGGCGCCAAAGCTGCTACGCCACGCTGCCTTCTAAGCTGCATTTCATCTGGAACCGCCGTGGCTGGCGGGCCGAGCCTCTGAACACTGCAATTCAGGTTAATCACACAGACCTGCTGGAGCACGTGGGGCCGAGGGTTCCCTGTACCTCCCTTCTAGCCCCTGCTGTATGGATCTCTGACCTCACTACTGGCAGGCCTGAACTGCCATGAGTTATCAAGAACCTGAGAGGCCTCTGATCTGCTCCACCCACATCTGTGCCCACCAGGAAAAACAAAAATCCTGATAAAAGACCTGGGGTGCGCGTCAGGATTCACCATGACCGTGCTGTGGTCTCGCCTCCTGAGGAGCTATTTTGTTCATCATAAGTAGGCAGTTTGACAACTGCTCCATGTTCAGGCCCTACCCCGTGTCCTGTCCTAGTCAAGGTCAGGGAAGGAAAGGTGCCTTGTCCCCAGGCAAGTGGGCCCCCAGCAGAGCAGGACAGGCTGGGGCCCTGGGGTTCTTGGGCTCTTTTGGTTGGGGGCTGAACACTGGTCATATTCCGACCTCTAGAGAGGGCAGAGGAGGACAGACACACACTCTGCACCTCAGGGATTACACGAGGAGAATAAAGACAAGCACACGACCGAAATACCAGGCAGGAAATGAAATGTGCCGAAAGACAGGCGCAGCTAGCCTACGACGGGGGCCCAAGGAATGAAAATCCCTCTTTGCTGGGCTGGGGGCACCTGAACTGGGTGACATTTGCACACAGAGGGGTGAGTAGAGGTGGGGGGGCTTTCTAGAAAGAGACAAGACACAAACAGAGGGAAAAAAGAGGAGATGTAGAGATACAAACAAGGTGAAGCTGATGGAGTAAGACAGGGGAGAGGGGGCCAGCGGCGACAGGCTCCCAGATCACCAAAGCTGCCAGAAGAACCCAGACATGGCCTGAGAGGCGGGTGGACGGCCACCAACCACGCAAAAGGTAGTACGCAGAGACCAGACCAGGGTCTGCTTCAGGAAGGTGACTCCTGCTAAAGGACGGGCCAGAGGGGAAAGCCTGGAGATGGAAGATACCAGCTGGGAAATACAAGTTTGGACAAAGGTAACAGAACCAGAGGTGGTGCCTGTAATCCCGGCACTTTGGGAGGCCAAGGCAGGTAGATCACCTGAGGTCAGGAGTTCGAGATCAGCCTGACCAACATGGTGAAACCCTGCCTCTACTAAAAATACAAAAATTAGACGAGTGTGGTGGCGGGTGCCTGTAGTCCCAGCTACTCAGGAGGCTGAGACAGTAGAATCGCTTGAACCCAGGAGGCGGAGGTTGCAGTGAGCCGAGATTACACCACTGCACTCCAGCCTGGGTGACAGAGCGAGACTCCATCTCAAAAAAAAAAAAAAAAAAAAAAAAACCCCAACAAAAAAAAACACCAGAGGTGGGTGGTGGCGAGGGTGGGGGGAGGAGGAAGACAATGTTCCCCAGAATTAAAATAAACTGGACTTGGCAAGCAGACTGATGGGAACAGGAGAGAGTGGGGCTTTGTAGAAGTTTAGGGCCCAGGTGAGGGTGAGGGTGAGGGTGGCAGCCCCTGCCACGAGCCAGACAGGAGGGGCACAGGCCAGGAACTGATCCGGTGGTGAAGATGATGAGAAATCCACGCTGGGAAATACCCGGAGCTGGCAGGACTTCCACAGAGGACCCAGGCCCTGGCACCCACGGGCGGAGGGTGGGAGGTGAGGAGGTTCTGTGGCCAGGGCCCTTGGAAATGTCCCCTTAACAGAAGAGGGGAAGAGAACAGAAAGGCTGCAACAACTAAAAACTAAAAGGGGAAAAAGGCTGAGACCTGTGGAAGAGCCAAGGGCCTCAGTGAGCGAGTGGTCTGATCTGAGAATGAACTGAGGGATTCAAAGTCAGAGAGGGCCATGGCTTAGGTACAGGAGGCCGAGGCTGCAGTGAGCCAGGATCGCGCCTGCACTCCAGCCTGCGCGACAGAGCGAGACCCTGTTTCAAAAATTCAATCAGTAAAAAATGAAATACAAACAAAATAAAAATTCAGAGGGCCATCAGTGAAGACCTCGGGGCATCTCGGCTCCGTGTGTGGGGTCTGTTCCTTGGATGAGGCCAGCAGCAAAGATGAGGAGAGATCCACCCCGAGGTAGCTCGCGGAGAGCCACTGTCAAGCGGAGGAGGAGGCCCGCGCTGGCGAAATCTACAAGAAATACACTTTTGTGTGGGAAATCTAAGAAGCAAGGGTTTTCCACTGCATCCCGGCCTGCACCGTGGTGGGCAAGGATGGCTTCTTGCTCCTTTCGCACGCTCAGCATGGTGCAGCCCCTTGCACCCTTGGCAGTGACACCTGATGCATCCAGTGGTTTTATTCCACATCTGCCCATCACAAACTGTTCTAGATTAAATCAGTTTCTGAAGATGACAGCCCAAACCCATTCACCAATAACCTTATTTTCCCTAAAAGAAAAATTCATTCTAGGGCGGGGCACGGTGGCTCACGCCTGTAATCCCAGCACTTTGGAAGGCCGAGATGGGTGGATCGCCTGAAGTCAGGAGTTCGAGACCAGCCTGGCCAACATAGTGAAAACCCGTCTCTACTAAACATACAAAAATTAGCCAGGCGTGGTGACACGCTCCTGTAATCCCAGTTACTCGGGAGGCTGAGGCATGATAATTGCTTGAACCCGGGAGGCGGAGGTTGCAGTGAGCCGATATCGTGCCATTTCACTCTAGCCTGAGTGACAGCGCGAGACTCTGTCTCAAAGAAAAAAAAAGGAAAGAAAAGAAAAAAAAAATCCATTCTACCGAGATGTGATAAAAACTGGCATTCCAGAGTTGTCCTTCGAGGGAGCACTGAGGCATGGTCAGCAGAGAGCCTGACGAGGCTTCCCTGTTCAAAGAGTAACTAGACCATCAGCCTGGCCATTAAAAGGCAGGTTTCCAACTGGAGGCTCCAAACTGAAAGAGACCGACTTCCGAGCCAGTGAACCCCGCGGGTCTTTTTCTCTTTACTCCCAGCTTAAAAGGAGGGAGGTTCTGAAGGGAAACCCCAGGCAGCTTTCTTTCTGAATGGCTGCAGCCCCACCGGGGTCCTCCTACTTCCTCCCTAGGGTCTGCAACTAAGAACGACAGACTTCAACCTCGGCAGCCTTAGCTTTCCAAGCGGATCTTCTGTCGGCTTCCAAAACAAACCAGTTTCTCTGGCCAACCTCATCTACATGGCTGCTCGCTCCTCGTGACTTTTCTCTTTGGACCCTCTGCTTTGGTAAAAGCAAAGGGTTTTAGGCTTTTTATCCTGGAATGCTAATGAGGTGCTCTTACTTCATTGAAAGGGCCTAAGAGGAGATACACTACTTATGCCTCCAGAAGCAGGTTCCCGGAAGGATGTGATCTTTCCAGGTCTTCCCAGAGGCTGAGCTGCTAACTATGTCCCTGAGAGCCCCAGCCTCAGCAGGTGGAGTACAGAGAGGAGGGGAACCCAGCATCAGTGGGGTGAAGCTTTAGGAATCACGCAGTCAGGAAAACTAGCCTCAAGAAGAAAGAGGCCAGGCGCAGTGGCTCACGTCTATAACCCCAAGCACTGTGGGAGGCCGAGGCAGGAGGATCACTTGAGGACAGGAGTTTGAGACCAGCCTGGGAAAGATAGGGAGACCATCATCTCTGCAAAAATAAAAAAATTTAGCCAGGTGCAGTGGTGCACACCTGTGGTTCCAGCTACTTGGGAGGCTGAGGTGGGAGCATCGCTTGAGCCCAGAAGCTCAAGGCTGCAGTGGAGCTATGATCGCGCTACTCCACCCCAGCCTGGATGATGGAGCAAGACCCTGTCTCAACAAAACAAAACAAAACCAGGCTGGTCTCGAACTCCTGGCCTCAGGTAATGTGCCTGCCTCAGCCTCCCGAAGTGCTGGGATTACAGGCGTGAGCCACCGTGCCCGGCCCAGTGGAGATTTTTAATGCATCTCTAGAGTTTTCCTGGAATTCCTTTCCGACTCTATCGAAAGCCAAGTTCTCTGTGACACAGCAAAACCCCCGACTCCCAGGTACTTCTGGGTAGAAGCTGACAGAGCCTGAACAACAGGCAGGAGAGGGACCCGAACAGGGGGACGACCTGCAGGCCCCTGCCTGCAACAGCAGCAGATGCTCTCTCCCAGGGGTCAGCAAGCCGCGGCGAGCCGGCCAAAACCAGCCAGCTGCTGGGATTTTTATGGCCCATGAGCTAAGAATGGTTTTTACACTTTTAAATGGTTGCATTTAAAGTGGTTATATAAGTGCCTACATGATATCCTGATTTTGCCTCTTTCTCCATCAAGACTAACATATGTAGCACCAGGCTCTTTTAGAGAAAGTGTGTGGACCCCTGATCAATTCCCTTGTTTCTTGGCCTCTCTACTTGCTGCACTGAGTACCTGTCCAGGTGTGTGGCCCTGTGAGGATGGCTGCTTCACATCCCAGGAATCAGGCCACGTGGAAGGAACCAGGCTCGGTGGTCAGGACACCAGAGCCCAAGTCCTAGCCCCATCCCTCTCCAAGGCAGGCATAACTCCCAAGCCTCAGTTTCTCCACCTGGGAAGGACTCTAGCTCAATGGTGCCTGTGAATATCAACTGAGATGTGGGATAGGAATATATTTCTTAAAAGCCCAGAACACTCTTGGAATGAAAGTTTATTGTGATTTACAAGTTATCAGCCAAATTTATTTTCTTTATGTTGAAACCCAACATTCTTTCCCAGTCCACATAAATCAAGTATGTGGGAGGAGGGGGATTTGATCCACTGCCAAACACATGAACTAAGCCATCCGACCCGTGCTCCCAGGCTCCAATTCCACCACCAGGTCAGGGCAACCTCTTCATTCTAGGTCACTTTCTTTGTACCTGATTATACCTGGCTGGGCCAGAGGAGGAGAAGCTGCCCCAGTCTCACGCTAAAAACCAGCGGTGTTTGGACCCGTAAGGAAGGCTGCTTGGCGTCGCAAATCAAGCCATGTGGCAACAGCTGGGCTCTGGGGCAGGACACCGAAGCCCTGTCTTTCAGCCCCATCGGGTGAGGACAGCTCATCTGGTCCACCTTGTGCCACTAGGAAAATCTTTCCCACTGCATCCAGGTGCAGGTAAAGGAAGACAAAAAAGTTGAGCTGTATTTTTTAGGAAACTCAGAACAACTAAACATCTTTATAAAATTTATACGTGTATACATACAGTTTGTAGAGACAGGGGTCTCACTATGTTGCCCAGGCTGGTTCTGAACCCCTGGCCTCAAGTGATCCTCCCACCTTGGTCTCCCAAAGTGGCGGGATTACAGGCCCAGCCTAGAACTAAACACCTTATAACATGAAGCAAACTGTGGACTGTGAGTATTCAAGGAGATGGTGATATTTAATATCCTATGTCATTCTGAAACTGGGGTTGCAATGTAAGTTCCACGTAAGTGACATCTTGGCTGCCTTACTGGCTCACGAACACATCTCATTCAATCCCCATAGCAGCCTACAAGGCTACAAACACTCCATTCCAGGGATGAGAAATCAGAGGCTGAAACCGCCTGGGGTGACCTGATGAAGTGGTGGGGCTGCACCAGAGCCCAGGCCTCTGACCCCGGGGAGAGCCCAAGTTCTATCCACAGTGCAGGAGCCCCTTCCTTCCTCCAGCTCAGACTCGAACGGAGATCCGCTTCAATTCCAAGCAGACTTGCAATAAAGCAAACAATGAATGCAAGGCTGGCACTCCAGCCCTGCTCTGGTCACCTTCTGAGCAGGTAAGAAGTAACCTCCCTTTACTGTCAAACTGTTTATTTACAAGAAAACAACCAACACATCTGACAACAGAACAGTGGGGCGGGGGGCAGGTGTGTGTGTGTGTGTGTGTGCTCAGCACCAGGCGCTGGGCTTAGTGGGGAGGGGCTGTGCCTGGCCAGAGAGCCCCGCCCCTTGTGGGATCGAGGAGCCTCTCTAAAGAGTCCCTCTGGGACGAGCGCAGTGGTTCACGCCTGTAATCCCAGCACTTTGGGAGGCCGAGGTGGGCAGATCACCTGAGGTCAGGAGTTTGAGACCAGCCTGGCCAACACGGTGAAACCCCGTCTCTACTAAAAATACAAAAATTAGCTGGGTATAGTGGTGAGCACCTGTAGTCCCAGCTACTCAGGAGGCAGAGGCAGGAGAATTGCTTGAACCCAGGAGGTGGAGGTTGCAGTGAGTCGAGATTATACCACTGCACTCCAGCGTGGGTCACAGAGCAAGACTCCATCAAAAAAAAAAAAAAAAAGTCTCTCTGCAGACAGTAGCAGCAGTAAAGATTCCCCTTCCAAGGACTGGAAGGCTTCCACCCAAGGCGCAGGTCACAGCTTTAATGGCACAGATATGGTGCTAGGCGTGGAGTGGCAGGGCGGCCCAGCACCACTCACAGATCTGCAGAGAGCACTCACTGCCGGGTGGCCTAGAATTCCGCTGCGACGCTCTGACATCAAAGGAGCCTGATCTATAACTCCCATGTGGGACCTTGCTTCAGACTCGATAGAAAAGGGGAGCTGGGCCGGGCGCGGCGGCTCACACTTGTAATCCCAGCACTTTGGGAGGCTGAGGCGGGCGGATCACGAGGTCAGGAGATTGAGACCACGGTGAAACCCCGTCTCTACTAAAAATACAAAAAAAAATTAGCCGGGCGTGGTGGCGGGCGCCTGTAGTCCCAGCTACTCGGAGAGGCTGAGGCAGGAGAATGGCGTGAACCCGGGAGGCAGAGCTTGCAGTGAGCCGAGATCGGGCCACTGCACTCCAGCCTGGATGACAGAGCAAGACTCCGTCTCAAAAAAAAAAAAAAAAAAAAAAAAAAGAAAAGGGGAGCTGGACTCTTGGAAGACTGTGGTCCAACAGCAAGGCCCCCTTGTACCAATGCCAGGGCAGGGAGGGGACTGGCCACTCGGAACTCTCACTAGTAAGTGCCATATGGGACCTGAGAGCCCCAATCTCTACACAAAGCCCCAGTGGGGCAAAATCTATGAGGAAATACAGGGTGAAAAGCACTATGAAGCAAAAAAACTCACCCAAATCCCACAGCCATCCACGCAAGAAGGGAGTGACCAACCTCAGTTCCTCTCCCCTTGCCCTGAACTCAAGGTGATGTGCAAAAGTTGCAACCACACACACACTATATATATTTATTTTTTCTTTCTGAGACAGGGTCTCACTCTGATGCCCAGGCTGGAGTGCAGTGGTGCAAGCACAGCTCACTGCAACCTTCACCTCCCGGGCGGAAGAGATCCTCCTGCCTCAGCCTCTGGAGTAGCTGGGACTGCAGGCATGCACCACCATACTCAGCTTTTTAAAAAATATATTTTTGTAGAGATGGGGGTCTCATTATGTTGCCTAGGCTGGTCTAGAACTCCTGAGCTCAAGCAACCCATCCATCTCAGCCTCCAAAAGTGCTGGGATTACAGGCACGAGCCACCGTGCCCAGCTTACTGTCTTGTTTTACATAGAACAGTTCTCTAAACACCTTTTTAGTCACAGTTGTAAATCAATCACATTTTTCTAACGCTATAGCTAAAGGATGAACACTGATGCCTCCAATTTCAGTACCTTTGCGAAAACAGCTAATTAGCAACTGAGCACTTCTAAGCAGGGGCAAGCTCTTGCTGCTTCGAGCACACCTGTGATGAATGCGTCTGGAAAGAAGGAGTGAGTTTTGCTCAGCGCACGCTTATTGAGAACCTGTTGTGTGTCTTGCACGTGCATGGCCAGGAGGAACATCCTGACCACCAGGTGCTGAAATTCTGCAAAAGGGTAAGTGCAAATAATGGCAATACGGCATTTAAAACGCCAAATGGGGCCGGGCACGGTGGCTCACGCCTGTAATCCCAGCACTTTTGGGAGGCTGAGGCGGTGGATCACCTGAGGTCAGGAGTTCGAGACCAGCCTGGCCAACATGGTGAAACCCTGTCTCTACTAAATATACAAAAATTAGCTTGGTGTGGTGGAGGGCACCTGTAGACCCAGCTACTTGGGAGGCTGAGGCAGGATAATGGCTTGAACTCGGGAGGCGGAGGATGCAGTGAGCCAAGATCGTACCACTGCACTCCAGACTGGGCAAGAGAGCAAGACTCTGTCTCAAAAAATAAACAAACAAACAAACAGAAGCTTTTCAGTTAAAAGACAAGGGACACAAAAATTCAACATTATTTTGGTTAAGACAGGGAGGAACTGTAAGTCAGCCTGGGTTAACTGGGGCTACTGGGAATCCCCAAGAATGCTCCTGGCAGGCCCTCCAGCCCATGTCTAGAAGGCAGGCAGGTGGGCTTGGTTATTTTTAGAACACCTGGAGCAATCTAGGGTCTTTAACAAATGCAGGACACTAGTCAAAAGCAAATCATGTTTAAAAATATCTTCCCCTATGGCCAGGTATGGTGACTCATGCCTGTAATCCCAATGCTTTGGGAGGCCAAGGTGGGATGATTACCTGAGGCCCATGAGTTCAAGACCAGCCTGGGCAACAAAGCGATACCCCACCTCTACAAAAATACAAATAAAAAGTATTAGCCTGGCATGGTGATGCACACCCTGTAGTCCCATCTACTCACGGAGGGTGAGGTGGGAGGATCACCTGAGCCCGAGTTTGAGGTTGCAGTGAGCTATGATGGCACCACTGCACTCCAGCCTGGGTGACAAAGTGAGACTCTAGCTCTTAAAAACAAGACAAAACAAAAACAAAACCTTCCCTTAAATACTAATACTCACCCAAACCACCAGCATTCCTGCACATAAAACCCAACCAAACGAACTTCTTGCTAAGGGAGCAACAACTGTGTGAAGGCAAAAACCAGGTGAGGTTCACATTAAGCAATTCTGCACAATGGGCTGCAGCCTCAACGTGCCCACGGGATCTGGCTATTTTTGGAGAAATCTAAAGCAGGACCAGAGTGATTGATTAGACAAGAATGTTTTCCAATGTCAATGGACATGAAATATACATTGCTCTGCAGGTATGAGATTGTTTAAAAATCTTTAGAACTCAAGATGCAATCTTCCTTCCACAGGAGGCGGATGAGAAAGAAGCCTGGGTCAGATGCATGCACTTGGGAAAACATTTGGAAGCGGTTTTGTGGACAAGTTGCCTGTGAGAGGCATGCAGTCTGATTGCTATTTTAGTGCTAGCGTCCAGAAGCAAGCTTAAGACACATGTGTCTCAATGCAGGGCAGCTGCTTTCCGAAAGAGCTAAGCTAGGGTCTCTCTCTCTCCCTCTTTTTTTTTTTTTTTTTTTTTTTTGAGAGAGAGTTTTGATCATCACCCAGGCTGGAGTGCAATGGCGCAATCTTGGCTCACTACAACCTCTGCCTCCCAGATTCAAGTGATTCTCCTGCCTTAGCTTTCCGAGTAACTGGGATTACAGTTGCCTGCTACCACGCCCGGCTAATTTTTGTATTTTTATAGAGATGGGGTTTCGCCATGTTGGCCAGGCTGGTCTTGAGCTCTTGAGCTCCTGACCTCAGGTGATCCTCCTACGTTGGCCTCCCAGAGTGCTGGGATTACAGGCATGAGCCACAGTGCCCGGCCACTAGGGTCTCTTTAGAACGAACACACAGACACACACACACACACACGCATGCACGCCACTGATAAAACCAGGCCCTGGTTTGGGACAAAGGATTTCATTTTCTTCCTGAGCCCTCAAACTTCAAAACCTATATATTTTTAAATGAGATCCAATTCAGTACATTCATCCGTAATCTTAAACCAAGCAGCCCAACTGTGTACGGGACAGTGCAGACTGCCTTGGAAAGGTTTAATCTTGGAAGCAATTGGGCTGCAAGCGGCCCTGCTGCAGACGGGCCCGTCATCCTCTGTCAGGGGGTCTTTCCAAGCAATTTGTCACCAGCCTCGGCAGAGCAGAAGCGGCGCTCAGACACTCTAATCGTAGGGTGCTTCGAGGAGTGGTGGCAATCCTGCTTTCTAGATGTAGCCAACATCAATCAAAGAAAAGTCGTTTTAACCGAGCTGGTGTATTTGCCAGAGAACTGAGACTGCAAAGGAACCTTTCGAAGCTCATGGTCAATCAAGTTCAAAGGGCTACGCTTAGGCACAGCCTGCAGGCTCAGCTCACATGAAAAGGTTGGTAGGAAAGATAAAAATTGGCCAGGTACGGTGGCTCATGCCTGTAATCCCATCACTTTGGGAGGCTGAGGCAGGAGGATCGCATGAGCCCAGGAATTTGAGACCAGCCTGGGCAACAAGCAAGACCCCATCTTAAAAAAAAAAAAAAAAGGTAAAAAAAAAAAGTTTGTAAAGGAAAGATAAAACTCCCTAGAGAGTGGAGGCGAGAGCTGCTGCTTCTAGAAGCACAGCCCAGCCACAGCCATGTGGACTCCAGAGGTGGCCCCTCCTGCTCCAGTGATGAGATTGCCTCCCCTCCCCTCCTGCTGGCCTGGGGACAGGATCTGGTGGCACAGTGGAGGCCAGCATTCTTCCTGCTTGTCTGTCCTCTGCAAGCCAGGCTCCTGCCCGAGGAGGGAAATGCTGCAGAGGCACCCTAAGGAGGTGTGGCCCGAGGGCCAAGAGGAAACTCCTGCTTTAAAGCCCAGCCGTGAACCTGGGCGCTCAGGGGCCTGTTTCTTGCTTGTCCTTGGCATAGCCGCTCCCTCAACTTAAGAAAGGGAGGAAGAGAGAGCTGGACACCGACGTTTGGAGGGAGGAAGTGGCTTCCTGCCCAACACAGCACAGCATGCTCGCCAGGATCCTATGCCCTGGTCAGAGCCTGCTTAGGCACTGGAGGCCGAGGCCGCTTTTCTTGGTTCCAAAAAAACCAATTTTTTTCACCAGTGATGGGTCCACTTTCAGAAAGATTGAAATCAGGAAAGCCAAAAGTCTCTCTTTCTCTTCTTCCTCAAACGCTATCGGCCTGAGTGGGGTGTGGAAATACTACTTCTCCCCCAAACAGGCTGTGATGCTGGTGGACGAAGACGACAGATGCCCTGCCGGCCGTCCTGCTGAGAAGCGATGGCTGGGGGCACCGCCCGGGCTGGGAAAGATGCCCAGGGTCTTTGATACTTACCCTGCCTGACCCTTGGGCAGGACAGGAATTGGCTGTCTCATTTCTAAGTCTTGAAATCCACACTGTGCACACCTGGTAAATGTGTACCTGCAGCCGGGCACGATCCTGCCATCCACACGGCACACACCCGGTAAACGTGCGCCTGCAGCCAGGCACAGCCGTGCCACCCACACTGCACACACCCGGTAAATGTGTTCCTGCAGCTGGGTACAGTCCTGCAATCCGCACTGCACACACCCAGTAAATGTGTGCCTGCAGCCTAAGCACTGCCCTACAATCCACACTGCACACACCTGGTAAATGGGTGCCTGCAGCCCAGGCACAGCCCTGCAATCCACACTGCACACACCTGGTAAATGGGTGCCTGCAGCCCGGGCACAGCCCTGCCATCTGTACTGTAATGCCTACAGCAGTCTTTACCAAGGCTTATGATGGCACACTACCCGGCTCTGTGCTAGGTCCTGGGCTGGGGCAGGAGGGTACACAGTTCCACACTGCACTTTTGCTAAAAGTGCCCGGTTTAAGATACAGGCACTGAGTTGAGTAACTGACAGTTGGCGAGTTCGTTCTCTGGTGGCACAGGAACCCCTGAGACTCAGGAATATGAGTCAGGCCAGCAAGGACTGCTCTGTGAGTGCCCATAGGGCCCAGCAGCACTGGGGTAGGGTCCAGGGTCAGCCTCTTACCCAACAGTGAAAGCTCTCTGAGATAACAATGATGAGAAGAGAGGATCCCAAGAGCTGTCCCGAAGACCCTGTCCCAGACTCAGGCACAGTCCTGCAATCCGCACTGCACACACAGCTGTGCTCTGTGCCACATGGCTGGGTGGCTTCCAGCAGCTTCCTGACCCTGAGCCTGCTCTGCCATCTGTACAGTGGGCACAATATCAGCCTCACATGGCTGAGATGAGGCCACGAGACACAAGTAGGTATTAGTGTTTATAAACTGAAAAGTTAGCTGGGCATGGTGGCTCATGCCTATAATCCCAGCACTTTGGGAGGCTGAGGCGGGAGGATCATTTGAGTTCGGGAGTTTGAGACCAGCCTGACCAATCTGGTGAAACCCCGTTTGTACTAAAAATACAAAAATTAGCCGGGTGTGGTGGTGGGTGCCTGTAATCCCAGCTACTCGAGAGGCTGGGGCAAGAGAATCTCTTGAACCCAAGAGGTGGAGTTTGCAGTGAGCCAAGATTGCGCCACTGCACACCAGCCTGGGTGACAGAGTGAGGCTCCATCTCAGGAAAAAAAAAAGAAACGAAAAAAAATGAAAAGTTACGGAAATATCCATAGAGACGTGGAGCAGCCTCCATGCACACACTCATTACACCGTCATAGGGACCCCCAGGGAGGCCCACACTACTGCTCTCCCCGCTCTGGGGACGGGGAGAACCTGATTGGTCTTTGGTTCACAGCTAGTGAGCACAAGGGCCGAATTCAGGTCCAGATCAGGGTGCTGACAAGGACTGTGTTTGGGGCTGCTCCCTTGCAGACACAGCCCCATGGACAGGCCCTGATGGGCAGTCAGAGGATACAAGGCAAGAGCCAGGTAAGCAGCTCTGAGGGCTGGGCCGGAGTGCACACGAGCGCAGGGAGCGATTCCCAGAAGGGCCGCCCTATGAGGAGACTGCGCTGGAATTTCCTAACAGAGGCCACTGTGGGCAGGAATACTGGAGGGGACGCGAGATTTCTATGGACAGACACAGGGTGGAAGGGTATGTGTGCGGCAGAGGAGCAAGAGAAAACAGCCTGCAGCAGAGGAGAAAGAGAAGATAGCCTGGGGCTGTATTTGACAAAGTCACAAAATGAAAGAAGGTCAATGAAGGGTAGGAGGAAGAGAGGAAGGAAGGGAGGGAGGGAAGGAAAAAGGAAGAGGGAAGGAAACGAGGGAAGGATGGATGGAGGGAGGGAGGGAGAAAAGTGAGGGAGGGAGGGAGGGAGGGAGGAAAGGAGTCAGGCATAATTAAGGTTTTGCATTTTAGATCATGAATTCATTTTCTCCCTTGGAAACCACTGTGCGCCTGCCTCTGCCTCGGTACCACCACCCCCAGGTCTGCTCGGGGCCCCTCCATGGTCACACCGGGCTGGGCAAAGACAAGCCCGAAAACACAACATGCTGTAACAGGGGTGCACAGCGGGGCCGGGCCACCTGCAGGCGTGGGCTGCTGTCCACTTCCAAAGGCCAGCGGGTTGGGGGGTTCCAGGATAGCCAGCCAGGCTCGAGACGGGATCAGACTCTGGGGAGCCTTCTGTCCTTTGCCTGTGACCAGTACCCACCTAGAGTAGAGGATGGTGACACAGGAAGTGTCCACAGTCACTCTCCTGCCATCCTCACGCGCATGCCTTCCTGGGTCTATGGGGGTAAGACGTTCTCTTCTCCCAGAAGGTCAGATATCATCACCAAAATGTAACATAGGCAGATGGTCCTGCATCTCTTTTTTTTAAGATGGAGTTTTGCTCTTTGTTGCCCAGGCTGGAGCGCAGTGGCGTGATCCCAGCTCACTGCAACCTCCGCCTCTGGGATTCAAGTGATTCTCCTGCCTCAGCCTCCCGAGTAGCTGGGCTACAGGTGTGCACCACCATGCTCGGCTAATTTTTGTATTTTTAGGAGAGACGGAGTTTCTCCATTTTACCCAGGCTGGTCTTGGACCCCTGACCTCAGGTGATCCGCCCACCTCGGCCTCCCTAAGTGCTGGGAGGACTGTCGTGAGCCACTGCAGCTGGTCCTGCATCTTTTTGGTAAATGTTAATAAGCGTTGGCAACCTTCCTGCAAACTGCTTACCACTCTGCTAAGTCCCCATACACACGACTCTCCACTCACCAGGGTGCTGAGCGGACGCCCCTATGGGACATGGGCCAGCCGATGTTTGGATGCTTCCAAACACCAACAACAGTTTTGGACGAGTAACTCTAATCCTTGACAACGATCGTCTAAAAGACATTTTATAATGGTCTGTGGGATTATTTGTTGCATTTGCTTCTCTACTTTGTGACCAGAATTTATTTCCCAAGTACATTGCTAAGTGAAGTTCCCACCATGTTTACTGTAAATGGCCCTTGCCTTGCAGGCATTTGATGAAGGTCATTGAATCCAAAGGTGTAAGACAGACCAGAATTCAAGCGATGCAGGGTGAGCGGGTACTGTTTTATAAGAAGGAGGGATACAGACACATTCATTTTTTTTAAATGACAGAAAGAACAGGATGCACCTGGCGTGCTTTGTGACTGGGAACAGTTTCTGTGGGTTTCTACCGAGAATGTTTTCTGGAGTCCACGTGGCAGGGATAAGTGAGCCACGGCAGCCTGGATGGGACTCTCAGGAGGGTATGAGGAGCGTTCCTAAGGCATCCAGGCAAAATGGCTGGAGTTGGAGGTGTGCCTGAGAGCCCGTCAGCAGCAGTTCCCCACAATCACCCCCAGCCAGGTTTCTGACCTGCCATGTTTCTGTTTCTCTCTTTTTTGAGACAGGGTCTCGTTCTGTTGCCCAGGCTGGAGTGCAATGGCAGGATCGCAACTCACTGCACCTTGACTTCCCGGGATCAAATGATATCCCCGTCTCGGCCTTCTAAGTAACTGACACTAATGGCATGTGCCACCATGCCTGGCTAATTTTTTTTTTTTGTAGAGATGAGATCTTGCTATGTTGCCCAGGCTGGTCTTGAACTCCTGGGCTCAAGTGATCCTCCTGCTTCAGCCTTCCAAAGTGCTGGGATTACAGACATAAGCCACCATGCCTGGCCTTAATGTTTCTCTTCTAGACACGTGAGATGGCTCTGAGTTCTTGAATGCCCTCCAGAAATTAAACCAAGACCTTCTGGAACATTCTTGGGAGGAAAGTAAAAAGCAGGTTCCTGAAGGTGACGACGGAGGGAGTAGAAGCCTTCAGCCCAGGTCCAGAGGCACAGGTCTGGGAAAGGAGCTCAAATCTTTTTTGTTGCTGTTGTTTGAGAGGGAGTCTCACTCTGTCACCCAGGCTGGAGTGCAGAGGCGTGATCTTGGCTCAATGCGGCCTCCACCTCCTGGGTTCAAGCGATTCTCCTGCCTCATCCTCCCGAGTAGCTGGGATTACAGGCGTGTGCCATCACACCTGGCTAATTTTTGTATTTTTAATAGAGATGGGGTTTCACCATGTTGCCCAGGTAGGTCTCAAACTCCTAACCTCAGGTGATCTGCCCACCTCGGCCTCCCAAAGTGCTGGGGATTAGAGGCATGAGCTACCGCCCCTGGCCTCAAATCTTCTTAGTCTAGTTAAAGGTGTGCAAGGCTGGCCAAGAGGTTTCAAAGAAATGAATGTCCAAGTAATGCCAGCCAAGGTCTAGGAGAGAAATAACGCTGGCAACGGCAGTATAATGGGGAGAGAATGACAGAAGCTGAGGTCCTCAGGAGATGAAATTGGCAAGACTTGGTAATGTGTGGATGAGGGGAGGGAGATGGAAGAAGGGCTCTCACGTGGCCACTCTTGGGCTTGGCTGGGGTGGCCCACTGGGCACTGTGGCCACTACCGGGGTTAGGGGGCTGGAAGCCTGAACGTGTGGAGACAGATGGGCTCCGGGAGTGTTACGTCTGCAGCATGAATGGCAGCTGGGCAGATGGATACAGAGCTGGATGGGCTTGGGGCTGGGAGGACAGAGAGAGTAACGGGAGCGCTGGGAATGGCCTAGGAGCACCATGAAGGGGAGAGGGGAGCCCAGGATGCCAGGGAAAAGCACAGAGGATGAAGGGGTGGCTCAAACACAGCCTGAGAATGTCCCAGTCCGCACCGGGAGGCACAGTGCAGGGACAAGCGCTGACATTAGATGGAAGAGGCTGGGACAGAAGTCAGAGTTAGGGAGAGGAAAAGGCAGCCCTGTCCAACTTGCTCAGAGAGGCTAAGAAACCCGTGGGGGCCACATGGCTAGGCCGTGGAGGCACTTTTGTTAATCTGCCATACATATGTAGAGGGAGGACGAATAAATGAAAGAATGAAAAAATGGCAGTCACGCAGAGTGGCAGGCACTTTGCTTTATTCCTGCATCAGCAGCTCCGACATACTATGAAATGAAAAGGTAAGTGCTCCCCTGGGAGGCCTGAGCCATCCCCAGAGGATCCTGCACATCCCCACCCCCCATCAGAGCAGCTGCAGCTCTCTCCAACTCCATTTCCCTGATAGTGCGGCTGCTGCAGGCCTGTGGCCATCTCCAGCGCACCTTGTTATCTTATTTATTTATTTTTGAGATGGAGTCACACTCTGTCGCCCAGGCTGGAGTGCAATGGTGTGATCTCGGCTCATTGAAACCTCTACCTCCAGGGTTCAAGCAATTCTCCTGCCTCAGCCTCACGAGTAGCTAGGATTAGAGGCGCCCACCACACGCCCAGCTAACTTTTGTATTTTTTGGCAGAGACAGGGTTTCGCCATGTTGGTCAGGCTGGTCTTGAACTCCTGACCTAAGGTGATCCTCCCTACTTGGCTTCTCAAAGTGCTGGGATTACAGGCATGAACCACCATGCCTGGCCGAAGCCCTTCTTCTTATAAAGGCAATGGGTGGACCCTCCCACCCAGGCCACCTAGTAGGCCACCCGGAGGTAAGCATGACCAGCCGCAGAATGACCAGGGCCCCCTCGGGGTGGCCAGAGGCTCCCTAAGTCTGGAGACTGTAAGTGTCACAGACGTATTATTCCCTATTGCAAATGGAACTAGATTGTTGTCTAATAGCAGGTAATTACCATGAACAACAACAACAAAAAACTCCAAATAATACAAGGGGGAGGGAGGGAATCAAAGCTCTGGTGGCCTCATACCCCAAATTGCACCCCTGCTAACAGTATGGTACATCATCTTCCAGAAGCCACTACAGTGGCCAGACTTCTGCTCACTGGTACCTGAGCTTCTCTAACCAAACTGAAATAAGATCTAAATCAGTATCGCCCTCTGGCTAATATGGCCGATTGGGAAGCATGTTTTTCTTTATCTTACAAACATGTACTGACCCCTCCCCCACCCAACTTGCTGGGCACGGGGCACATAGGGTGCGGCCCAGGCCTTGGGAGCTCCATCACCCATGGGTGGGCATCTGTGGTGAGGTCACAGTCTTGTTAGCTGACACCTCCCTTCTATGCACACCAGTCTCCCCAGTCAAAAAAGAAACAGAGTGGAGTTTAAGTTGGCCACTTTCAATCTTTTTTTGTAGTTTTAACTGCAGAAGGCCATTTTCAAGTAAAATTTTACATGGATGTACAATACTGCTGAGCAGGTAAAAACGGGGTCACTCTGGTTGAAGATGGGAGGGGGTGGGTTTTAGGTCGCCCCCCCAATCCCATCCCACTTTCCCCTGAGCTTTAAGGAGCTCAGTAGGAAAGCTCTGGCTAGAAGAAGTGCGCTCCCCTCCAAGCCTCTTTCTACCCTGACTTTCTGTGACTGTAGCCACACTTACCTGATTACACAGTCCACAACTCTAAGATGTGACTTTGGCCACTTGGCCCATGTAACAAAGTCTGGATTAACCTGCTGATATATATTTTTGAAATGGAATCTCACTATGTTGCCCAAGTTGGTCTCGAACTCCTGGGCTCAAGAGATCCTCCTGCCTCCCCCAAGGAGCTGGGACTCCAGGCATGTGCCACCATGCCCTGCTAATTTTTTATTTTTTGTAGAGATGAGGTCTTGCTGTGTTGCCCAGGCTGGTCTTGAACTCCTGAACTCAAGTGATCCTCCAGCCTCCCGAGTGGCTGGGACTACAGGTGTGTGCATGGTGCTTGGCTACTAACTGATTTTTTTTTTTTTTTTTTGAGATGAAGTCTCACTCTGTCCCCCAGGCTGAAGTGCAGTGGCACAATCTCAGCTCACTGCAACCTCTGCCTCCTGGGTTCAAGTGATTCTCCTGCCTCAGCCTCCCGAGTAGCTGGGATTACAGGTGCCCACCACCACACCCAGCTAATTTTTGTATTTTTAGTAGAGACAGGGTTTGGCCATGTTGGCCAGGTGGGTCTCGAACTCCTGACCTCAAGTGATCCACCCCCCCTTGGTCACCCAAAGTGCTGGGATTACAGGCATGAGCCACCACGCCTGGCCCCAACTGATATTTTTAGAAGAAGCAGACATCGCAGAAATAAAAATCCAATACATAGGCTAGATGGCTATGAATTCTAGTGGAAGTTGGTCAACAAAACAGAGACATGACTTGAATCCCATAAAGACACATACGTCTGCCACGCGCCCTGGCTTCTCTTGCACACATTTTAGCTGGTGTCCCAGAACTCATCCGCTATGCTGCCCACGACGGTGGTGGTGCAGGGGGACCTACAAAGCTTTGTTTCAAACACTGCTTGTGTTTTGACAGCCTTTTTCTTTTGTACGGTGTTTTTAATGAAGTGAAACTAGAAGTACTGGGTCTCATAAGCCACCCGGGGGAAGCGTTCCCCTTCTGAACTTGTGGGTGTGGGGCTAGGGACAGATGCTGCCTCAGTAGCAGCACCTGGCTGACCTGACAAGCCACCTGTATCTATGGGCGCTGGTTCAAATCCCAGGGGAGGTTTAAAAACCATTGATGAGACTCTGTAAAGATGCGGAAATACATATTTGAGAGGAAAAGAGAATTTCAAAACCCTCCTGTGGCTTTTATCCTGTGGCACTTTACCCCCAGGGACCTGAGCGGCGCTGTGAGGTGCAGGTGCAAAGGGCTCAGAGCCAGGGGAGAATCACAGAAGACACAGAGCCCAGCGGTCCTCCCTGACCACGGAAGGGGATATAGGAGAACCCTGGGCTCATGGCACTGACATCTAGGAGCCACTGTATGTTTTGGTCTTGTCTCAAGAGCGTTTTCCCCATTTATCCCATGTACTTTTTTGTTTTAAAGAGCATCACTTGAGGTCAGGAGTTCAAGACCAGCCTGGCCAACATGGTGAAACCTCATCTTTACTAAAAATACAGAAATTAGCCAGACATGGTGGTGGGCACTTGTAATCCCAGCTACTTGGGAGGCTGAGGCAGGAGAATTGCTTGAACCCAGGAGGCGGAGGTTGCAGTGAACCAAGATCTCGCCACTGCACTCCAGCCTGGGCGAGATTCCATCTCAAAAAAAAAAAAAAAAAGAGAGAGAGATGGGGTCTGGCTCTGTTGCCCAGTCTGGAATGCAGTGGCACAATCATAGCTCACTACTGCCTTGAACTCCTGGGCTCAAGCAATCCTCTCGCCTCAGCTTCCTGAGTAGCTTCGTCTATGGGGACTACCATGCCCAGCTAATTTAAACATTTTTTTTTTTCCTTAAGAGATGGGGTCTTACCATGTTGTCCAGGCTGGTCTCAAACTCCTGGGCTCAAGAGATCCTCTTGCCTCTGCCTCTCAAGTAGCTGGGATTACAGGTGTGAGCCACCGCACCCGCCCATGCCTCTTATTTGCATGCAGATGCTATTCTAACATGAAACCTTTTATTCAAATATTTCTCTACAATGGAGTCTCTCCGCAGTCAAGCCATGGCTCCACTGTGGTGAGGCTATCAATTCATTTAAAGTGGTTTCCCAGAGCAAAAGCTGCACCTGCGTGCAAGCGATGCCTACACCGAGCGTGTATGGACAGACTTTAAGTGTCTTCTATCAGGCGGGTTCCTGTTCCAGGCCCACCATGTCCATGAGGCTAACCCAGGGCTGACCTTAGCATGTGCCCACTCTTCTGTACACTCAGAATCCAAGGGGTGGGAAGGACGGGAGTAGGAGCAGGAAATAAGTGTGTGGCCCAGCTGGAGGAGACGGTGTTGGGGTCAGAACACCTGTACCGCCTTCAAAATTCCCCCAAACTCCCTGCAAAAGCCCCGGTGAGAATCTCACCAGTCTCAGCGTCCATCCAATGACAGGGCTGAGCTCTCTACCTCCATGGTATCTTCAAGCTCTTAAAGGCCAGGACCTTATGTTAAAATTCACACCAGACCACAGTGAAGCAACAGAACGCTCCACTCGGGTTTGAATTTGGGCTCTGGGACCTTCCATGGGGGCTTACAGACTTTCCTAACATTTCCCATCTGAGAAATCCAGGGATTATTAACCTACCCCAGCAGGATGCTAGAGGCTGAGATGAAATCACGGCTGGCCAGTGCTGCGCACTGAGCCTCGGCACACGGTCAGCCACGCCTGCTATTTCGATTGTTATCACTGGTCAGCGCAGACAACGTCCCAGGCGAGGTGCCACTGGGGACACGTGGAACCAGATACCACCTGAGGTCTCTGGTTCTGCAGCTGGGTGGAGGACAGAGGCCTGCATGCTACAGAGTCGGGCAGGATGAGGTGACGTCGGTGCTGCGAGAATAGGAAGGAAGGGGGCTGAGGGCTGGGAAGGTTCACGGAGGGGCAGGCCCCTGAGCCAAGACTTGGAGGAGGAGCAGAATCTGATGGAATGAGGAAGACTTGCTTCCAGTAGGAAATCTGAGTGTCCTTCCCCCACAAATATTATTATTATTATTTTTTGAGACAGGATCTCACCCTGTCTCCCAGGCTGGAATGGCACGATTATAGCCTACTGCAGCCTCAACCTCCAGGACTGAAGCAATCCTCCTGTCTTGGCCTCCCAAAGTGCTGAGATAACAGGTATGAACCACCGCGCCCAGCCCCCGGTATCCCAACGCAGGACTCTGTCACAAGGAACCTGGGAGGCCACATCAAGGTATGGAGGCCTCTTTCCAAATACCTGGAAAGCTGGAAGATCCCTGAGGACAATGGTGACAGGAGAGGCGAGGACATACCCCAGAAAAGGCAGAGGTGGAAGGGCAGCCCAGGGCTGTGGAATCAGACCTGGAGGGAAAGGAGGAGCAGGGAGACACACAGGAGAGCCTGGGAGCACAGATCTGCGGCAGGAGGTGAAGAGGAAGAGCTGGCGCAGAAGCATCCGAGAGGACCGCAGCCCATGAAGCGTTTTCAGGAGAGTTAAGACCCACCATGGAGTGGACGCCACAGTTAAGCCTGGAGGTTTTGCAGCCAGGAGGGGTTCTGTCTGGGTTTCTTGCCTCCCATCCCAGCCTCCAAAGTGGGTTGACACCAGCTCTGAGCTGTCAGCTGCAGACACTTATCAGACACTGGGGCTGACTCACGGAGAACAGCTTCTTCTTCTTCTTCTTCTTCTTTTTTTTTTTTTTGAAACAGATTCTCGCTCTGTTGCCCAGGCTGGAGTGCAGTGGCATGATCTCAGCTCACTGCAACCTCTGCCTCCCGGGTTCGAGTGATTCTCCTGCCTCAGTCTCCCGAGTAGCTGGGATTACAGGCACCCGCCACCACGCCTGGCTAATTTTTCTATTTTTAGTAGAGACGAGGTTTCCCCATGTTGGCCAGGCTGGTCTCGAACTCCTGACCTCAAGTGATCCACCCACCTCGGCCTCCCAAAGTGCTGAGATTACAGGCATGAGCCACCACGCCCGGCCTGAAAAAAGCTTCTTACACCAACAGAGTCAGCTTTCTCTGAACTTGGCTGTTTTTGTCAAGAGTTCGTTTAGACTTTCTTCTAGGACGAAAAATCATGTGTATTTGTTTTGCATCTGCGTAAGGAGTAATATGGAGTCAGACCAATTCCATTCATTTGCCGTTTCCTGTAAGATCAGCACTCTGATGTCCCTGGTGCAGCCCTCCCTTGGATCACCAAGGGCCCTCGGGCATGTGCCCTGCGCCAGGACACCGAAGTGGCCGGGAAAGGCAATGTCTCCGCCCTTGCTTCTAACGCGGAAGACAGAAGATGGAGAACAGATGGCGAGTCAGCAGGCTTATAAGGGAGCCCAGGGGTCTCCCCTGCCCCACGGAGTCACCGGGGTCAAGGTCCCCCAACAGTCAACTCATCAAATGTCTTTTGAATAAAAAAGAAATTCAAAAACTTTGAAACATGACCCTAATCTGAAACAGACTTCAAAGCAAGCAGTGCTCCAAGACTCACCATTTCTTCTGCTTGAACCTATGAGAAGCTATGAGTCACTGCCACCAACCCATTACCATGGAAGTATCTGAGCCGTGAGTGAGCAGCGGTCCATATGCACCCCTTTCCCGCAGCTTGGGGAGTTCCACATTAGGACGAGAGGAGCGCCTCTGTTTACCGTCGTGGCTCACGCAAGGACTTCTGTGCAAGCATTTGTCTCACACGCATTCATCGATGATGTGCTGGGCACTGTGTCGGGATGCGAGAGTGAACCAAAAGCAAACAGATGATCGCAATTCCACCCACTGGCTACCCACGCAGGTGCCTCATTCCAAGACGGACGAGGTCAGAGCTCCGGGTGGCAAGGCCTGAGCCGAGGCACAGGGAGGGAGGAAGCATGGTGGGACAGGGGTGGCGGGAGCAGACTGGGGCACAGGAGGAGCTCAGAGAGGTGGCCCTGGCGTTCCAGGGAGGTGAGCGAGGCAGGAGCACAGGCTAGGACCACATCCCCATGGCTTCCAGGGCAGGAGCTGGCTTGTCCTTCAGGCCACAGGGAGCCACTGAAGGACCCTGCAGCAGGGCCCTGACAGCATCAGCTCGGAGTTGGAGAAGGAACATTCTAGAGCTCTACAGTCTCACATTACAGAGGAGAAAGACTCTGCTCTGGTAGGGTCCGGAGTCGGGCCCTGGTCTCCTTATGCCAACTCAATGGTCCTTACAGTCCATTTCCTCTCGTCTCCAAACCACCACCAGTTAACACTTGGTTCTGTGCGAGAGCTGGAAGCCAAGCCGAGGGAGGGCATGCTTCCAGGCAGCGGAGCCCATGGGAAAAGGGCTCAGAGCTCATCCCCACTCCTTTACAGAGGCTCTGTCATTCACCAACACAGCGATGGGCCTGGGGAGCCTGCAACCCTCATCCTCCTTGGGAAGGTTAAGTAAAAGGACACAGTGCCGCCTGTAATAGGCATTCAGGAAGGGCTGCCAGCCCTCTCTTAAGTGAGTCATGAGACGAACAGGTTTCTTATTCAATTAACTGAGAGCTCATTTCTGTAACATTTTCTTTCCTTATGGAAAAGTGCCTTGTATTCTAAATAAATACATATCTTGAAAACAAGCTCTTGGGTCACAGCCCAAAAAAGGAAAAACACTAAATTCCACACTCCTCTTAGAGAAGACAGAACTACTGATCTCACCAATGAAATCTAACAAAAATATGAAGATCTGACCCCAGTGCCTCGTTACCAATTCCATCTCTTGTTGTTAACACTTGTGCAAAATTACACCTTAAAACCAGGACCAGTTTCTATCTGTAAGTGTTCCTGAATTGTCTGTGAGGGGCTCTTCACAGTGGTGTTAAATTTCACCAGCTTAACAACTCCGGGCTTCTGACAGGCAGATCTGGGGCAGCCCAGGTCCCCGCAGTCAGGAGCGGCAGGTCTCAAAGGCCAACAAAACAGAGACACTCTGGAAGGGTTCCTGTTTCAGGTACCTTGCTGCCATTGAAGCTGCGTTCCTTTAAAACACTCTGGAAAGTAAATTTCTGCAACCTTAATGCACTGCCTGTCTAAAGAACCCCTGTGGGAACTCCCTCTGAAAAACAAGGAAGCTTTTGTAATGTTAAGAATCACACCACATCAATCTGCTTTGTAATTTTCGTTACACCATTACCTGGCAGACACTGACACCATACCCAGTGCTGGGCTCAGTGTTGTGTTAGAGGGATGGTTTCACTGAATCCTCAAAACAGGGCGGTGGCTTTTGCTCTTATGCACATTTTACAGATGAGGAAACTGAGATGTGGGAATTTGGGAAACTTCCCCCAAAGTGGCCCAGCCACCTGGCTCCAGAGTCCAAGTTCTTAACCTCTCCACTGCAGGGCAACTGCAAAAATCTGGGAACAAGTCTCCACGGCATTTTCCTGGTTGTTCTAGGAAGATGTGGAGTTTGCAGCACGGCATGGTGTCAAACGGCCACATGCACAGCAGTCCTGCAGGCACTACCTTGCAGCTGCCACCACGATCTTGGACAGAACGGTCCTCTTGGCCCCAGGTACTGACACCATCCCAGGCCAGCTACATTTCCCCAGGTTCCCTGAACCCCCAGGCCCTGTCTGTGTCTCCCCCACCGGGCAGGAAACCCCTTCCTGCAGAGGCTGATCTCCCCGCACCACCCTCCTCCCGTCTGCAGAGCAGCTCAGAACCGAAGGTGAAAGTATCTGAAAGCCCAGACTATAGAGTGTATACACATAGCAATTTGTTACTGTGAGAAACCATCTGTTTCTCGGTATTACAATCCTCAGAGGGCAAATTATAGCTAGCGTTCAACATAAAACATCAATTTAAACCATCAACTATTCATAATTTCAATTCTTTATTGGAAACCAAGGACATAAATGTCAGGGAATAAAGCAATATTTCTTTTATTAACTATTCCATTCATCTGGCTATTAAATAAAACCAGGGCCCCAATAAATGGCAGGAGTCCTTGCCTGACAGCCACACCAAATAGCTCTATAATTCTCAGACGTTTTAAAACAACGAAAACTGCATTATTTGAAAAGTTAGAAACTTTAATATATAATAAAATTAAGATTAATGCGATCTTAATACCTTGCAAAACTGTTTGCCGTGCCCTCGTATTCAAATATATTTCTTCTTGCGCGGTTTATTTTTAACAGCGCTCATTTTATACTGAGAACGTGCTGTTTTTTACGACTGAGTTTTGCGAACGCCAGCCACCTCCAGCATTTTTCACTGACATCTAGTTTTCCCAGGCTGATGTTCCCTCCTGACTGCCCATCTGCGCTTGTGCCAGGAGAGATGTCATCATCCAAGCACAACCCAAGGAGTGGGTGGCCTTCAGAGCTCAGTCCTGCAGGACTTGCACCCAACAGCTCGCCTGAAAGTGCAGGGCAGGTTCTCACTGCAAGCATTTTTTTTTTTTTTTGCAGGAGAACAATCTGAGCGTTCAAAAATGAAATCTACGAAGCACGGAAGAGAGTATTTACACCGTTCTTTGTGTACTAGGCTGTATATCAAGGTTTTTATCTACATTGTCCCACGACAATCTTACAGGGTGGGTACACTTTACAGATCATCAGGATGCAAGTTTGGAAAGGTGAGTCAGCCACTGGTCCCATCCATAGGAGGCACACCCATGTGTTCAACAACGAGGAAATAAAGAGGCCCATATTCAACGCCTGACAGTCTAATAGCCATGATGGACACTGACACACTTTGGACATCTGTCCCCTCATGTATATATATATATAATTTTTTTTTTTTTTTTTTTTTGAGAAAGAGTCTTGCTCTGTCACCCAGGCTGGAGTGCAGTGGTGCAATCTCAGCTCTGTCATCCAGGCTATAGTGCAGTGGCACAATCTCAGCTCACTGTAACCTCTGCCTCCCGGGTTCAAGCGATTTTCCTGCCTCAGCCTCCTGAGTAACTGAGATTACAGGCACATGCCACCACACCCGGCTAGTGTCCCCTCCAAATTTCATGTTGAAATGTGATCCCCAGTGTTGGAGGTGGGGTCTGGTGGGAGGTGTTTGGGCCATGAGGGCAGATCGCTCATGAATGGCTTGGTGCCCTCCTCCTGGTAATGAGTGAGTTCTTGCTCTGAGTTCTTGTGAGATCTGGTTGTTTAAGAGAGTCTGGGACCTCCCCCTTCTCACTCTCTCTCTCCCCATGTGATATGTCAAGTCCTCTTTGCCTTCCATCATGATTGGAAGCTTCCTGAGGCCTCACCAGCAGCAGACGCTGGCGTCATGCTTCTTGTACAACCTGCAGAACCATGGGCCAAGTAAACCTCTTTTCTTTATAAATTACTCAGCCTCGGGTATTTCTTTATAGCAATGCAAATGAACTAACAGACTCATACATAATTGTTCACTGCAGTCAGTGGCCATGGGCCCAGGGCACCCCAGGGTGGGCACAGAGGAAAAAAAAATGAACCACTTCATGCCACTGAGGAAGGAGCCACTGGCGGGAGGATGGGAGGAGTGTTAGAGAAGGTTCCTGGGGCAGGAGACCACACCTGGGCTGAGGTTTATGCAAATAGCTGCTTTTCTCTTTCTTTTTCTAAGAGGTTGTCACCCAAAGAATAATTATTTTATGGAGACTAAATATAACAACATTAAAGAAAGACCTTACATTTAAAACATGTATATGCCCATCCCACATCCCCAGCAGAACTTTTTCTTTTGGCCACACAGCCAATGACATAAACATCTCCGTCCTTCTGAACAGCACTGATGATTTTACATTTTAGTGGCTATATAATATTCCTTCCTGCTGAGGTGGGCCGGCAGTAACTGTTGGGTGAATGAATGAATGACTAGTGCTTTCCTTAGGCACAGGACATAGACACTCACAAAGCGCTTAGACCCACACCTCTGTGGGTGTCCTACCACCACCCAGAAAGGGGATTGATTAAAACTGTCCCTGTTGGGGAAGGAGAACATCACACACCGGGGCTTGTCATGGGCTGGGGGTAGGGGGGAGGGATAGCATTAGGAGATATACCTAATGTAAATGACGAGTTAATGGGTGCAGCACACCAACATGGCACATGTATACATATGTAACAAACCTGCACGTTGTGCACATGTACTCTAGAAATTAAAGTATAAAAAAAAGAAAAAGAAGAAGAAGAAAAAAAAACTGTCCCTGTTGGCTCACACCTGTAATCCCAGCACTTTGAGAGGCCGAGGCAGGCAGATTGTTTCAGGCCAGGAGTTCGAGACCAGCCTAACCAACATGGTGAAACCTCATCTCTACTAAAAATACAAAAATTAGCCGGGCATGGTGGCCCGCGTCTGTAATCCCAGCTACTCAGGAGGCTGAGGCATGAGAATCACCTGAGCCCGGGAGGCAGAGGTTGCAGTAAGCCGAGATCACACCATAGTACTCCAGCCTGGGGGACAGAGCAAGACTCCATCTCAAACAACAAAAAAAAGAAATTAAAAAACTGTCCCTGTTTTGCAGATGAGGAAATTCAGGAGGCCCAGTGACTTGTCCTCCTGTCTCTTGCACTAATTCTAAAGCTGCTGCCCCAGCTCCTGGCCTTCCCCACCAGCTCATAACACCTTGGTGAGAAAAACAAGGCAGCCGGGGCACACTCGGCTTTTCTCACTTACAGTGGAAGCTGTGGGCACTCACAGCTATGGAGGAAGAGAAAGCTCTCAGGGGAAACTACTTTTTACTGCTATGCTATTGGCCAGGGCTGAGTCATACATTTTAGTCTGCAATGCAGGTAGAGGGAAACTCTAGCAATCAACAGGCAAGAAAATACCTGCCAAGATCGACTTGGACAACCTCATGGGTTTGGTTTTCTTTCTTCCCTTTTCTGCTTTCTTATTTTAGGCCATCTTGGTGAATACAGAAAGCAACAGTTAATTTTCCCTCCCGCTTATGTGGCCGAGCGAAACCTCCCTCGTTTTATTAGAGTCAAGACTTGAAACTTGGCCAGGTGCGGTGGCTCATGCCTGTAATCCCAGCACTTTGGGAGGCCAAGGCGGCGGATCACTTGAGGTCAGGAGTTCAAGACCAGCCTGGTGAATCCCTGTTTCTTCTAAAAATACAAACATTAGCCGGGCGTGGTGGTGCTTGCCTGTAATCCCAGCTACTCAGGAGATGGAGGCAGGAGAATCGTTTGAACCAGGGAGGTGGAGGTTGCAGTGAGCCGAGATCGCACCGCTGCACTCCAGCCTGGACGACAGAGTGAGACTCCGCCTCAAAAAAAAAAAAAAAAAAAAAAAAAAAAGACTTTAAACTTCAGAGCCTCTGACATTTGCATTCATGATTCAAACACCACTGGAGAATGTCTGGGACATCATTTTAATAAGCACATATCTGTAAAAGGGAGTGGCTAAGACTCACATTCCCACCCTGGGAAAGGCTGGCTACTCTCTGTGGCCGCCAATTGGCTATTCCACATAGCCCAGGCCACACTGAGTGCCCTGAACTGAGATTTATCATTCACTCTACAAATAATTTCAGTAACTGCTACATGCCAGCCACTCTTCAGTCACAAAAAATAAGACATGTTTTTGAATTCAGGCAACTTACATCCTCATGTGGCAAGACAAGTAAGAAACAAACATATACGATGTCAGGAGAGAGGAATTGTGGTAGAAAATGTCCTGCAAGGGAAAGGGAGGCGTGTGTATAGGTTGGGGGAGGAGGGGGCCGGGGACACAGTACTGGGTCAGGATTCAAGGGGGATATTCATGTCAGGACCTCTCCCTGTTCAGGAGCTATACCAAATAAGGCCTCTCCCTAGGTCATCTCCCTAGGAAAGCCTGATGTCCACAAATTCATTTTTCCACTTATTATTTTTGCAATTAATTGCAAAAACCACAATGACTTTTGCACCAACCTAAATATTGCCTGAAATTCCCAGAGATGCAGCATGTGACTCAGTAGCTAAAGGGGGAAAGAGCATCCCTAGAGTTAAGTTCCTAGGACATCGAACTCAAAGGTCAGATTCAGAGAGAGGAGTCAGGAAGCGCAGGTGCTGTGTTCGGGTGAAAGTCCCACGGGGTGTGGGGCACTGTGGCTTCCAGGTACATCGTGGGGACGGCGGGCTGGTTCTCGGGGCCTTGAGGAGCCCCATTCCTGGGCCAGGGGTCACAGAGTTAGGAGACGGCTGGCTGGCTGAACAGTTACAAGCTGGCCTAGAGCAGAAGAAGGTGGTTTATGTCACCACACTCTACCCCGAGTCACAAGCAGGAGAGGTGTCTCCAGGGACTACCCGAGTGAGAACCAATCTGCCACCTACTTTGGATTGTGTCCTTTTTCACTCAAGTACCAGGTAGAGAACTGGTCAGATTCTTCAAAATAAAGATTTTTACTGTTTTTTTAATTGGAAACAGGGTCTCCCTCTGTCACCCAGGCTGGACTGCAGTGACACAATCACAGCTGACTGCAGCCTCGACCTTTCGGGCTGGAGCAATCCTCCCACCTCAGCTTCCCGAGTAGCTGGGATCACGGGTGCATGCCACCATGCGCAGCTACTTTTTAAACATTTTTTATTGTAGAAACAGGGTCTTGCTATGTTGCCCAGGCTGGTCTCGAACTCCTGGGCTCAAGCGATCCTCCCACTTCGGCCTCCCAAAGTGCTGGGATTCCAGGTGTGAGCCCCCACACCCAGCCTGAAGGTTCTTCTTCTGTAAGATCCTGAGTAGTGGCATACACTGCCCTGGGAACCCTCTGTTGAGAACAATATTCATCACAACTTCCCTGGCCCGGAATGACACTGCAGGGCACTGCTCCCTAAGCCTGGTGCTGGCTGGGAGCCCTTCCAGAAACAGCTCCAGGGTAGGGCCCCGCTCTCCGCACTCTGTCACCCAGTCCTGGGCCTGTACTCACAGCGCTGGAAACAAAGTTCCTGAATAACAGATGGACGAAGAAATAAAACACCCAGCCAGACACAGTGGCTCATGCCTGTAATCCCAGCACTTTGGGAGGCCAAGGCGGGTGGATCACCTAAGGTCAGGAGTTCGTGGCCAGCCTGGCCAACATGGTGAAACCCTATCTCTATTAAAAATACAAAAATTAGCTGGGCGTGGTGGCGGGCACCTGTAGTGCCAGCTACTCGGGAGGCTGAGGCATGAGAATTGCTTGAACTCAGGAGGTGGAGGTTCCAGTGAGCCGAGATTGTGCTACTACACTCCAGCCTGGATGACAGAGTGAGACTCCGTCTCAAAAAAAAAAAGAAAAAGGAAAATAACTGAGCCCTGCCAAGGGGGAGCTGTCTTCCCCAAACCAGCAAACTTCCTAAAGATGGGTGGGAGCCCATCCTACCAGCTCTGATTTGGGGCTGGTTTGTGAGTTACTGTTAGAAGTAAGTCCCTAGAAGTGATAAAAGATAAATCAACCCAACGTTTGATTTATAAGATATATCAGACTGATAACTAGTGACAATGTTAATCTAATTACAATTCAAAAATCTCATCACGTCCATTTTCCATGCTATTTCATTAACTTGGGCTTTTGTCAACAATTCAACATTTTAAGCATGACCGAATTCACGCTTCGTTCCTTCGGTGTGGGTGATGACCTGCTCCAGGGTGAGGGTCTCAGAGCCCCTCTTCCAGCCAGTGGCCCATACGCCGGCCCTAGAGAGCCCTTTTTCCAGCCCACAATCCTTTCCCAGCATCACGGGCTAGAGCACCTCCAGCTCCCAGTACTCACCTCCTGAAAGGTTTTCTGAGTGGTCAACATTTTCCCGAGAGCCTACATCTGCACTGCTTGCCCAGGATTTCTGCTTCTTGCTCATTAAATGGATACTCTTGGCTTTAAAGGCAGGGCGGGCACCAGGTGGTTAACACCAGGCAGTGCCCCCTGGCCCCGGTAATTTGTGACCACTGGCCATTATGCTTCCCACATAGAATCCAGCCAGCCCGTCAACAGATGTTTACTGCACACCCATGATATCCCGGGCTCTGTGCCTGGGGTTGGAGGTACGTCATGAAGTGACCTGAAAGTGCTCTCATGGGAATGCCATTCTAGGACGGAAAGGTAGACAGAGATGGAAATGACACACCAGGCAACGTGTGACAGGAAGAGCACAAGTAGCTGGAATTCCCGGGTGAGCCAGGTGGAAGAAAGTAGAAGAAGCCACGGGGCGCAGAGGAGGAGGACAGAGGCTAGGCAGGTTCAAGGGTGAAGACCGGGGCTAGAAGGGCCGTGGCCCAGCCAGTGAGGGCAACGTGGGGTCACAGAATGTGGAAGGTTGGATGGAAAGGCATCAGAGGGTCTAGCAGGAGACGGAAAGATCTGAACTGCATTCGTTAGAAATAAAACTGGGGCCGCTGGGGAAAGAGAATGGACAGAAGGCAGCTAAGAATGGAAGTGGTGGTGGGGTGGCCATGACAGTGGCTTGGGCCAAGGTGACAGCATGTAGCTGGGAGCCCAGGTGTATCCAGGAGGAAGGACGGGCTTGCTGGTGGACCAGGCATGTCGGGAGAGAGGAGGGGGAGCCCCAGGGCACACCTAGGTTTTAGCCTGAGCAGCCCCTGGGTGGTGACACCATTTCCCAAGGTGACAGGGGGACTGGGATTGGTGGTGGAGGCGGTGTGTGTGGGAGGGGTCAACAGTTCTCTTTTGAAGCCATGTGAAGCTGGAGATGTCTTTCCAAGTAGAGATGTTGAATATTCAGTTGAATATTTGGGTTAATATAAATATAGATGCCATCCTTCTGTGGATGGTATTTTAAGCCACGAGAGTCGATGGGATCCCCCGAGGACAGGGTCTTGTAGATATCAAAGGGCAGCTCCCCGAGACTTGTGTGCCCTCCAACCTCAGGTGCAGGGCGTGAGTGGGGACCCAGCAGAGAGTGATGGGCAAGGTGGGCTGAACCAGGAGAGCCTGTATCTCAGACAGGGGTCGGGGAAAAAAAAAAGTTTTAAGAAGGGGAGAGTGGTCCGCTCTCAAGGGCTCAGTCACGTCTCACGCTTTACTTTTTAATAATTTTCACACACTCTGCTGACCCCCCATATATAACTATGCTTAAAAAGCATGATTGCAGCTTGAAATTCCTAGTTCTTGGCTCCTGGAAGGAGGAATCTTTTTTATTTATTATTATTTTTTTTTTTCTGAGCAGAGTCTCACTCTGTCACCCAGGCTAGAGTGCAGTGGTACAATCTCGACTCACTGCAGCCTCTGCCTCCCGGGTTCAAGCAATTCTCTCAAAGGAGGAATCTTTTTATGTTATTTATTTATTTTGAGCCACAGTTTCACTGTTGCTCAGGCTGGAGTGCAGTGGCACAATCATAGCTAACCTGCAGCCTCGATCTCTCAGGCTCAAACCATTCTCTTGCATCACCCTCCCCAATAGCTGGGACTACAGGTGTGCACCATCATGCCTGGCTAAAGTTTTGATTTTTTGGTAGAGATGGAGTCTTACTACACTGTCCAGGCTGGGGAATCCTTTTATTTAAAAATAATGGTATTTCTTCAAAGAATAGCTTCAGCTTGGACCAAACCAATTTTCCAAGACTGAACAGAGACAAGGAGGAGTGGCAGCCAATGTAGGGAATATCTAGAGCTGGAAAAAGAGCAATGTTTTAAGTAAGGGCTGGAAGGAAGTTCCTTGTGGGTTGATATATCTTCGGGAGTGGAGAGATAAAAGCAGAAATGGAAATTGGGAAGGGTGCCGGGTGCAGTGGCTCACGCCTGTAATCCTAGCACTTTGGGAGGCCGAGGCGGGAGGATTACCTGAGGTCAGGAGTTCAAGACCAGCCTGGCCAACATGGTGAAGCCCCATCTCTACTAAATATACAAAATTTAGCCGGGTGTGGTGGTGCACACCTGTAATCCCAGCTACTTGGGAGGCTGAGGCAGGAGAATTGCTTGAACTTGGGAGGTGGAGATTGCAGCGAGCTGAAATCATGCCACTACACCCCAGCCTGGGTGACAAGAAAGAAATTACATCTCCAAAAAAAAAAAAAAAAAAATCAGAAAGGGAAAAGAATATTCAAATTCTAGTTACAGTATCAACTAAATGGAATAAAGTCAAATTTAAATCTCGGGAAGTTGGAGCTACTTTTGTTTCCCCTGAACTGTGACAGAGCAGGACAATTGTTCAAAGAGGCACATGGAGTTTTCACACCTCCAGTATAATGAGACACACTGGATCCACCGATGTAAATTTAGTTTTTCAATATGTGCAATTATGCCACCATCCAAAATGCCAAAATGCTGCCACATTCATGCTCGTCATCAGATCTTTAATGGCTGCCCAAAAAAGTTATGAGAAAGAGGAGAGTGGCTGATGGGAGAAACAGTCAATTACAGCTCTCTGGAAAGCCCTCAGGCTGCCACCTCTACAAGTTTTGGCTTTTAGGGGAAGTTCATTTCAAACTCCTGCCCCCGTCTGGGTTTTTCAATCAAAAATTCCTTATGCATATTTTTGGTTCACATTTCTCATTGCTCAAAAACAGATTTTTAAAATTCTCTTTTATTCAGAATATTTAAAGGAATATTGCATTGGGAAAATGAGCTATCCACTTGGGGGGAAAAACAGATCCCTTACACTACAACACCCTACACACAAAACTGTTGTCAGATTCAAAAACCAAGTGAAAAACTAGAAATCTACAATTACTATAAGAGAGTATAGAAATATATGTTTATGTTTACAAAATGAATGATAGATTTGGGGAAGTTTTCCACAATATGTAAGAGAGAAAGAATTAATTCATACTGTGTTTTGTTTGTTTTTGTTTTTGAGATGGGGTCTCTCTCTGTGCCCAGGCTGGAGTGCAGTGGTGTGATCTCGGCTCACTGCAATCTTCACCTCCCAGGTTCAAGTGAATCTCCTGCCTCAGCCTCCCAAGTCGCTGGGATTACAGGCATCCATCACAACGCCTGGCTAACTTTAGTAGAGACGGGGTTTCACCATGTTGGCCAGGCTGGTCTGGAACTCCTGACCTCAGGTGATCCAACCACCTTGACCTCCCAAAGTGCTGGGGTTACAGGCGTGAGCAGCTGTGCCCAGCCTTAATTCATGCTCTTTAAAAATGAGTAAGAAGACAAGGTAAAAGACCAACCAAAATAAATAAAGGATGTCAAAAGGTAATTTACACAGGAGATACCACTGGCTAACAAACACACGGAAAGACAGCCAACCTCACTGTTGATTGACGAGTTTTGAATTTAAAGCAATATATATTTTTTGACCAGTGGAAAATTTATCACAATGCCATTATCCAGGGTTACTGAGGATTTGGAGGAAAAGAACAGTCCCATGCCTCACTGGTGAGGAGTGACAACTGAAACAGGCATTTTCTTTTTTCTTTTAGAGACGGGGTCTCGTTCTGTCACCCAGATTGGAGTACAATGACACAATCATAGCTCACTGCAGCCTTGAACTCCTGGGCTCAAGTGATCCTCCCACCTCAGCCTCCTGAGTAGCTGGGACTACAAGCACACGCCACCATGCCTAGCTGATTAAAAAAAAAAAAAATTCATTTTTTGTAGACATAGGAGGTCTCATTATATTGCCCAGGCTGGTCTCAAGCTCCTCCTGCCTTAGCCTCCCAAAGTGCTGAGATTACAGGCGTGAGCCTTTACTTTTTTTTTTTTTTTTTTCCTTTTGAGACGGAGTCTTGCCCTGTTGCCCAGGCTGGAGTACAGTGGCACAATCGCGGCTCACTGCAACCTCCATCTCTTGGGTTCGAGGGATTCTCCTGCCTGAGCCTCCTGAGTAGCTGGGATTACAGGCGCGCACCACCATGCCGGGCCAATTTTGTATTTGTAGTAGAGATGGGGTTTCGCCATGTTGGCCAGGCTGGTCTCAAACCCCTGACCTCAGGTGATCCACCCACCTCAGCCTCTCAAAGTGCTGGGATTACAGGTATGAGCCACCGCACCTGGCTGGCATGAGCCATTTCTGATGCCATATTGGCAAAGAACATGGATATCTTTCTGACCCAGCAAATCCCATTCCCAGGCCTCCCTCTGCCCACATGCCATGACAGCCTCCTTCCCAAAAACACTCCTCAGATGCCTTCCTCGCTCTTGTCTTTTCCATGTGTTTATTATACATACAATGCACAAATAATTCCTACTATAAAATTTAAGAAAATAGAGACGACTAAGGAATGAATGAAAGCCCCTCACGCCAAGCTGCCCGCCCCCTTCCTCAGCTGATATCACACCTGGCTGCGCTCTTCTCTGTGATACAAAAGGCACTTTTGGAGTGAATGATACTCTCTCCAGCTGAAAAGGCCAACCTGTAATATATCTACATCTATATTTAGATTATAGAATTAGATCCCAATTTAGCTGACTTTCATCTCATAGCCTGTGATGTTTCCCAGCGCTGCCTGAATTAGATTTCCTACTAGTTAGAATTTCCTGTAAGCTAGGATTAAAAGCTCTAGTTTCTCCTCTCTTAATCATTATACAGCACTTCACATTTCATAAGAAGTTTTGAAAATATTAACAGGTTATTTCGCTTCCTGATAATCTATGAGAGATGCGGAGAGGATAAAACTCAAGCGTGTGGTTAAGATGAAAGTGTGCCACAGTAAGACTCCAGGATGGGGACATTTTCGGCTCTGTGGCCTCAGTCATGGTCAAGTCATTTGTTCTTTTTGGGTCTGATTCTTAATTTTTAAAATGAGAATTTGATACTCGGGAGGCTGAGGTGAGAGGATTACTTGAGCCCAGGGAGGTGGACGTTGCAGTGAGATTGTGCCGCTGCACTCCAGCCTGGGCGACAGAGCCAGACCCTATCTCAAAAAAAAAAAAAAAGAATCTGGGCCGGGCGCAGTGGCTCACGCCTGTAATCCTAACACTTGGGGAGGCCAAGGCGGGTGGATCACAAGGTCAGGAGTTCAAGACCAGCCTGGCCAACATAGTGAAACCCCGTCTCTATTAAAAATACAAAAAATTAGCCAGACATGGTGGCGGACACCTGTAATCCAGGCTACTCGGGAGGCTGAGGTAGGAGAATCTCTTGAACTTGGGAGGCGGAGGTTGCAGTGAGCTGAGATCACGACACTGCACTCCAGCCCAGGCGACAGTGTGAGACTCCATCTCAAAAAAAAAAAAAAGAATCTGGGGCAAGGTGGACAGTATACAAAGTGCCTGTCCCATATGTTCTAATTGGGAAATGTCACTTTCTTTCCCTCTTCCTTTAAAATTCACTCCAATTCAGGGGCCAGGTAGGGGCTGCTAAGGGTGCTGGTGGCATTTTCCATCTGGGTGTAGGGGACACGGGTGCATTCATTTTGCGCAAATTAGTTGAATGCACGCAGTATGACATGTACATTTTTCTATATGCATAACTTTCCCTGTATGCATGACTTCAATTTAAAGGGTCAAACCAAAAAGGTAAAACTTGCTCCCTCCAGTCTCCAATTCCCGTCAGCAGACTCTGTCCCGGCGTTGCATTGGTTTGCTGCGGAGGGCTGGAGGGCAGTGGTGGAAATGATCCTCTCATTAAAAACACGTGCCTTCTGGGGGCCGTGATGAACGTAGTGTGAGATGAGTCCAGCTGCGGTCAGAGCCATGGGATGTGGGTCACTGTGACCCAGTGGGTCACGGGTGCTGAGCAAGGATGGGCTGGGAGGTGCATTCAGGATACAAGAAAAATCTAAAGGGGCCCTGCCTCTGCCAGGAAAAGCAGGCCTGGCTCTGCTGAAACCCCGATCACGCTCTGATGGATACCGGTACCTGGGCAAGGATACCGTGGATGGACTTGATTCTTCTCTCCTGAAATGCATCAGAAGGTGCATGCGGGGATTTCGGCTGCCTGAAAAGCAACCCTCTAAAACGCGAGTGTCATTTTTAGAATCAAAAAGGAAGGAAGGCAGTGGCTGGCTGCACTGGTCAGTAACAAGATATGGAGCTTTTCGCCTTAAGGTCACTGTTTAAAACTCTGCCCTGGGTCAGTGGTAACAGAAAGTCAGGACTTCCTGGCAGGCATCAGGGTGCAACTTTGAATGCCAAGAAGGGCTGTGTCTGTTGGTTAGCAGGCGGCGAGCTCCCGGGACCCCTCCTGACACCTGCTGACAGTGTCTCTTTCTCTAGGAGTGGCCTCTCTTCCCACCCACCATGGCGGACTGGCCTGGAGGAGGAGGCATTGGGGCCGGAGTCCTTCCCCGACAGGGAGTCTCTCTCCACCTTGGCAGCTGAACCCCAGCATACAAATACGCAGGAGGTGGTAAGGGTGCGTGAATACAGCAGAAAGGGCCACTGGCAGAGAGAAAAAGGAGGAGCAAAGGGCAGATGTGCCCAGTGGTCAGGGCCCTCCCCGGGTCCTCGGTGCTCCTGGCCCTCTTCAAGGCTGTTTTTGACACAGGATCCATGACACGCTTCTCTCTCCAACAGATCCCCACAACCCAGCCAGGTCAGATGCCGTCCGAGAAGCCAAGAAAATTCTGATCAATCTCTTTGTCCCCAAATGGTATTTGTCTAAAAAGACTAAACCAACCAGATTTAAAAGACAGAGACAGAGTTCAGTTTCTGGTTCTAATGACCAGTACTTTACAAGCTACACTTACTCTGTATCTGAACTCAAAACATCAGTATCTGGGCCGGGTGTGGTGGCTCACGCCTGTAATTCCAGCACTTTGGGAGGCCGAGGCGGGTGGATCACGAGGTCAGGAGATCGAGACCAACCTGGCTAACACGGTGAAACTCCATCTCTACTAAAAATACAAAAAATTAGCCGGGCGTGGTGGCGGGCGCCTGTAGTCCCAGCTACTCTGGAGGCTGAGGCAGGAGAATGGCGTGAACCCAGGAGGTGGAGTTTGCAGTGAGCCAAGATAGCGCCACTGCAATCCAGCCTGGGCGAAAGAGCCAGACTCCGTCTCAAAAAAAAAAAAAAAAAAAAATCAGTATCTGAAATCACCCAACTCATAAATCCAGACAGAAGTTCCTCTACCTTTAGAAAGAGGTGTATCCACTCCTAAAAATGGGCCTGTAATTCTCTTGTCTTCTTTCAGATCAATGTAATGCTGCTTCTATTAAGCTGTAAGATACCTGCCAGCAGCACTTGGTTGCCAGCAACTTGTAACCAGCAATGAAACCGAGTGACTTCTTTTTATGAGGATCTTAGGGAATTTTTTTTGCCAACACCAGAGGAGCTGTGCTTTCCCTCAACGCGTGCTTTGTTTTGAGCTTGCGGACAGTGTGAGTCACATGACTTATCTGGTTGCCCTTTTTGCATTGGTTGCTGGGAAGCTCACAATCAAGTCTGTATCTCATCTTTACAAAGTACACAGGGCCTGGGGAACTTTGGATAGTTGTCTAATTCTGGTTCTAACTGCCTTTTCCTCTCACTTTATTTACAATTTATTTTTACAATAGAGATTGGGTCTCCCTATGTTGCCCAGGCTGACCTTGAACTCCTGGGCTCCAGTGATCCTCCTGCCTTGGTCTCCCAAAGTGCTGGGATTACAGGTATGAGCCACCATGCCCAGCTTCCTCTCACTTTCTTTCCTCTTCATTCCCACTCACTCCCAGTCTCATGCCTTGCTTGTCATACTGTGCTAACTGTACCTTTGCAAGCCATTGGAAATCATTCTTGGAAGTGGGCAGAACACAACCAGCCAGGAGGGCAGGAATGGCATAGTGGCAAGGGCATGCCTGTAGGGTCACACCAACACAGACTCAATATGAGCTCACCCCTTGCTGGCAGTGCCATCCTGGGCAGGCCAGTGACCTCTCTGAGCCTCAGTCTCCCCAGATGGAAAATGGGGAAAGTATCTTTTTCAGGACCGTTGTCAGGATTAAATTAGCAGATGCATGTGAACGTGCTCAGCTCAATGCCTTGTTCAAAGCAGGTGCCCAAGATAAGTCACTTCCCTTTCCTTCCGCTGCAGGCAAAACTGGCAGAGATCCCACACAAAGTCCCCAGACAACCAGGATGCCTCTACACTCCAAGGAGGTCAGTTGATCCCAGGGTCAGTCCTGATTAGAAATGGGAAGGTTCAGCTGGGTGCGGGGGCTCATGCCTGTAATCCCAGCACTTTGGGAGGCTGAGACAGGTGGGTCAGCCGAGGTCAGGAGTTCAAAGCCAGCCTGCCCCAAATGGTAAAACCCTGTCTCTACTAAAAAGACAAAAATCAGCCGGGTGTGGTCGTACGCGCCTGTAATCCCAGCTACTCAGGGGGCTGAGGCAGGAGCATCACCTGAACCTGGGCGGCCAAGGTTGCAGTGAGCCAAGATTGTACCACTGCACTCCAGCCTGGGCGACTGAGTGGGACTCCTTTTCAAAAAAAAAAAAAAAAGAAAGAAAGAAAAGAAAGACATGGGAAGGTCTGGGATACTCAGCAGAGGCGTGGGGAGGTCATGTCCCACTCCTCGAGCTCAGGTTCTGCAATCCTGGGGTGTGTGCAAACCTCGGTGGGGTTTGGCCAGCCCCACATGAAGCCTGTATCAGACAGTTTGTCCTTCAGGAAGTGCAGGTGGGAACAGCCCCCTCTAACACTCCCCCTGGCCAAGCTAAGGAAGGGTCAGGCAGCTCTGTCTGTCTCTAAAGCACCTGGGGTGGAAGGACTCAAAGTCAAGGCCAGCCACTTCTCTATGAAGGGTCTGTTATGAATTTCCTACTGCAGGCTTCCTGGCCACCCATCACTCAGTGCCATTCTGGGCCACTCTCTGCAACTGTCAGTCAACGTTTGCTAAGAGAATAAAGCCTAATTTGAATTTTAACAAGCACAGCAATTAGAAAGACCGATCTGCCACAGAGAGCATCTTATCACACATTTGAAACCCAAATACAAATATTTCAGATTATGCCCTGGGAAGGAATATCCATTTTCATTTATGACATGTAAACTACAAAAGTAACTTTTTTTTTTTTTTTTTTTTTTTTGGTGCTAACTCTGGCAAGAAGACAAGAATGGATTCAGAATTGAAAAAGGAAGGAGGAAGGGGACCGTGGAATCCTGATACGGGTTGGGGCGAGAGTCAAGGGCACAGAAAGTTACTTAATTATTACTGCAGGCCAGGTGCCTCTTTTTTCAAGATACATTTTCATTTCAATGGATACATTTAAGTAGGTTCCAGAAGTATACACTGCACACATTTTCAACTAAAGATAGAAACTATGCTTAAGCTAATTTGGTATTTTTAGAAGTTTGGGTTTCTTTGATCTGGCCAAAAGAGGCTTAAAATTTAGCTTCAAACTATTTTAGTGTCTGCTTCACAACTCTGAAATAACTGCTACATCTTAAGTTCCTCTCGACCGCTAAAAAGTGTGGGATTCTATCAACCTGCACGCTGGAAACGCTGAAAGTGCAGGGCTGACTTCACATCAGAATCTTCTTTCATGAGGATCCTGGTTTTGTCAAAAGGAGGTGAATTTCAAAATGTATGATTTGGTCACTTTTGTTTGTGACAGGGTCAGACCTTCCTAATCTAAATCAAGGTTTTTCTCTTTACACTACAGGAAAATCTGGGTGCCTGTTTTTGTGTGTGTGTGTGTGGTTTTTTTTTTGCTGTTTTTTGTTTGTTTGTTTTTGGAGACAGGGTCTTGCTCTGTCACCCAGGATGGAGTGCAGTGGTGCGATCTTGACTCAATGCATCCTGGAACTCCCAGGCTCAAGTGATTCTCCCACCTCAGCCTCCCGGGTAGCTGAAAGCACAGGTGTGCACCACCATGCTCAGCTAATTTTTTGCATTTTTTTTTTTTTTTGTGGAGATAAGGTTTCACCATGTTGCCCAGGCTGGTCGCAAACTCCCTGGCCTCAAGTGATCCTCCTGCTTTGACCTCCCAAAGTGCTGGGATTACAAGTGTGAGCCACTGTACCCATCCTAGGTGTCTGTTTGTTTAACTCTCAGTGCAGGGAGGTTAATGACAGCAATCAGCTCATAGGCGTTCCCAGTAACAGACCAGTATCTCTGTTACTCTCACCACTGGCCCACAGCTGGCCTGAGCAGACCCTTTACCAATGTGGAGAGAGGAGTTCAGGGAGCCCAGTGTCCTGCCCAAGGCCACAGAGCTGATCAGCTGCAGAGCCAGGGTCACCTTGCAGAGTCACACCCCCAAAGCACAGTCCTCCCCATACCAACTCTCCCCTGCCTCCCACCCAGGCAGCAGGGATATCCTGGAGAGGGCTGAAGAATTCTAGGCTCTTCAGGCCGGGCATGGTGGCTCATACCTATAATCCCAGCACTTTGAGAGCCCAAGGTAGGTGGATCACTTGAGGCCAGGAGTTCGAGACCAGCCTGGCCAACATGGGAAAACCCTGTCTCTACTAAAAATACAAAAATTAGCCAGGCATGGTGGTACACGCCTGTAACCCCAGCTACTCAGGAGGCTAAGGCAGGAGAATCACTTGAACCTGGGAGGTGGAGGCTGCAGTGAGCCGAGATTGTGCCACTGTACTCCAGCCTGGGAAACAGAGCGAGACCCCGTCTCAAAAAAAAATAATAATTCTAGACTCTTCTGATGCCCCTACCCCATGTGGCTTGGGACTCCCAGACACTTTAACAAAAGCTGCAGCAAGTCTGTAGAGGGCTGTCCAGGGGACCCACCTGGACCCCAGACGCAACCTCCTGACTCTTGTATTTCAACATACGTTTGATATAGGAACTCCCTCACACCCCACAATTAACTTTTATGTGAAGATTTTTTAAAAGACGAAGGGTAAAACCCTAGTACCAGGTGCAGTGGCTCATGCCTGTAATCCTGGCATTTTGGGAGGCCAAGGTGGGAGGATCACTTGAGCCCAGGAGTTAGAGACCAGCCTGGGCAATGCAGCGAGACCTCCTCTGTATAAAAATTTTAACAAATATCCAGTTGTGGTGGTGTGCACCTATAGTCCCAGCTACTCGGGAGGCTGAGGCAGGGGGAGCAGCTTGAACCCAGGAGGTTGCGGCTGCAGGCAGCTACGATCACACCACTGCATTCCAGCCTGGGCAACACAGGGTGACCCTGTCTCAAAAAAAGAAAGAAAAATCCCCAAACCAAAAACCCTAGAGTATTATGATTCCCCCAAGTAACAGCACCTATGAACAACATCACTCCAAGGACCTTGCAGATGTCCTGGCCCCACTACCTCATTTTACAGATGAGGACACAGGCACGGGGAGAGGAAATGACTTGTCTAGGATAAATTCCGATTATATGTTTCTGGGGACCCTTTACATATCTTTTTAGAAAGTGTGGTGTACACAACATCCCTTCCTATAGTGCAGCCCATTTCAAGGATGTGGTTTAATTAAACGATTCAGCTAACAGAATGTGTGTTTGCAGTTTTTCACCATTGACGCATACATGCCCGGGCTCAGCAAGATGAGTTTATTTCTTTAAAGCAGTTGCAGGCCATTATTTGCGAAAGAATTTGCGTTCAATGAACATCACACAAACAAGAAGCTTTTAAAGACTCCTGAAACCTGCAGTTTTGAATCTTTCCCACTGGAGAAGGAATCCAAATTGTCCGCGGCTACCAGATCTAGTACGGTGTTTCAGAAGCTGTGAAGGCTTTATTAGTCTTTGAAAAAGACACTTGGCTGAGTCGCAAGTGTGGCAAATGGAAAAAGACTCCTGGCCGGGCGCGGTGGCTCACGCCTGTAATCCCAGCACTTTGGGAGGCCAAGGCGGGTGGATAGCCTGGGGTCAGGAGTTCAAGACCAGCCTGGCCAACATGGTGAAACTCCATCTCTACTAAAAATACAAAAATTACCTGGGCACAAGTGGAGGGCACCTGTGATCCCAGCTACTCAGGAGGCTGAGGCAAGAGAATTGTTTAAACCTGGGAGGTGGAGGTTGCAGTCAGCCGAGATTGTGCCACTGCACCCCAGCCTGAGCGACAGAGTGAGACTCCATTTCAAAAAAAAAAAAAAAAAAAAAAAAAGATTCCAAATGATCCCTCTGCAAAAGAACCAAGTTATGAGGCTGGGATGGATCTGTCAAATCCCTCTTGGATGGGGGTGTCCTGGAGCCAGGCTGGCTTGTCACAGAAGACCCCTGCTTGTTCTATCCAGACCACTTGAGAGCTTCCCTGGCAGGTCCGCTCGGCCCAGAGGATCCCCTAGGCTGTGCACCTGATCAGAAGGGAAGTCCTGTGTGTATTTTGGTGAATATAGGGAGATATAGACCGTGGGTAACGACCCTCAAGAAGCACACGCCGCTGATGTTCCCTGCAGGTGGCCCTCACCTGTCGAGGCATCAGGTCCCCTGCCATGCTCTTTCTATCCTTCCCTCCACATGGCCATGGGACATCTGCCACCTAAGGACATTCCCACCCATCTAAAGCTCCAGCAGCCTGCAATCACCAGGCCTTCCCATTTTCCCAGAAAAATCAGAGCTGGGGTTTTGTGCAAAATACCACCTTACTACGAAATTCTCAAAGACAAGCCCACATCAAGCAAACAGTAACACCAGTCCCCATGTGCCCATCATGTGCTTTCAGTAAGTATCAACTCTCAGCCAGGCTTCTTTCATTTACTGTATTAATTGTTGCAAATCTCAGATATCATGTCATTTGATCCAGAAATATCTCAGTGTGAAGTCTCTAAAAGATAAGCATCCTTAAAAAAAAAAAAGGCAGTCAAAACACTATTATCCGGGGCCTGGGTAACGTGGTGAAACACTACCTCTACAAAAAATACAAAAATTAGCCAGGCATGGTGACATGCACCTGTGGTCCCAGCTACTTGGGAGGCTGGGGCAAGAGGATCAGCTGAGCCCGGGGAGGTTGAGGCTGCAGTGAGCCCTGATGGTGCCACTGCACTCCAGCCTGGGCAACAGAGTGAGACCCTGTCTCAAAACAAAACAAAACACTATTATCACTGCACAAATAACATCAATAACTCCTCAATATCATAAAATATCCAGAAACTCACTGTTTTAATTTCTCCAGTTGTTTCAGAAACACGTTTTCTGCTGGTTTGTTTCCAACTGTAATCCAAATGAGGTCCACACACTGCCTTTGGCTCCTATCTCTTCAACCTCTTTCAATCTCCAAGTCATCATTTTTTAACGCTGGCAACAAAGTCCATTTTTCTGGAGCAGTGCTGCAGTCAACCCCACTGCAGGACAGGGCCAGGCCATATGCCCTGCTGACCCTGCCCTTTTCCCACCACCACCCCCCTGGCTGGGAACCAAGGATGGTGGAAGGAGAACAGGTCTGGGAGGCACCAAGGCCAGCCCGACCTGGGCACCTCTTTGTGGCTTGTGAGTTTTGTCTGTGATACCTGCTGCTTTGCACCGGAGAGGAACAAAGGAAGGAAGCCCCCTCCCTGCCGCATAGTGCCTCGCCCACATCAAGGACCTGATCAACGTCAGCTGGAGTCATTAGATTATAGTCACAAACTGCAAAGTGGAGTTAGGGAAGTGGCACGACTCATATGTTGCTGTTTGAGGAAGCATAATTCCTCATGTGCGGCTCTGCCATTTCCGAGGAGGCTCAGGGACAAGGCACGGGAATGACTTTTCTGTCTGGCAAGAAGTAGGTTCATGGTTGTCAGGCTGGTTATAGAACAAAAGGTATCAAAATGAAGACCACGCCTTTAATCACCATTAAACCCTACTCACTCACTCTCTCACACACGCTGGTGCTGGAAAGAGAAAGGTCTCATCTGCTGCTCCCTGAAAAGGAATCAGGCTCCTGGGATCAGGGGGAGATGAGATAAGAAGCCTGTTGCACAAGCCCTCGTATTTCATTGGAGGAATGAGATATCTGCCTCTGCTCTGGTCCAAATGCAACCATCCTCCAACTAAGGCCAGTGCCAGGCAGGGTAGACAGACAGGCTGACAGCTGTGGTCCCTCACAGCTCTGAAACGACAATATTCTGGTTGCTGGGGACAGACTGAAGGTATTGAGGTTTGCTTACTGGATGTGAAATCAGTGCAAAACCACCCAAACCACTGGAGCCAGTATTCCCAAAGCGTGTCCGATGGAGGTGTGGTTTCTAGAGCACAGGTGGGCATTTGGTGATCAAAAAAGAATGACGGCAAAAAAGAATGAAAAACTTGAAATAAAGCAAAGCTAGCTTGCTTTCCTCTTGACTTCTTAGAATCGGGATATATTCTGCTCATCATTATACCCTCAGGGCCGATAACATCAATAACAAGGACAGCAATAATGATAGCTAAAACACACAAAATTTGGTGACAAAACCTGGGCCCAAATTCCTGCTCGGTCATTTCTTTCACCTTTTTTTGAGATGGAGTCTCGCTCTGTTGCCCAGGCTGGAGTGCACTGTCATGATCTCAGCTCACTGCAACCTCCGCCTCCCGGGTTCAAGCAATTCTGCTGCCTCAGCCTCCTGAGAAGCTGGGACTATAGGTGCTCACCACTGCGCCAGGCTAATTTTTGTATTTTTTAGTAGAGACGTGGTTTCACCATGTTGGCAAGGCTGGTCTCAAACTCCTGACCTCAGGTGATCCACCGGCCTCGGCCTCCCAAAGCGCTGGGATTACAGGCATGAGCCACTGTGCCCAGTACCGCCCTGTTATTTCTTGATGTGTCTTTGACAAGAACACTCGACCTCCCGACCTCACAGGGTTGCTGAGAAGTTGAAGTGAAATTTCATAGGTAAAGGGCCTGTTAAAATATTGGCTTGGCCAGGCACAGTGGCTCATGCCTGTAATCCCAACACTTTGGGAGGGTGAGATGGGAGGATCACTTGAGGTGAGGAGTTCGCAACCAGCCTGGGCAACATAGTGAGATCCCATCTCTACAAAAAATTAAAAAGTTAGCCAGATGTGGTGGTACACACCTGTAGTCCCAGATAATCAGGAGGCTGAGGTGGGAGGATCACTTAAGCCCAAGAGTTGAGGCTGCAGTGAGCCATGATTACGCCACTGCACTACAACCTGGACAACAGAGCAAGACCCGGTCTCTTAATATATATATATACACACACACACACACACACACACACACACACACACACACATATACATATATATATATATATATATATATACACACACATACATACACATAGGCTTGTGTTGACAGGTACTAAGTAATTGATTATTATTCCATTTTTAGATGAGGAAATGGGCTGTTGAATGACTGGATCAGGCCAGGACTCAGCTCTGCCCTCTCAAATGCCCTCCAGCCTCCAATTCCTGCCCTACTAACCCGCAGCAGTCACTTCTCTGCAGAGGAGAAGAGGTGAGAGTAGAGGAAGGCAGAGGCCTGGATCCGGGATGAACTGCTGGGTGCAGCCCAGGGACGGGTGCCACGCCTGCCTCATTCAATATCACACGCTAGAATCCAACATTGGGCCACCGTGGTCGCGCATGGAATACAGGAGCGGACAGATGGGCACCTAACCCATGTGATTCCTCCCCCACCCAATGAGCAGAAAATATCAGTGAGGGGGAGGACAGGCGAGCCAAATACAGGGAGGACAGCACATCTTCTGGCACTGAAACTGGTGCTGGGGTCACTGAAGGATAGGCAGGGAATTTTCCTGCCAGGTGAGAGAAGGGAGTGGTTTAGAGAAAGGTGACAAGTGGCATCAGAGGTGGTATCGGCAGGGGGAACCAGGAGATGGCAAAAGCAGAAAAGCACAAGTTGTTTACTTTACAACTTGAAAGTAAATCCCTTGGCCAAACCAGAAAGCTGAGATTGGGCTGGGCGCAGTGGCTCACGCCTGGAATCCCAGCACTTTGGGAGGATCACTTGAGGCCAGGAGTTTGAGTCCAGACTGCGCAACATGGCAAGACCCTGACTTTACAAAAAAATACAAAAATTGGCCTGGTGCAGTGGTGCACACCTGCAGTCCCAGCTACTCAGGAGGCTGAGGTGGGAGGATTGCTTGAGCCCAGGAGTTTGAGGCTGCAGTGAGCTATGATTGCACCACTGCACTCCAGCCTGGGTGACAGAGCAAGACCCTGTCTCAAAAAAAGGCAGAAAAAAGAAATCTGAGATTGATGAAATATGGTATGATGGCTATTGCTCAGAATGAATGGGAGGAGTCGAGAATTCTAAAAGCAAAGGAGAAATCCATTTCTCCCAGAAAAGAGTCTTCAGCTCGCTTCTATCACCCTTTCAGACACGACAGGGGCACATGTATCTGCATTTATATCTGCCTACAAACCAGAACCCATGGCAGCCACGGGAAAGACAGAAGATAAGTAACAGTTCGTTATCTCCAGCCTCTATGGACCGCTAAAAACCTTCGCTAAACAGAAACGTTAGATTTATACACAACAGCTTTAGTTGAAATCAAGATCAAATTTTCATTATTCAAAAACTTAAATGGAAGATCCCGAAAGGGTAGAGTGATTTGAGATTCCGCGTGGGGCCAACGTGGTTTCATTCACACCGTTTCTGTGCAGTTAGCTCTGTGATTCCACCGCCAGAGAGAAAACAGTGATTAAGGCAAGACGAATTGCAGGGAAATGTTAAAAAGATGAAATCGATACATTTGTCTTTTCAGCTCTTCAGACATCTAATTCCCACCTGTATTTGGAGGGAAGGGGTGTTCTGCTGTTACTGTTAGTTTATATTTTTCTGATCACAGAAGGAATATGTCATGGCAGAGTATGTTTAAAGCACAGAAGAACATAAAGAAAAATGACTCCAAGTCCTGCTCCCTAAAGGGGACTTAATATTTTGGCATGGTTCCTTCCAGGGTTTTTTCTGCCTGTTTCTTTTGTAGTCGTAATAATACTGTATATATACTTCCTAAGTTGCTTTCTTTTTGCTTAAGCCTGATCCACGTACTACAAACTCTCTGCAATTTTTTTTTTTTTGAGATGGAGTGTCACTCTGTTGCCCAGACTGGAGTGCAATGGCGCAATCTTGGCTCAACGCAACCTCCGCCTCCCAGGTTCAAGCCATCCTCCTGCCTCAGCCTCTGGAATAGCCGGGACTATAGGCGCCTGCCACCACACCTAATTTTTGTATTTTTAGTAAAGACAAGGCTTCACTATGTTGGCCAGGCTAGTCTCAAATTCCTGACCTCAGGTGATCTGCCTGCCTCGGCCTCCCAAAGTGCTGGGATTACAGGCTTGAGCCACCGCGCCTGGCCAAACCTAATTTTTAATGGTTGTGTAACACTTCGAAGAATGGCTGCTCCTGGTTGATTTTTAAAATATACTGCTTTAGTTGTTCTATATTGATCAATATTGTGACTATATGAACAAACCGATAATCACATGCCCTGCAAATCTCCATGTGGGACTGAAGTATGCAATGCTTCCCAAATGATTTTGGCAAATTATATTTGAACATCAGCATCCTAACAATAATAACCAATATTTATAGCTGGTTTCAAGTGTACAGGGCACTTTCATGTGCACTGAGCTCATTCAACCCTCACAGCAAACCCTGTGGAGATCTTATTACATTTACTTTACAGAGAAAGCCAAGGATTTGAGGTTAAGAGGTATTCCCATGATCACGCTGCCCAGGGACACACAGATGGAATCTGTCTCCCAGTGAGTGGCTACCAAATCTACATCCAGGTCAATGCTACTCTCCTCATGGCCAGCCTGTCTCCTGGGCAGCTCTGTTTGGAGACCCCACTAGTATCTTACACTCTCCAAATGCCAATTTCATTCCACCCCAAACTAGTCCTTTTTGGAATCTCATGGAGGGCACCACCCACCATAGCCCAAGCCAGAAGGCTGACTGCTCCCTCTTCTGCATCTCAACCTTCACCCTCTGCATCCAGCCATTCCCGGGGCTCCCTCTCCATGACACCAGGAGGCCTCGGTGAAGCTCACCTTCTAATCACAGGGCACTGGCACTGGAACTGGCAAAGTAGAAACATTTAATACACATTTGCTGAGAGGGAGGAAGGTCTTAAGACTCCACACGCTCAGCTCTGTTAGGACAGCACACTGCCTTTCTGTGGAATCAAAGCTGTGACCAATGCACAGAAGGAAATAAACAATCTTTCATCTCACTGAATTCTCTTTGCATGACCAGGCTCTTAAAGCTTATGATTAAAAAAGGTATATTAAGGCCGCTTTGAGATTTTTTTTTTTTTTTGAGACGGGGTCTTGCTCTGTTGCCCAGGCTGGAGCACAGTGGTGCCATCACTGCAGCCTTAACCTCCCAGGCTCAATAGATTCTCCCACCTCAGCCTCCGAAGTAGCTATAGCTGGGATCACAAGTGTGTGCCACCACACCCAGCTAATTTTTTTTTTTTTTTTTTGGGCAGAGATGGGGTCTTGTTATATTGCCCAGGCTGGTCTCAGACTCCTGAGCTCAAGTGATCCTCCCACCTCGGCCTCCTCAAGTGCTGGGCTTACAGGCGTGAGCCACTGCACCTGGCCCTCACTGAGAATTTTATCTGAAGCCAGGACTTCTATAGCATTCCTTGGTAAGAATAAGAATCTCACAATTAATCAGTCATCCGATTAACTGCCAATTCTCCTTTACACGTGAATCTCATTAGAGAAACCTGAAGCGGGCAAGACAAACACAATGAACCTTGCTGCAAAAGCTAAAACAACAGATTCCGGAGACATTTCGGAATGGTGGAATCAAAAGAAACATCAGGGCAAACACAGTTGGTCACTGGGTCGAGGATGAAAAAAGCACGGAACGGAGGCCGTCCCAAACAACCAGGTGCCAGAAAAAGCTCTCTCCATTTCATGGGACCGTGCGATTCTTACGCAACCGTGCCAATGTGAGGCATCTCGATGGCATTAAAGTCTTGTTAAAACAGCAAACCTGTTCTTTTCAAGAGAACAATGGTATTCTAAAAAGCCTTGCAAAATTAATCGAGTTATTACCCTATAAAGAGTCAAACATGTAACTATGTTTAAAAGGGTCCACAGGTTGTACCATGTCCAAACAGAGAACATGTACGCGGTGAAATCCTCCGCAGAACACCTTCCCATTAATTAGGCAGTGGAAACAGCAGCCTCCCCAAATCGAGCAGGAGCAAACAGGAAAGAAAAGAATATACTTCTTGTGAGAGAGAGGGAAAAAAAAATACACGCAAACAAAGAAATTAAAGGCAATGCACTCCACCCTCGATAGAATCAGTTTCAACAGATATAATGAGAGATCTTACGTGGGCTGCCATGATTTCTTCACGTTGCTCTAAAAGCAGAAGGCGGCTTTCCTGGTTGGCACCCGAAGAGGCAGAACACTGAGGACTCAGAGCCCAAAGCAAACCACCGCCTGCCTTAGGAGGGGAGTGCAGTCTGGTTTGCCATATAATGACGAGAAAAGCAAATCAGCTGGGAGGAAAGAAGGCAATTCTTCTTATCTGGGATGGGGGAAGAGAAATAGGAAAACTTCCCAGGTGGTGAGTTAAGAAAAAAGGGGAGAGGAGTATTGGCAACTTGGGAATGAGGATGCCAGGTGAATACCCTTGTCTTAGCCATGCTCTCTTGCACACACACACACACACGCGCACACACACACACACACACTGCACACACATAGAGCTAGGTAAGGAAAACATTCTGGGGGAAAAGTCTGTTTTTCCTGCATCTCTAGGCATCATCCAATCATCCAGGCCAGGCGTAGTTGCTCACACCTGTAATCCTTTGGGAGGCCGAAGTGGGCGGATCACTTAAGCCCAGGAGTTTGAGACCAGCTTAGGCAACACTGCCAGACCATGTCTCTATAAAAAACTTAAAAATTAGCCAGACATGGTGGCTGGCATGAGCCTGTAGTCCTAGCTACTTAGGAGGGCTGAGGTGGGAGGATTGCTTAAGCCAGGGAGGTGGAGGCTGCAGTGAGCCACAACTGTACCACTGGACTCCAGCTTGGGCAACAGGACAATACTGTCTCAAAAAAAAAAAAAAAAAAAAGGCATTATTGAAACCCTGTCTCTACTGAAAATACAAAATTAGCCAGGTGTGGTGGTGTACACCTGTAATCTCAGCTACTTGAGGGGCCGAGGCAGGAGAATCACTTGAACCAGGGAGGCGGAGGGTGCAGCGAGCTGAGATTGGGTCACTGCACTCAAGTCTGGGCAACAGAGTGAGACTCCTCCTCAAAAAAAAAAAAAAAAAAGAATGAAAGAAAGAAAGAAAATCTCAGGACCACCCTAGGGTCCTTTTGGGTTACTTCTCCCACTGAACCAAGTTCCATCTCCTAAATATTCTCACATCTTGCTGCTGCTGCTGCTGCAGCTTCAGGCCGGGCCCACATCCCGGCTCCCAGGTAGGGCCCAGTTCCCACGACAGCCCCACCACATCTCTCCTGAGCCCCAGGGTTCAGCACAGATGACATGACTTACACAGCACACACCAGATGTCAACACTGTCATTTCTGTTACCTGTGTGCCCCTTCCCACCTTTGGGTTGGAGGTTCTAGAAGGAGGGGGGCTATTTTTACCCACCTAGCACTCTGCACACTTCACACGGAGTCTGGCACATGGCACGGTGGCAATGTTTCCACTAATAATAGCAAGTGTTCCAGAAACATGTTCCAGCAAAGGGCTCGCATACTTTTGTCTCATTTAATCACTTTAGCAGCTCCAAGAGATGGGTACCAGAGATCCCCCATTACACAGGTAGGGACAAGGAGACTTAGATGACTGAATTACTCGCCCAGGGACTGCAGTGAGTAAACGGCAGCTGGGGTTCTGATCTGTGGGACTTCCAAACTCTCACGCTTAACCACTGCTTCCGTTTAAAGATGTCTGGTGAATAAATTAATAAGTATGAAGAGTCTTTCAAAAAGACTCTATTTTGCAGACTTGGACATTTTCTTATTTTCAAATTAAAAAGTAACATTCTCTTTTTTTTATTATTTTATTTTATTTTATTTTACTTTTTTTGAGACGGAGTCTCGCTCTGTCGCCCAGGCTGGAGTGCAGTGGCACAATCTCGGCTCACTGCAAGCTCCGCCTCCCGGGTTCACGCCATTCTCCTGCCTCAGCCTCTCCGAGTAGCTGGGACTACAGGCGCCCGCCACCACGCCCGGCTAATTTTTTTGTATTTTTAGTAGAGACGGGGTTTCACTGTGGTCTCGATCTTCTGCCCTCGTGATCTGCCCGCCTCGGCCTCCCAAAGTGCTGGGATTACAAGCGTGAGCCACCGCGCCCGGCCTATTTTATTTTATTTTTTAAGAGATGGACTCTCACTCTGTCGCCCAGGCTGGAGTGCAGTGGTGTGATCTCAGCTCACTGCAACCTCCACCTCCCAGGTTCAAATGATTCTCCTGCCTCAGCCTCCCTACCAGCTAGGACTACAGGCGCCTGCCACCACACCTGGCTATAATTTTTGTTGTATTTTTAGTAGAGACGGGGTTTCACCAACTTGGCCAGGCTGGTCTCGAACTCCTGACCTCAGGTGATCTGCCTGCCTCAGCCTGCCAAAGTGCTGGGATTACAGGCGTGAGCCACCATGCCCTGCCTAAAAAAAAAGTAACATTCTCTATAGAAAAAATCTGCAAAACACAGAAAAGCATAACAATGAAAAAATCCAATCTCACACCAACCCAAAATAATCCCTGCTAAGACTTAGAAAAAGGCCTGGAAGAATCCAGTGTCCTCATGTTCACCAGCCTTCGTGTGATGTGCAGGTATTTGCAACTATTGTGCTGTATGTCCATATATTCATCTTGTCTATATTTTTGAACATTTTTCTTTCATAAAACTAGGGTGATACAGCATCTGTAATTCTTACAGCATCTGGAATTCTTACTTTAGGTGATACGATGATCTTTTCCGTGTTAGTAAATATTCTTGGGAAACAATATCAGTTACATAATAATTTGAATGAATGATTTTTAACATCATTTAGCCGTTCCTCCATATTGGACACTAGCCTTGTTCCCTCCCACTTGTTTTTAGTATATCAATAACACTATAATAAACATTATTGTTCATAAAGCTTTGGCCATATTTCTTTTTTTCTTTTTGGTTGAGACAGGGTCTCACTGTGTCACCTAGGCTGGAATGCAGTGGTGTGATCATAGCCCACCACAACCTCGACCTCCCTGGCTCAAGCAATCCTCCCGCCTTGGCCTCCCAGGTAGTTGGGACTACTGGTGCACACCAGCATGCCCAGCAAACAATTTGTATTTTGTGTAGAGACGGGATCTCGCTATGTTGCTCTGGCTGGTCTCAAACTCCCGCACTCAAGTGATCTGCCCGCCTCAGCCTCCCAAAGTGCTGGGATTATAGGCGTGAGCCACTGTGCCCAGGCGGCTTTAACTGTATTTCTAATTTTTTTCCTTGGGATAGATTTTCAAAAGTGAGATTGCTGGGTCAAAGGAATATAAAATTCTTAAGGTAACTGTTTTCAGAACAGTCTGAACGGACATTCCTATTACACCAGTTTACCCCTGAAGAAGTTTTCTGAAGGAAATGTTGATTCCATTATCCGTCTGTTTTTTTTTTGAAACTGACCTGCTTCACCATCATGAACTACGTATCCTTTTATGAGTCAGATTACAATTTGGTGTATCTGGTGTCACATGCTAATAAGTTAGCTGATGATAAATATAACCCATCTATCTCTGCAAAAGGCCGATCTCGGCACAGAAATGGAAATGATCTCAGCTTGGCATCCGGAGAGGCCGCTGTTTGACTGAGGCCCCGCGATTCTCATTTCAAATGAGGGCGCGTGTATTTCATCCCTAACGCTGTAAGATGTGGAGAGCTGGCCACACTGAATTTTTTGTCCCCCAAAGCTGCCTTCTTTTTTTTTTTTTTAACCTTAGAAACAGGGCTTTGCAAGTATTCAATTGCTCAAGGGTAGAGGACAAAAGTTGTGACTCTTAGCCCTGTCCTCTATCTCCCTTAGAAAGGTGGCTACAAATCCCTAGGTCCAACCACTGGTGCCAATGTTCTCTGCACATTCCCTTTTCTGATTTCCCATTAGTGGAGAGGGTCAGTGTGGAAGATCTTTAACCCCGTAGCACCATCCTTGGGCCCAGTGACACAGCCAGCCAGAAAGACACAGTCTGGGACTTCTGAACTGGCTCAAGAAGGGTGCAAATTAAGAGAGGGGCCCCAGCTGTGTGTTCCCTGGGACGCATGAGACTGCAGAAGTGGGGAAGTGGGTAGGTGCGGAGGTCAGTCATGCCTGCTATCAGAGCAGACAGACCTGGTGGAATCCCAGCTCAGTCACTCTCTGGCTGAGTGGCTTGGGCTCAGTTCCCTCAAGTCTATAAAATGGGCATGATATTATTATGCCTCCTCATCAGGGAGATGTAAAGACTGAATGAGAGAATAAATGGGTAGAACTCAGTACAGTGAATACAAGCAGCAGGTGCTTGCTAATATCATCACTGAGAAGCAAGAAGTGCCTTTTTCTTGACGCTTAGATCACCTGTGTCACAGCAACGGTCCAACAGGGAGAGGGGAATGGACCAGGGAGGAGGCGCAGAGCGGAACACAAATCATCCTCTCCCTTCCTTGAATCTCCTTTTTTTCTTTGGAGACTGAGTCTGTCTCTGTCACCACGCTGGAGTGCAGTAGCATGATCTCAGCTCACTGCAACCTCTGCCACCAGGGTTCAAGCAATTCTCCTGCCTCTCGAGTAGCTGGGATTACAGGCGTGCACCACCAAGCCCAGTTGATTTTTGCATTTTTAGTAGAGACAGGGTCTCACCATGTTGGCCAGGCTGGTCTCGAACTCCTGGCCTCAGGTGATCGCCTGCCTCGGTTTCCCAAAGTGCTGCGATTACACACGTGAGCCACCATGCCTGGCCTGAACCTGCATTCCAACAGCTTCCAAGTTCAAATATTTCTACGTAATGCATCCAATCCTCAGCCAGGCAAAGTGGAAGGGGATGGAGTTTGTCGTGGTTAAGCAGCAGGCAGACTAGGTGTGTTCATGATGCCACCTGCGAGCAGCTGTGTGACCAGAGCAGTGATTCTGGAAGTTGGTCTAAGCCACAGCTTCCTCATCGCTACCATGGGCAATGGTGCCTGCACTGCAAGCAAATGCCAGCACACTGTAGAGAAGAGGTCTTGCTATGTTGCTCTGGCTGGTCTCAAACTCCTGCATTCAAGTGATCTGCCTGCCTCGGCCTCCCAAAGTGCTGGGATTATAGGCGTGAGCCGCTGTGCCCAGCCAGCTTTAACCATATTTCTACTTTTTTTCCTTGGGATTCTCCTTGGCAATACATACAGGTACAAAAGACGCTAGGCACCAAGCCACGCAAATATTTACAACGAGGACGGGAATAATAGAATAATCACAGTGGCTAACATTTATTGAGCCCTTACTTTGGGTTACAATTTTATTTTGTTGAGACAGGGTCTCACTCTGTCACCCAGGCTGGAGTGCAGTGGCACCATCATAGCTCACTGCAGCCTTGAACTCCTGGGCTATCCCCCAACCTCAGCCTCCCAAGTAGCTGGGGCTACACGTGTGCACCACTGTACCTGGCTAATTTTTAAATTTTGTCATAGAGATGGGGTCTTGTTATGTTGCCCAGAATGGTCATGAACTCCTGCCTCAGGCGATCCTCTAGTCTCAGCATCCTGAGTAGCTGGGACTACAGGTGTGCACCACTATGCCTGGCCAACTTAAAAAAATTTTTTTTGTAGAGATAGGGGTCTCGCTGTGTTACTCAGATCAGAGGGTTACAATTTGAAAAGATACTGAATTTACTTGGTCTTCCAGAACCAAGAGCCTAAGACATATAGACATGCTGCCCATAAAGAGAATTAAAAGGCAAACGTAAAACTCCAAGCCATAATTTCAACATCACAACGTGAGAAGTGAACAAATGCCTTTTTTTTTTTTTGTGGATTTCCCAGAAGAAAACCCTTAAAAGAAAAGGCTGTGCTTCCCCTTCAACCTTCCACGTCGTGAGACAAAACAGACATCGCCAGGCCCGACTGTGTCCTGGCACGGGCCTGAGGCCCTGCTGATCCAGCGCCTTATCTATATTTGGTACGTGAGGTAAAGCGAGAACATCTTATTCCTCCGCCTTTAATAAGCCAGCTTAAGACATCATTACTCACTACCCGAGTGAACTCATTTTGAAACTGAAGATGGAGAGGCCACTCTTCGCATTTCTTACTAAAAGAGAAGTGGCTCCTCTCCCCCGATTCCTACAACAAGAGCTGCCACAAATACCTTTAAAAAGGGGGAAGGTAAATTCGCTCACCAACTCACCGTGCAATTTCATCAACGAGAAGGCCGAACACCAATACATAGGGAAGTGTTTTTCTTCTAATAAGTACCTTTCTCCAAGAAGCCACCAATTATGAGGGCCGGGAATGTATTTAAATGCTTCTTACCGCACCAAGTGGAAGATCAGCCACTTTTTATTTATTACTTATTTGAAAGGGAGGGAGGAGAATGAAGAGAATAAAATTTCCTTTTCCTTCTCTAACAAGATGAGTCACAATTTCCAAACATTAATCAATCAGTGAGTCAGAGTTGGGGGAGAAGAGGAAATGGCTGGGAGGCCTTCCACCGCGAGCTCTTCCCAGAACCGCAGAAAATCAGGAACCCCCGAAGGCTGACTCGACTTCCCCAGTCCTCCTCACACGTGAGGAGCGGGCAGGGCGGCCAGAAGCCAGGCTTCCTGGCCTCTGAGATGCTCCGAAGGGGTCCCTCTGCTCCTTCATTTACGGAACACGCACACATTTCGGAGGTGTCTATTTCATGTTGTAAACAGACGGATAAAAAGTACCGACAGAGCCCACGTCCTCCTGGGAAAGGCAGACAATCAAGTCAGTGACTGCAGAGGACACACAGATGTGCCCCGCACACCTATGCACACCCACTGCAGGGGTGGAAAACTCAACGGGCAGAGGGAAGGGGTAGGGACCTCCCAACACAACTCTGGGACCAGGTAAGCCCCGAGCTGAGACCAGCACGGTGCAGTGGGGGGGAAGGTGGCAGCAAAAAAGGGAGTGAGCCACACAGGACCACATTTGTGCAAATGCGTGGGCGGGAGAAACGATGGCACGTTCGGAACCCACAGGTGGTTCGGCATCAGTACCAACTCCACCAGATGAGGGAGGGACACTGGCCAGAGACCAGATGGCAAAGGGCCACTAATCCCGGCGAATGAGGTCGACATGTTCTGAAAGGACTCGGGGTTCCGTAGCAGGGTTCTCATGCCTTAGCCAGGAGGGCTGGTGAAGGCAGAGGCGGCTGGGCCTGCCCTCATATTTTCTGATTCAGCGGGTCAGGAATAGACCTGAGAATCTGTACTTTTAATTTATTTATTACTGAAACAGGGTCTCGCTCTGTCACCCAGGCTGGAGTGCAGTGGCACAATCACGGCTCACTGAAGCTCCAACCTTCCAGGTCTCAAGCAATCCTCAAGCCTCCTGAGTAGCTGGGACTACAGGCATATGCTACCATGCCTAACTAATTTTTTTTTTTTTTTTGTAGAGATGTGGTCTCACTATGTTGCCCAGGCTGGTCTTGAACTCCTCGAGTAATCCTTCCACCTTGGCCTGTCAAAGTATTGGGATTATAGGCGTGAGCCACTATGCCTGGTCAGAATCTGCAATTCTAACAAGTCCCCAGGTCCTGTGATGCTGCTGGTCTGGGCCACACCTTGACAGCCACTGCTCTATAGGACAAGAGTTCAAATGGGCCTGATTGTCTTTTTAAATAAAGTTTTATCGGCACACAGCCACGCCCACCATTTTTGTATTATCTATGGCTACTTTACAGCACAGTTGAGTCTTTGTAAGAGACCATGTGGCCCTGCCGAAACCTATAGGATTTTACCATCTGATTCTTTACAGTAAACAGTTTGCCAATCCCTGCTGTGGGCTAATGAGAATGGGTGATAAGAAAGGAAAAATGCAGTGGCTCACGCCTGTAATCCCAGCACTTTGGGAGGCTGAGGTGGGCGGATCATGAGGTCAGGAGATAGAGACCATCCTGGCTAACACAGTGAAACCCCGTCTCTACTAAAAATACAAAAAATTAGCCAGGGTGTGGTGGCGGGCGCCTGTAGTCCTAGCTACTCGGGAGGCTGAGGCAGGAGAATGGCGTGAACCCGGGAGGCAGAGCTTGAAGTGAGCCGAGATCATGCCACTGCACTCCAGCCTGGGCAACAGAGCGAGACTGTCTCCAAAAAAAAAAAAAAAAAAAAAAAAAAAAGGAAAAACCAAAAAGACTTGCACAGTCAATGAGTTTTGAAGGGTACTGGGTTGATCAATGTTTAGCAGATTTCTTTTCTGCAAGAGTTTACAGAGCCTTTAATAACTAGTGTAGTTATCCTGGGACTGGTGTTCCCAGATATGGCATTAGTCTATGGGATGCTGCTAAAGGAATTTTTTTTTTTTTTTTCAGACAGTGTCTCACCCTATCACCCAGGCTGGAGTGCAGTGGCATGATCTTGGCTTACTGCAACCTCTGCCACCCAGGCTCAAGCAATCCTCCCACCTCAGCCTCCCAAGTAGTTGGGACCACGGGTGTGCGCCACCACACCCGGCTTATTTTTTGTATTTTTAGTAGAGAAGGTGTTTTGCTATGTTGCCCAGGCTGGTCTAGAACTCCAGGCCTCAAGTGATCTGCCCACGTTGGCCTCCCAAAGTTCTGAGATCACAAGTTGAGCCACCGCACCAGCCTGCTAAAAGATTTTAACCAGGGAAGTTAATCAATCAGAATTGTATCTTGGAAAAACTACTCCGGGGGCAGATATACAGAAAGGGAATGAAACTGAAGGAAGTGAGACCAGTTAGGCAGTTGCTATGGTAACTAAGAAGTAAGGAGAGTGTGCACCAGGACAGGGGTTGGCCAAGTTTTACTGGAAAGGGTCAGATAGTAAATATTCTACGTGGCTCACGCCTGTAATCCCAGCACTTTGGAAGGCAAGGCAGGAAGACTGCTTGGGTCTGGGATTTTTGAGACCAGCCCGGCCAACATAGTGAGACCTCATCTCTATAAAAAAAGAAAAGAAAGAAGAAAAAAATATATTTTAAGCTTTGCAGGCCATATGGTCTCTGTTGCAACTACTCAACTCTGCTGCTGTAGCCCAGAAAAGCAGCCACAGACAATAGATAAACAAATGAGTATGGCTGAGTGCCAATAAAACTTTATTTATGGAGGTGAGGTATGGAATGATGAAAAAGTTCTGGAGATGGATGGCAGTGATGGCTTGCACAACACTGAATGTACCTAATTCCACTAAACTGTAGATTTCAAAATAACTAAAATGGTAAATTTTATGTTATGTGTATTTTACTACAATTTACAAAAAAAAAAAACAAACTATGGGCAATGAAATTTGAATTTCATATAATTTTCTGGGTTTTTCTGGGAATTTCATATAATTTTCTTATATCATAAAATGTAAGTCTTCTGGGCCGAGCGCAGTGGCTCACGCCTGTAATCCCAGCACTTTGGGAGGCTGAGGCAGGCGGATCATCTGAGATCAGGAGTTCAGGACCAGCCTGACCAACAAGGTGAAACCTCGTCTCTACTAAAAATACAAAAATTAGCCGGGCGTGGTGGCGGGCGCCTGTAATCCCAGCTACTTGGGAGGCTGAGGCACGAGAATTGCTTGAACCCAGGAGGCGGAGGTTACAGTGAGCTGAGATCACGCCACCACTGCACTCCAGCCTGGTCGACAGGGTGAGAGACTGTCTCAAAAAAGAAGCTTGTACTGGAACTGTCGGATCCTGTGGGGTAATGAGCAATAACCAGCCCATCCATGAGTGATGCCCAGGAGACACCAGCTCCTGAGAGTCAAGAGCAAGAACTCCTGCCTCCTTCGACTCTCAGGAGCCCCTCTTTCAGGGATTGGGCCTGAGGACTACTCTCTAGCAGAAAAAGCAAGCACTCGCCGGGCGTGGTGGCTCGTGACTGTAATCCCAGCACTTTGGGAGGCTGAGGTGGGTGGATCACCTGAGGTCAGGAGTTCAAGACTAGCCTGGGCAACATGGCAAAACTCCATCTCTACTAAAAATACAAAAATTAGCCGGGCATGGTGATATGCACCTATAATCCTAGCTACTTGGGAGGCTGAGGCATGAGAATCACTTGAACCCGGGAGGTGGAGGTTGCAGTGAGCCAATATCGTGCCACTACATTCCAGCCTGGGTGACAGAGCGAGACTCTGTCTCAAAGAAAAAAAAAAGAAAGAAAAAGAAAAAAAAAAAGCAAGCACTCTGCCTTAGCCACAGTAAATGATCACAGTGAAATCCAATCAGAGATGAGGAGATTAAATAATGACCAATGTTTGGCTGGGCGCAGTGGCTCATGCCTGTAATCCCAGCACTTTGGGAGGCCGAGGCAGGCGGATCACGAGGTCAGGAGATCGAGACCATCCTGGCTAACACGGTGAAACCCGTCTCTACTAAAAATACAAAAAATTAGCCAGGCGTGGTGGCGGGCGCCTGTAGTCCCAGCTACTCGGGAGGCTGAGGCAGGAGAATGGCGTGAACCCGGGAGGCAGAGCTTGCAGTGAGCCGGGATCGCGCTACTGCACTCCAGCCTGGGCAACAGAGTGAGACTCCGTCTCAAAATAATAATAATAATAATGACCAATGTTTGTCAAACAATCTGTGGGAGAAGAACACACAACAGATTTTTAAATTTCCAGCCCATTGTGAACTGAGATCTTTATAAAATAAAATTAAAATGCCACTTGGATGTCACCGTCACGTTAAATTGCTGTGAACGTTTCTAGACACCTACTCTGAACTTCTGTGCTTATCTTGTTGCAGACCAGTGATGGCCAGGGTCCTGGGCCATACTCAGACACACTTGCAGGGGCACAGTGGCCTGGCATGGTGCCTCCTGAAGTTTCTCTGTTGAAAAGAGAACAAAATGTACAACCCAATCAGGCCAGCCAGTCCCAAGCTTAGGCACTCAGGCAGGTGACTCCTCAGGGACAGGACTCTGGAAAACGGAGGACCTCAGTGTGGTACTCCTCTACCAGGGTGGGCTGAAGGTCAGCAAATGTCAGAGAAGAGAGACTCTGTGATGCCCCAGCACAGCCACCAACCAGTAGCCCCTGGCTAATTTGGCTCTTACAACAAAGTAGGGCTTAAGGGGATCCAGATACAGAGGCCCAGACTCAAGGGAACTCGGAGACCCAGAGGGACAGAGACACTTCTCCATCTTTATAAAGAAATCAGACAACTTGAACACTGGAAATCTACAAAGCAGGCAACATTCCAAGGCTAGCCCTTATTTTAAAGGCTCGACTTTATTATAAAATCCCAAGGCACCACGTTCCCCTATGAAAAGCCAATTTCTAAAGTGGATCTAGGGCACAGAGGGAATGGATTCTCACTCCATCAGAGCAGACAGTTTTCCGCTTAAGAGATGTAATTGCAAATCATTTTAGAAAACCCTCAACAACTAATTGTCGTGATAATGCCAAGTTTACGGAGCCCAAATAATGGACAAATATCACCACGTAATAGAATAGGACAAAAATGGTAATTTTACTATGCAAAGTTGGAACTTGCCATTTCAAATTAGCAGAAGCTGTGAAGTGGGCATTACTGACAATGTGAATATAGTAATTGGGGCTGATTTCTTGGCGCCTGGCCGAATCTGGCTGCCTGGCGTCCTGTGAGTTAATTATAGCTCTGTTAACAGAGCGGGGGCAGGGAACTCAGCAGTGACGCAGAGATAAAACTCAGCCCAGGTCTCTGCAGATGAGGCAAAATGTGAGTGTTTTGGCTGGAGATCAGGTGCAACAGAAATTAGTCCCAATTAATTCCGAAAGCAATAGTCCTGAGGAAATACAGACATGGATGGCTAGGGTCAACAATTCCTGGGAGCTGAACTTTCTGAAGGTGTCCTTGCTAACTCAAAATTGGTCTTCATCCTTTCCACATTGCCAGTGGAATGGCTAAGTAAGTCATTTTCGTCTACATCCAAAAATATTTCATTTACTGCTTTAAAAGATTCCTTTTAAAAAAATCCCAGGAATCAAAATATGTGATTCTGTCCAAATTAGCTCTCTCCACAGACTGAGACAATTATTTCACTGTGGGCTTTTTTGGAAATAAATCTTTCTTTTCTTTAATTTTAGAGACTGTATTGTGCACTTTGAGATTTAAGATGGAATTCATTTCATCCCCATGTCTAAGTTGTTGCCTGTCTAATACGTTGGCATGCCCCATGCTGGGGCACCAGTTTCTTTAAGAAACTGATGAAGGTGTGTGTAGGATTAACTTATGGTTGGACATGGGGTAAATATTTAAGCTCGGGCTCGTGCCTAGAATAGTGAGGTGGTTTTTTTGGTTTTTGTTTTTTTGAGATGGAGTCTTGCTCTTGCTCAGGCTGGACTGCAGTGGCATGATCACGACTCACTGCAGCCTCAAGCTCCTGGGCGCAAGCAATCCTCCTGCCTCAGCCTCCCAAGTGGCTGAGACTACAGGCACATGCCACCACACTTGGCTAATTCTTTAATTTGTTGTTAAGACAGGGTCTCACTATGTTGCCAAGGCCGGTCTCCCAACTCCTGGGCTCAAGGGATCCTCCCGCCTCAGCCTCCCAAAGTGCTGGGATTGCAGGTGTGAGCCACCATGCCTGGCCATTTTACAGTGAAGTTACTCAAGTTTTAAATCTGTCATCAAAACATTTAAAATAAAAGTTGGTCACTGCTTCCTTGTTCTTGGGACCTGCTTCCACTCTCCTACCCAAATTGGCTTTGTCCCCTCCCAGCTGAAACCCTGGGTGACACATCCCGGGCTTTCTGTGGCTCCTCTCCCTGTGCACTGTTTTCTCACCACCGAGCTCACGGAGAGACTGGTTCAGGGGTGCCACCTCCTTGGTCTCACTTAACTCTGGCCCCTGAGCCCTCCCCAGCGGCAGCATGGACTGAGCATCAATGCTGGAGTCTGCTGAACTAAGTACAAATTCTCCGAGCAAGTCTTTGCCTCCTGTGACTTTCATCTTTTATAAAATTAAGACAGCAAGGCCTACCTCTGATGACCATGGGGAACTCATCTGAAAGGCTTAGCAGCGTGTGATCTTTCCTTCCTCTGCCCACCTCCACCAGCTCCTGGCCTCACTCCCCACCCCAAATCCAACCCAACATTTCCCAGCTGCAAGCTTGACTGCAACTGACCCTCCTGCTGGAAACCCTTCTTTTTTTTTTTTTCAGAGTCTCGCTCTTGTCACCCAGACTTGAGTGCAGTGGCACGATCCTGGCTCACTACAACCTCCGCCTCCCAGGTTCAAGTGATTCTCCTGCCTCAGCCTCCCAAGTAGCTGGGATTACAGATGCACACCACCACGCTGGGCTAATTTTTGTATTTTTAGTAGAGACAGGGTTTCACCATGTTGGCCAGGTTGGTCTCAAAATGAACTCCTGACCTCAGGTGATCCACACGCCTTGGCCTCCCAAAGTGCTGGGATTACAGGCGTGAACCATCGAGCCCAGCAAACCCTTCTCTTCCTAAGCGCCGTCTTCCCTCCTGCTGGAAACCTTTCTCTTCCTGACCCGAGTCCAGAGAAAGCTGCCGTCTGACCCACCTGTCACTTCAAGACTGGTTTTGGTTCTTCTACTCTGTCTGTCCACACATCACACTAGAGAATGCCATCACCTCCTCAGTCCCTGACCGCTGGTTTCCTCTGGGGCCTTCCATCCTCCACCCTTCCAAATCCACAATTCTACCTTTACCTCTCTCCAGGTGCCACCCTCCTGACCACAGAACCACTCACTGGAAGTGCATAGAACTCATTCTTTAAATAAGCAAACGCCTTGACTCCTAAACCAAGCCCTGTGCCTCTGGTGTCCCTGGCCTTGGCTGACAGAGCTAGAACTCTTCCTGCCACTCAGACCCATAGGTGGAGGGAAGGGAAGGGAAGGTGATACAGGCTCATCAGAACCACGTTCCTGCGCACAGGAGGTTTGGGACAGCAGACACGTCTGGCTCCCTGAACCTGGCGGACTAGAACCCCCAACTCCTCCCTCTTGGCCTGCAGCCCTGCACGCAGAATCCTATAGATCTTGTCCCTACTCCTCTCGCCATCCAGGTCTTCCCCTCAGTCCCCACAGCCCTGGCCAGGACCTGCATTGGGCTCTCAGGATGTCCCACTGGGGACTCAACTCTCGTTCAGAACATCAGCTCCACGAGGCCAGGACTACGACCTGCCTCCCCAGCACCTGGGACCGTGCCCAGCATGAAGAGAACACTCGATACACAAGGCGTTTCCATGAGTCCTTGTGCAACTGTAAATAACAATAAATTAACTCCCAGGTATAAATTACAAAATGCAACAGAGAGGAAATGTACTCGCAATTTAAATAAAAGTATTAGTGACTTTTAATTTATTTTATTTTCCTGGCAAGAAACTCTACATTCTGTGGAGTGGTTTCGGTGGTGGTGTGCTTTGTGTCTAAATGACAGTGGAGGTGTCAAAAGCAAACCTATCCTGTAGCTGAAGGTGCAGAGCCCGAGCCTGCCTGGGTGGGAGCCGCTGCACACAGGCCCTCATGGCTCCGCCCTGTCTGCAAAAGACCTCATCCACCCCCGACTCCCAGCACGCACCTAGCACCTGCCCCGCCGGCTTGGTAATCAGTGGGTGACTATGTGTGGAAGGAGTCCCAGAGTGGGCTTGGGAGGTGGGGTAGCACCCTGGGGTGACACTTTCTGGGAAAGTGCAATGCTGTCTTATTTTCTCACTCTTGTGGCATTTGGTGTTAACACTGGGTATTGGAAGAAGCAGCTTCATCCCCAGGCTAAATTGCAACACCTTGCTTCAGAAAAGAGGCCCTCTCATTTCATACCAAGCGGGGTCAACCCGGCAGCAGTGATGTGCAACACGGCCTGCACCAGTGTGGCGACAGATGCAACCTGGGTGTGCCCACCTGCTCCCTGGGTGGCCCGAGGTGACTGCTGCAGGTCTGCAGGACCCTCCGGGAGGAAAAGCACCAACCAAGAGGCACAGGGTTTAAAAACAGAAACAGAATCACCCATGAACATACAGGCCACAGCAGATGACATGGATTGCCCAGAGGAAATGACCCAGGGTCTCTTAGCAGGAGCTCAGTAGAAAAATTCCGGCTCCTGGGTTTGATTTGAGAAATGCACCAAAGCGTGACCTTAGGCAGGTCCCCACTTCCCTCATCTGTGAAGTGAGAGGGGCAGAAGGCTGGATTGTTGGTGTCAACTGGTGGCTCACTGGCCACAAACAGTCACGGAGGAGCATGAGTCTCCCGCGTGAGCCAGGATGGTAACACCCAGTGGTTCCCCCAGACCTTGGTGGGTTTATGTCTTACTGCTGAGACTGCCAGAGCACAACGCTGATATTGAATGCTAGCCTATAAATGTATCAGCGCCTTCCTGGGGAAAAGCAGGAGCTCTGTTTCCATGGCACTGGGGTGGATGAACAGCTGGCAGTGCAGGGCAGCCCTCCCGCCCCTTCCCACTCCATCCTGCAGGACTCTTGGACACGACTACCCCCTGCAACCCAGCCCACTGCGCCCCTTTCTGGAAGGAGCCATCGTGAGGGGCTGGGACAGTCTCCCTGGGTGGGGACAGGGCTCCCTATGGATCCATTACCTGCTCTCATGGCCTGGCTCACTCACACCTGGGATGGCTGAGCCCAGTCAACTGAAGAAAAAAACAAGTTTTCTTTCCTGAGTCACAGCACTAATAGAGGCTTTGGCAAGAACCTGTGCGCGGCTCAAGTTGTCTTTTTTTTTTTTTTTAATTTTTAAATAGAGAAGCGGTCTAGCTATGTTGCCCAGGCTGGTCTCAAACTCCTGGGCTCAAGGCGATCCTCCCACCTCGGCCTCTGTAAGTGCTGGGATTACAAGTGTGAGCTACGGCACTCGGCCTAACTCACTTATTTAACGATATTTATGGAATGCCTAAGTGGCAGGTATTGTGCTGGGTATACAGCAGAGACTAATATTAGATCACAAGCCTCCACAAGCCAAAAGGTGCCAACGAAACTCATCGATGCCCCCATTTTTTTTTTTTTTTTTAATTTTAAAGCCCAAAACTCATCCTATTAGGGGACACTGTTCCCAACCTACTGTGGCCGCATGAGTCCTCTGACTCTCAGTATGTAAGCCGGGCCCCTCTGCATCCTGCATATGCTATGTGATACTGAAAAGAGCCCATTTGAGAGCGAACACCAAGACTGCACCAAAGACGCCGAAAGTAGCACTGACGTCAGCCGCCGCAGTGCGGGAGAGTATCTGCCAGCTCAGAGTTTTAGATGAATTGGTCATTTTTCTTGAACTCAACAGAAGCACTGACCAGAGGCCGGGTGCAGTGGCTCATGCCTGTGATCCCAGAACTTTGGGAGGCCAAGGCGGGTGGATCACTTGAGCTCAGGAGTTCGAGACCAGCCTGGCCAACATGGTGAAAACCCGTCTCTACTAAAAATACAAAAATTAGCCAGGCATGGTGGCGGGCGCCTGTAATCCCAGCTACTCAGGAGGCTGAGGCAGGAGAATCTCTTGCACCAGGGAGGTGGAGGTTGCAGTGAGCCAAGATTGCGCCACAGCACTCCAGCCTGGGTGACAGAGCGAGACTCCATCTCAAAAACAGAAAAAGAAAAAGAAAAAAAAAAAAAAAAAAAAAGCACTGACCAGGATGGAGAGGAAAGCTAACATCCACTAGGTACCTGTGTGCACAGCGCTAAGCCACAGTGAACACGGCTGTGGTCTCAGTTATTAATCACAGCTGTTCTAGGAAGGACAGATTCCCGTCCAAGCTGAATGGAGGTGCAGAGAAGGGAACTGATCTCCCAGCAGCCGACGGAACCAAGATCTGGGCCCAGGTCCGTGTGCAGCGAAGCCCATGCTGCTCCCACCACCCCAGGCACCAAGAGCTGGAGCAAAGGCTTGGAGCAATCAGTGGGAGGAGCTCAAGCTGCCCTCGCAATATGAAAAGCGACCCAGAGTCTGGGAGGCCCGTGGTGGCTCGCGCCTGTAATCCTAGTACTTTAGGAGGTTGAGGCAGGGGGATCACTTGAGCCCAGGAGTGGTTCGAGACCAGCCTGGGGCAACACAGGGAAACCCTGTTTCTACAAATAATTTAAAGATTCACCGGGTATGGTGGCGGGCATCTGTGGTCTCAGCTGCTAGGGAGGCTGAGGTGGGAGGATTGCTGAAGCCCAGGAGGTCGAGGCTGCAGTGAGCTGAGACCACACCACTGCACTCCAGCCTGGGTGACAGACAAGGACCCTGTCTCAAAAACAACAAAATTTCTTTCTTAGCCAGGTTTTTTGGTCTGGAGTACACACTGCCTAAAATGGAGATTGCTTGAAATAATACTGAATACAAGGTGAGATCGAAAAGACACACCTGCAGAAACTGGGCCTCTTGGAATGAGAATTCAAAAAAGACTTTTGTTCCATTTCACTTATTCTGTGAAAGCAAACCTATGACCCAATGTGTCTGCGTTACAGACAGGCCGTTTCCCTGCTGGGAATTTTCCTGTCCTGGCTATGATACTCCACCCTGTTAGCTTTGGGAGTAGTCTTTTTCTCTCTTAGTCATGCTTTTCTGGACGCCCTCCAACCCTCGAGCTAAACCTGCAGTACCCTAAAAAGGTAGGTGAACAGTGCTTCTAGGATTTAAGCATCTTTCTCCACCTACTGGAACAGAAGCTGGGTACATTTCTACCCCAACTCATGCAAAAACAGGCCTGGGAAACAGTGTGTACTGGCATGTTTGATAACGTTGCAGTTTCACCTCCAGCTGAAAGGACTTAAAAACAGGGACAGAGAGAGGGGGAGGGAGAGAGAGAAACCTTTCCCTTGTGTCTGTGGTTTTAACAACTTGTTCTGAGCAGTTTCTGCTCTTTTCAGGTTTGCAATCAAGGCTGGAATTTAGCAATGCAAAATGCCCCTCATAACCCTTGCGTCCAAAGGTTTGCGTGGGGTAATCAAAAACACAGAAATTCTTCAAAGAATGTATCTGTTGACTAGTTAATATCATAAAGCCTTCGCTCCTGATCTGTGATCCCAGCCTGAAACGAGGCAGATGGAGCTCAGGAATGCCCCGACGTGAAAACTACCAGACAAGGGAAGAGAGGGATCCAGTCTCAGAATTGGGCTATCAAACTGCAACTGCCAAACCGCAATCTCAGCAAGAAAAGGAGATCCAGTAGCTTGCGGAAATTAATTACAAAACATAGATTCCATTGGCATCATTCGTTTTTCCAAGACTTTGCTTGCAGCACAAAACAAAGATGGGAGCCCTTTCTTCCATTTTCGTCTTTAAGATTCTCCAGGAACAGTGAGGAAAGCCAGGTATTCCTCAGAGACACCCCAGCTACCACTAAGCAGACCCGCAAAGGAGGTCTCCCCATGCAGCGATGAAGGCCACTCCTGTGCAAGTTTTGGGGAAACTGCAGGTTGAGCCTGGCAATTCACTAACTTTCCCTTCAAACTATGGCAAAAAGTAGGCCAGAGAGAGACTCCAGCATGGCTCCTGGGTCTCCCCCGACCCACCCTCCTCCCAGTGAGTTCCCCAGGCAGCCTGTCAGGTCCCAGGCTCCATCAGGGCTCAGGTTGATGGGAACAGGCTGCCCGGCTGGCTGCGTCCATGGAAACAAGCTCAGATTGGCGACAACATGCCCCAGCTTTAAAAGAGCCACCTGCCTCAAGGAAGCCCGGCTCCCTGCCCTTTTCCTTCTGACTTTGCAAATTTACAGTATGCAAATAAACTGTGAGGAGCTCTTCACTACAAGAGAAATGCAGAGCCCGGGGAAGGGGCTGGCCTCACTAATGGATTGCTGTGCGACTCTGGGCAAATCACAGACTCTCTCTGGGCTTGAAGAACTGACAGGATGGTCTACTGATTGCCAAGACAGCTGTGCCAGCATTCCCACTGTGAGGCATCCTTGGGCTAGACAGGGGTCTGGAATCCCTCAGTGAACACGGGCACCACAGCATTTAATCAATCAGCCAAGCAACAGATGTGGACTGATCAATAACGTGCCCAACCAAGGATCTGGGAGGGTGGAAGTGCTGGTCTTACCTTCCCAGAGCTTACAATCTAATAAGAAAACACATTCCCTTGCAAGATAAAGGACAAAGGAATTAAATGACAATATAAGAACTAGAACAATAAGAAAACACACACACACACACACACACACACACACACACATATATATACACACATATATATCAACATAAGAAAATACTAGAAGAGCGTCTTTAATTTAGAGATCGAAGGGAGGAGGACATCTGGCCTCCAGGCAGAGCTGCGCCCGGAAGGAATAACCCCTTACTCCTTCCATCTCACCTGTGCGCGCCCGCAGACACCACCGCCTGTCCTCCATCACAGGCACCCCCAGTGGGAGCCAGGGTCTTCATGGAACATGTCTCTCGGTGAGCTCTCTTGCCAACAACACTCACATCTTTTTTCCACTGGTGACGCCAGACTGGAAACTGGCCAGCTTTGCAAACGTTAAAACCTCCTTTTTTTTTTTTTCTTTAGATGGTGTCTCGCTCTATCGCACAGGCTAGAGTGCAGTGGTGCAATCTCAGCTCACTGCAACCTCCACCTCACGGGTTCAAGCAATTCTCTGTCTCAGCCTCTCAAGTAGCTGGGATTACAGGCACCCACCACCATGCCTGGCTAATTTTTGTCTTTTTAGTAGAGATGGGGTTTCACCATGTTGGTCAGGCTGGTCTTGAACTCCTGACCTCCTGATCCACCCACCTTGGCCTCCCAAAGTGCGAGCCACCACGCCCAGCCCCAATTTTTGTATTTTTTATAGACAGGGGTCTCACTATGTTGCCTCAGCTGGTCTCAAACTCCCAGGCTCAAGTGATCCTCCTGCCTCAGCCTTCCAAGTAGTTGGTACCACAGGCACCCACCACCAATAATTTTTGTATTTTTTTATAGAGGTGGGGTTTCACTATGTTGCCCAGGCCAGTCTCAAACTCCTGGGCTCAAGCGATCCACCCGCCTCAGCCTCCCGAAGTACTGGGATTACAGGCATGAACCACTGCACCTGGCCCAAAACCTCCTTCTTTAAAAAAGACTGCTCACATTCAGGATGTGAAACTGCAGAGTGGCTGTACAAGATCATTCAGACAAGGGTTAGGTGTGGGGCTGTGCTTGGCTTTAAATGGCCCAGGGGACTGGATGTTGGACTCGTGGCATAAGCACTGCCTGATCAGCGTTAAAAAATCCCTCCACGCTGTGGTACATCCATACAATGGAATACTACTTGGCATTGACAGTGGCCACACTATTGAACTGCAAATGCACTGCACTAAGTCAAAGAAGCCAGACTCAAAGACTGCATACGGTATGATCCCTTTATGTAACACTCCAGAAAATACAAAATGATGCGAACAAAAAACAGATAAGTGGTTACCATGGGCTGAGGGCGGGGGAAGGGACTGACTACATAGAGGCCTGGGAGAATAGGGGGGACAGTGGAACCATCCTATATCTTTTGTTTTTTTTTTTTTGAGACGGGGTTTTGGTCTTGTTGCCCAGCCCGGACTGCAGTGGCATGATCTTGGCTCACTGCAACCTCCATCTCCCAGGTTCAAGCAATTCTCCTGCCTCAGCCTCCCAAGTAGCTGGGATTACAGACATACACCACCATGCTCAGCTAATTTTTGTGTTTTTAGTAGAGGCAGAGTTTCACCACATTGGCCAGGCTGGTCTCAAACTCCTGACCTCAAGTGATCTGCCCACCTCAGCCTCCCAAAGTGCTGGGATTACAGGCATGAGCCATCATGCTTGGCTAATTTTTGTGTTTTTAGTAGAGACAGGGTTTTGCCATGTTGGCCAGGCTAGTCTCGAACTCCTGACCTCAGGTGATCTGCCAACCTCGGCCTCCCAAAGTGCTGGGATTACAGGTGTGAGCCACCGCACCCAGCCTGTCCTCTATCTTAATAGTGGTGGTGGCACATGACTATATGTGGTTGTCAAAATTCATCAAAGTGGACATCTGAAAAGGGTGAATCTTACTGAGTGTAAATCTGACTTTTTAAAAAAATAATCTTCCCCCAGTGAAGAACTGATTGACACCAATATCTCCAGGCCAGTAGATGAGGATGAAATGTAACCAAAAACAGGCTCCAAACATTGTGGATATCGGCCAGGCACAGTGGCTCATGCCTGTAACTGCAGCACTTTGGGAGGCCGACACAGGAAGATCATTTGAGCCCCAGAGTCTGAGACCAACCTGGGCAACATAGTGAGACCCTGTCTCTGCAAAAATTAGCTGGGTGTGGTGGCACACGCCTGTGGTCCCAGCTACCCAGCAGGCTGAGATGGAAGGATCACTTGAACCTGAGAGGCTGAGGCTGCAGTGAGCTGTGATCACGTCACTGCATTCCAGCCTGAGTGACAGAGCGAGACTGTGTCTCAAAAAAAAAAAACAAAAACATACACACACCAAAAAACATGGATATCAACCTTTTGTACTGACTGATATCATTAAGGCCTCATAAGTAGCTAGATCCAAATATTTACTGCCGTCTGTAATTCAATTATTCACCTTCTGGCTTTCCTGTGAGGGGGGAAGGGCAAGAGTGTGGGTAGAACAGATGAGTTAACAGAATCTTCTCAACATTAAAGACTGTCTCCTATGTTTTATAAAAATCTTTGGTGTCTGCTGAACTCACATTTGCTAGAAAATGCTGGTGGTGATGAAGTAAGCAGAAATCTACTAATATTTATATCATTAGGCTGGGCGCGGTGGCTCTCGCCTATAATCCCAGCACTTTGGGAGGCCAAGGCGGGCGGATCACTTGAGCTCAGGAGTTCAAGACCACCCTGGCCAACATGGTGAAACCCTGTCTCTACTAAAAATACAAAATAATTAGCCAGGCATGGTGGCACGTACCTGTAGTCCCAGCTACTCGGGAGGCTAAGGCAGGAGAATTGCTTGAACCTGGGAGGCAGGGGTTGCAGTGGGCCAAGATCGTGCTACTGCACTGCAGCCTGGGAGACAGAGCGAGACTCCGTATCAATTAAAAAAAAAAAAAAAAGACTTGATTTTTATTTATCCCTTTTCCCTCATTCTGAAGGCCCCCCCACAACCTCCTCACACCCCACTTCCAGGGACTCGGACATGTGAATAACCCTGGCCTATGCCAAAGCTTGGGCGATCTTTGGTCAAAAATAATCCTATAGCCACCAGGTTCTGCCTCTATCTCTGTCTTGTGCTGTGATAACCTGGAGAGGGCTTTTAGGTCTAAACATTGATGGTAAGATTCATTTCCACCACCTGAGCCCCTCCAGGAGCTAATGTCTTTCACAGGGGGAGGAGCTGGGGGCTGCGGCGCTGACATCCCAGTACAGGGTCTTCAGGGGGCCACGCAGCACACACTCCCCAGGCATCTACTTTGTGACAGAAACAGAGACATGCAAACCACAGCCCCGGCAGGGGACACATCCTCAATCAGCATCTGGAGGAAGGGACACAGAGGGAGGCCATGGGAGGGGGCCCAAACTGGCCTCAGAGTAAGCATTCCAGGCGCTGGTTCTAAATGCAAGTCCCCAGGCCCTTCCCTGGTGACTGTGTCTCACTAAGTCTAGGGTGGGGCCCAGGGACAGTATTTTTAACAAGCATACACACACACCCAGGAGGTTTTTATGATTAGCCATGTTAGGAAAACGCTGACACGGGGGAGCTCCTGCATGCCTGGAAACGAAGCTGCTTGCTTAACCATTACGGTTCTGAGAGCCGGGAACCCTGACTGCGTGATCTCCACCTAGCCGGTCCCACGTGGCCAGGGCAGAAAGCAAAACCCCAAAGCGAGGAGGCCGGTGGGGACGGCAGGGCTGGCGCCTGGGCAGCTTCCTCCGCTGGCCCCCTGCCACCCTCCGCACAAACACAGCCCGGCTGCCGCCTCCAATCCAGACCACCCACGGCAGCCGGGCACGACGGTCGCCGGGCTTTCCTCTCTTCTGTCCCCTGCACTTAGCCCCCACTCACCCTTGAAGGATAACCTTTTCTCCTACTTATCCGGGAACACTCCCAGGGGATCCTGCCCTAACTTCCTCCCCGGGGTTCCCATCTCCCTGAGTTCCCTCCTGTCTGCCTGCCAGCCCGAGTGCCCGATCCCATCTTCTCCCAAACTCTGTGACCTTCATCTCGCTCTGGAAATGACGTTCGTGCCTCTCTTGGAATGCTCCCTTTCTCCCCACCCCCGTCACACCTGGAAACAAGCTTGGGGTTCCCCCTTGTCAGGATGGGGAAGTCGATACCTTAACCTGGTCCATCTACAGATGTACCCGCCCCCCTCCCTCCTCCCATCCTTCTCAGCCAAATGCTTTCAAAACTCACTGTCTCTATGCCCCAGTTCCACAGTCAGAATCCCCCACCTGCATCTCCTTGAACAGTGTTTTCCTGCCCTGTGGTTTAATGTCTGTCTCCACCAGAATGTAAGCACTGCGAGGGCAGGGACCTTGGCCTTCTGCTCACTACTGCAGCCTCAGGGCCTGCAACTGCCTGGCACATAGCTGGTGCACAACAGATCGTTGTTGAATGGGTAAGACATAACCACCGCTTCCTTGTTTTAAGAGCGTGTTTCTCGCAGAGTCCTCTAAAACAGTGTCTCAGCTGTTCCGGCTCCACCTCTGTCCCCAAACATCCATCTGCTGCCAGGCTGTAGAGTGTAACATCAGCTGGAAATGTGAGCCTGGCCATGTGACTCCCAAGTGTGCACCCTCTGACACTTGGCAAAGCCTTAGACAGAGTGAAGTCCAAGCTTCACTTGGCCTGAGCCCCACCATCGTGTGCTGTCCCCAACACCACCCCAGACTCCTCACGCCTCGTGACAGCCCCACACCATTGCCACACCAGGTCCGGGTTCCTACACATCCCCAGAGCCCTGTCTCTAGCTCCAAACATCTGCTGGGTGCTGCCCTCCTAAGAGTTTCATTTACTATTTAGATCAAAATGGTGGATACCATGCCAACCTCCCCAGCTGGGCCAGGAGTGCCCGGAGAAGTGCAGGGCACCCACAGCAGATGTGCCAGCATGTCCGATGGCAGGACACAGAGCTGGGAAAGCGAGGACAGAGCCAGGCCTTGTCCGTTCATGCATGGCAGTCTCCAAGTCAGATCTGTCCCAGCAGCTGTCTCACAGATCCCCTCCATCCACTCCTGTAGGTGGACCCTTCCTCCTCCTCCTGCTCCTTACCCCGGGCAATGCTGTTTTCACCTCTACTCCTAGAGAACACGGCAAACCCAACTGTACTTTGGCCAGAACTGACTTGAAAAAAACCTGAAAGTTTACTTTGGAAGGGAGTTAATAATAAAGGCTGGAAGGCATCTTCAGGGCGATAAACACCTCCTTTTTCCCTTCTCCCAGCCTTGGCATGGCACTGTCCCTGGGGGAAGCGCTTTCTGGGACACAAAACTGAAAGCCTCATGACAAGAGCCAGGGAGCCCAGAAACCGGGAAGGGGGAAGATGACAGGACGTGGACGGAGGAGGCGACTTCATGAAGAGCCATAAAATGTGTTTCTCGTCTACCAAAAGCTGCAAAAACCCTTTCTTTAACTCATGAGAGGCTCGGGGCTGAGAGCTGAGCTTTTAAAAGTCAGATTCGTGAAACCCTGCACATTGCTAGGAAGAAGGAACAATAATCCCTCCACCTCAAAGTTTCTAGAAACAAATACAGAAATAGAAGAGGCACTTCTTTGAATCCAAACTAAATTATTCTGTTAAGTATTGAAGGTTGTCAGAGAGATACAACCAGAATAAACATCTCTGATAATGGGAGCGCATTATAGTGAAAAGGTGGCAACTTTTTAAAACATCGACTACGCTATCTCTAAAATAAACAAAAATAAGACAAAATTCTCATGACTTTTAGGCTCTAATTTAGGTGGAAAGGAAGTCAGAGAGGTTTTCAGATTTATACTGTACAACTTGACCTTTAGATCATCATTACGGTGTGATGAATTCTGAATTTTTGTTTAACGTACTATTATCCTTTGAACAGTAACAGGCATTCTATTTCACAGAGAGACTAAAGATGCCACAAACCTCCTGACAACTGTATTAAGGTTCCATAGGATAGAAACAACTTCTCTTCTGATTAACCACAGGGATTTCAACAGGCTGTGATACGCATTTTACACGGAAAACATTATTAGCCAGCTGATGGGGGTGATGGGAAGAGAAAATGATCAAACAAAGCAAACTTCCTCAGCACGCCATACATGGTCTTTCCGGCTTTTAAAGTACCCCTAACATCGCTTTTTAAACTTTGATGATAGAAAACAGAAGGAACTTTTTTTTTCATCATTTCAAAGGAAAGCGCTACAAGTTTTTCTAAATTAGGGCTAAAAGACAGAATGGCTATTTTTAAATATCTGTTTAAAAATTAGAAAGTCTCAAAGGTAAGCCACAAGTATGCGAACAAACCGAGAACACTGCTATTTCTGTTCGAGTACCAAAGACTGCAGTAAATGAATGAATGTATTCATCTTCACTTTATGATCAAAACGGTCAACGGGAGGTAAGAAATCTAAAACTTACTAAAACAGAAATGTTTATTTCCTATACAACATGACACCTACTAAAAATTCTGTAGACATTCATCCAATCTTAATAGCAGAAGCATCTTCTTCGGCCAGTTCTAATTTTGAAAAAAAGGAAGGAAAGCTATAAAGTCCATTAAGAAATCTTAATCTCCATTAAGACAATGAATAATGTGAGAACATGGACTTAATAGTGTTTGTCTAGGAAAAAGGTAAATAGCTAGCTCTGAATTCTTTTTTAAAAATCTAATTCTTTTTTGTTGTTGTTGTTAAAAAAGGAAAATGTCCACTTAGTATAAATACTAACGAAGGCTATGTATTTTTTTTTTAACTCCTCCAAATCCCTGGAATAATGCCTGCCAACTAAAACACCTACTATGAATTTAGTAATGGGTTATGCAAACATAAATTATAAGGCCAGACATTTTAAAAGGAAAAAAAAAAAGTGATTTATCGAGGCACTGGAGACATGGTAGGAGAGAAGCAATATTTTAATTTTCCACATATTCCTCAACACTACAGATGTGTTCATGCAAAAAGAATTTTAAAATAAAAATGACTCTCGGCTCTTCTGGTTCTAATCTATCAGTTCATTTACTTGAAAAGGGTTATCAACGAATTCATTTCCCACACTTATAATTGAGAAAATTAATATAAAGCCAAACATTTTATCAAGTTTCAAGTATGAATGAAAAGCATGTCTGACGATCTGGTTTCAGTAAAAAGAAAAATACAAATATCACCTCCCCTTAGAGTGGCAAAAAGAGTTAAACCACATGTTCTGTTCTTCAATTATTAGCCCTAGAACCTACCCTGATCCTGTTTTTTACTTTAATTTCTTTATTTCTATTCACACATCACTTTTCCTTGTCTCAATTCACTGTTAAGTGAAACAGTATTTTTTCTTGATGGCGGCAAAGCAATCATTTAAATACGTATGAAATACCTTTCGTGGGTTGTTGATATATAAACAAAATAAATGAAAATATACTTGTCTGCAACTTTTAATTCAAGGAAACAGAAGCTATCACGCTTCCCCGAGCACACATCAACCAGGCTGAAATCTTAATTTTTCTTCACTTTGCCAGTGGCTGACGGTTTCACAAATGGTCATCTTCAAAAGCACATGTAACTGAACGAGCTGATCTCAAGAAAAGGCTTGAAAATGCTGCGCTCATAAGCGATGCATGTTTTAAAATGCGAAAGTGCAAAAGAACATCTCTGCGCGTATTCCTGGCGCTGTGAATTCCTCCCTGGAGAAGGCTAATTTGAACACACACGCTTGCGTGTGATATGGGTTCCTGGCACTTTGATTATGTGAACACACCTGACCCCAGGGAAATAGGCTGAGGCCGGCCCTATATTTCAGACAAACCAAACAGCCAATAGACAGTAATGGCTTTAAGCTACTGATGGCCCCGGCCAAAAATGAAGCCGCACTTAATCTTCTGAAGGAAACTGTCAATGTTAGGAGGCCCAGGGCCGACCTTTCCCTCGATCTTAATCACAGCCACCTATGATAACAGAGTGAGGTTTATTTTTATGCATGGCTCCAGACACAATGATCAATCCTTCAATTTTGAAGATTTTGTATCCCACACAATGAACCAGAGTAAGTGAAGTCCATGTAGGTAGTTTCTGTGGATCCCTTGAGTAAAATATAGAGAATGAAATTCACCTATGAATGAAATCTAACACAATCAATCAAAACTTGAAAATGCCTTCTAAAGCCTCTTCAAATCTACAAATTTAATGAGATTCCAATAAAAGCCAATTTAAAATTTCCATCTAAAAAATAAGAATTCCTGAGGGGCATGGTGGCTCACACCTATAACCCCAGCACTTTGGGAGAGACTGAGCCCAGGAGTTTGAGACCAGCGTGGGTAACACAGTGAGAACCCCTCTCTACAACAAATACAAAAATCAGTCAGACACCATGGCGCGTGCTTGTAGCCCCAGCTACTTGGGAGGCTGAAGTGAGGATCGCTTGAGCTGGGAAGGCAGAGGTTGCAGTGAGCTGAGATCGTGCCATTGCACTCCAGCCTGGGCGACAGTGAGACTCTGTCTCAAAAAAAACCTTCAGGCAGCTTTGCCACTTGTGGGCCTAGGCAACTTACTCCTCCTCTCTGGGCCTCAGTTTCCCTCTCTTTGAAACAGAAATAAACACTGTACCTGTTTCGTAGGGATCCTGTGAGTGTTAAGTTAGTTAAATGCCTTTTCAGTGTTTAGAATAGTACTGGATATGCAGTAAGTGCTCACTAAATATCAGCTGCCATTATAAGCTACGACAGCTGTGTCCCTGAAGTTACGGAGCCCTTACAACAGTCTTCCTGGTTTACCCCATTCCACACACAGTGGGACTGCCAGGAGTATTTGCTGCACACATGAATGAATTCTGGGTAGGAAAACCAAGAGGCAGGGGAGGTGATGCCTTTTAAGAAGAAAGGGATGTGCCTAAGTCTTGGACCCACAGGTAAGATCAATAGGAATAAGGACACCTTTGGAAAAGGGACGAGTCTCTTGTTGCAAAATTTGTGGCTCTCAGCCACACAGAACCTCGGAGTCTCACTCTGAAATCCAGGCTGGAGTACAGTGGCGTGATCTCGGCTCACTGCAATCTCCGCCTCCCAGGTTCAAGTGATCCTCCGTCTCAGCCTCCTGAGTAGCTGAGATTACAGGTGCACTCCACCACACCCGGCTAATTTTTGTATTTTTAGTAGAGACGGGGTTTCGCCATGTTGGCCAGGCTGGTCTCGAACTCCCAGCCTGAAGTGACCTGCCCGCCTCAGCCTCCCAAAGTGCTGGGATTACAGGCATGAGCCACCACGCTCAGCACCAACACCTCCTTTCTTAGACTGAACAACAGAGAGGACGTGGCTTGCTCAGATCTTGCATTCATTAAGTGGCCAAGTCAGAATCAGAATCTAAGCTTCTGGATCCAATTATATACTCCTTTAAGGACACCAACTATATAACACAACATCTTCTTAAAATACAGGGCCACAGACAAAATTACAAGACTCTGCATAACAGGCCAGTCATGCTCCTCATAAACTCACTTTTTATGCCGCTCACATTTGCAAGTTAAAATGAAAAGCCAATGTTAGTCAATAACATGCTCAGTGACTAGTCCCACCCACACCACACGTGCCCCAGCCCCCTAGCCAAAGAAAGAAGAAAACGAAGACAGCAAGTATCAGAGTTAGCATGGCTTGGCATCCAATTGTCATTTTCTTGACTGACATAATCTCAAAGTGGAAGGGGAGATTTTTCCACGCTTTGGCTTATAATCAATTCTGTAAGTTAAGAAGGCTTTCTTAGGCCAATGGCAAATTTTAGGCTATAACGATATGTTCCTTCCTAAGTACACTCCTAGAAAACGTTCCCCCTGACACATAGAATCCTTTAAATGAGTATGCCACTTCAAAGAAATACTCAAAAGCAATTTTTAAAAAAATCTAATAGAAGAGGAATTGCTAATGGTTAAGTGACTAAAAATTTGGCTTCTGGGCCAGGCGCGGTGACGCATGCCTGTAATCCCAGCACTTTGGGAGGCCAAGGCAGGTGAGTCACCTGAGGTGAAGAGATCAAGACCAGCCTGGCCAACATGGTGAAACCCCATCTGTACTAAAAAATACAAAAATTAGCCGGGTGCCTGTAATCCCAGCTACTTGGGAGGCTGAGGCAGGAGAATCGCTTGAACCTGGGAGGTAGAGGTTGCGGTGAGCCGAGATCAGGCCACTGTACTCCAGCCTGGGTGACAAGAACAAGAATCTGTCTCAAAAAAAGAAAAAAAATTGGCTTCTGGAACCCGAAGGAGGCAGGGTGTTCGGGGGATTATATGGCCTCATTCCCAGGAGTCTGTCTGCCCGGGAAAATCCCGGTAGGTGGGTGGGCGGCTTATGCTCCATTAAGTGGCACCGATGATACTTAGCTCCCAGGGTGACTTCCAGGGGCAGAGAAATGATTGTCATGGACTTAGCATAATGCCTGACTCCTAGCAAGTACTCAGTAAATATTAATAACAGCTCACCACGATTTCAACCAAATCATATGGCTTTCACATTTAGCCGTTACACCTTTAAAATCATGCTCAACAAAGTTGTTTGCTGAGAAGAGGCAGAGAGTGCTTTTCTGTGCCGAAGTTATTATTAAATCCTACACAGAATGACGTTCTCCATTCAGAATGCATTTCAGTTGAGGTTATTGACCAGAAAGACAAGTTATGGGCTACTCTCAAAGAATAGCTTCAAAAAAGAAAGTCCAGCAGCAAACATTTCCACTCTATGAACAGTGAAACTAATGCAAAAGGAGAGAAAATATCTCTCCAGACACAAATGGAAGAAGGCAAGTTTTTATTTTACTGTATCTGTTCAAGTCCGCAGTAGAAACTAGGGTCTACCCTAGGCTTTAAGAATTTTTTTAAGTGTTCATTTATAGCTTTATTTTATTTTTATTTATTTTGAGACGGAGTCTCACTCTGTAGCCCAGGCTGGAGTGCAGTGGCGCGATCTTGGCTCACTGCAACCCCCGTCCCCTGGGTTCAAGGGATTCTCCTGCCTCAAACTCCTGAGCTCAAGTGATCCGCCAGCCTCAGCCTCCCAAAGTGCTGGGATTCTAGGTGTGAGCCACTGGCCTCCATCACATTTATAACTTTAAAGTCTATTTGTGAGGCCAGGCGCAGTGGCTCACGCCTGTAATCCCAGCACTTTGGGAGGCTGAGGCGGGCAGATCACAAGGTCAGGAATTTGAGACCAACCTGGCCAACATAGTGAAACTCCATCTCTACTAAAAATACAAAAATTAGCCAGGTGTGGTGGCAGATGCCTGTAGTCCCAGCTACTTGGGAGGCTGAGGCAGGAGAATTGCTTGAACCCGGGAGGCAGAGGTTGCAGTGAGCCAAGATTGCGCCACTGCACTCCAGCCTGGATGACAGAGGAAGACTCCATCTCAAAAAAAAAAAAAAAGAAAAAAAAAAAGAAAAAAGAAAAAAACAGGCTATTTGTGAACACAATTTCTCAAAAGAGTAGATTTTAGTAACATGAACACAATAAGCCATTTATTGACCTTCTACTTGGTGCCTGGGTTGTTCTGAATCCCTATAAGAGTTCATCCAGCCCATAATGACTCCGAGGTCGTTATTCCTATTCTTTGAGATAAGAAAATAGAGGCTCAGACGTGATAGAACGCAGCATGTTTTCGACTAAAATTCCAGGGCACATGAATCTAATGACAGTGCTTCCCTTTTGACAGTTATTAAACTCTCAGATAATGCGTCTGTTATGCTTAAAATAGCCCTGTAAAAACGGCTGGACACATGAAGGAAGCGACACATGGCTCTCAGGAAGGAAAGGGGATGCCGGCCTTGTTGACGTTTCAGCAAGGGGCGGGGGCAGGGAGACAGAGCAGCCGTCCTGAGATGCTCCCGGAAGGAAAGCAGGGCCTGCGGGGTCTTCAGATGCCACCCACCGCCCCTGGGCCAAGCCCCGCCACGGCTCTGACCACTTCCAGTGACAAGGAACAGAGCAACTGGGAGATTAGCTCCTCGTTAATTACCTAAGAATTGCCTAATAATTAATTACCGAAGAATTACCTAAGAATTTCTGGGCCTTTGGCCCAGAAAACAAACAAACAAAATAAGGTCTCTTTGAAACTCCACAATTTGTTGACTAATTTTGTGTGTGTGTGTGTATGTTTGTTTTTTTTGAAGATAGGGTCTTCCTCTGCCGCCCAGGCTGGGGTGCAGTGACGCAATCATAGCTCACTGCAGTCTTGACCTCCTGGGCTCAAGGGATCCTCCTACCTCAGCCTCCTGAATTACAGGTGTGCACCACCAGGCCCGGCTAATTTCTTCATTTTTTTGTAGAGATGGGGTCTCGCTATGTTGCCCCAGCTGGTCTCAAACTCCTGGTCTCAGGCAGTCCTCCTGCCTCAGCCTCCAAAGTGCTGGGATTACAGAACTGAGCCACTGCACTTGGCCAACTGAATTTTCTAATGCCCAAATTAAATAGCATCCCTGGTCTTAGAAAGCAGACAGACTGAATCTGATGCTTCAAAGTAAGTGAGTGGTGAGGGCCAAGATGATCAGGGCTTTACATGGAAGAAATGTGGGGGACTCCACTGCTAACAGCTTGCCCAAATTTATCAATGGTTATTTCAAAATTTGCACTAAAGGCTCCGTGTGTGTGTGTGTGTGTGTGTGTGTGTGTGTCTGTGTGTGCGCGCGCGCGCGCTGTGTTGACAGGTGATACAAAAAGTCATTTTGCATTCTTAAGATCAAAAGATGTTCTCTGACTCCCCGAAGTACCTTCGCCCATCCTTGATCACTCCCTGCCATCTTGTTCTGTCTGAGCTCTTACCACCACCTGAAATTATCTTATGTATCATTTGTTTACTTGGCCACTGCCAGATCTCTGTGAGATCTGGAATCTTCTCCCTCCATCCCTGCTGTATCTGACTGCCCCTGGCCCTAGAAAAGGGCTCAGCACTACTTGTAAAAGGAAGGAAAGAAGAGAGGAGGGTGTTTATTGAGCACCTACTATATGCTCTGTGCATCTGAATCCATTTCAACCTCCTGGGTGAAATGGGATAGCACCAATTCTTCCTGCTTATAGATAAGGGGACCAAGTCTTAGAACAGTTTGTGACCTTGCTCGAGGTCACTGCGTGTCACCACTAACTAGTTACGCGTTCTACTCCTGGCCTGAGACTGGACATTTAGCCTCCAGGACCCCTTGAAGTAGGCAGGGTATGTTTTTGCAGATGAAGGAACTGGGGTTAAGTTTCTGTCACAGTGCCACGGAGGTCACAATACTATTAATGCTGCTGGAGCAAATGAAACCAGGGCTTGACTAGCGCTCAATGTCCCTGGGCCCAGGCAACCTCCTCTTCCCCACGGGCCCCCGCTGGTGCCCTCCAGACCATGCGGCAAGGTCTTGCCGGGATGTAGGGGTATAATGCAGCCACCCTCCCTGACTTGGGCCCGAATAGGTTCAAATTGCCTTCATTACTGGTCCCACTCAAGGCACCTCTTCTCCCCTAGAGACCCAAAAGAAAGAAAATAATGTCTTGGGTTGATAAACTGGCTTAAAGGGTTTTAATTGGTAACAGTTAAAAGTTCACTTTTAATTTTTAAACTTTTCCTAGTTAAAGGCTTATTATAACTTAACAGTAGGTGATTCTAGAATGATTAAACACCCAAGTTGATTATTGGGGTTTTCTCATTTTGCCAAACCCTGGAGTGGCCTTTTTAAAACCAAATTGCCCCCTGAGAAAATGAAAATTCACAAGACACTTTTCTGTGGGGAGTTTCTTCAGAGGATGAGAGAACAAATGAATAAGAAATCTCTTCAGGGGTTTCTGACACCCCCACAAAAAGAGGAATTCTTTTTTAATTTAGTTTAGTGTTTTTTTTTTTTTTGAGATGGGGGTCTCTACTCTGTCACCCACATTGGAGGGCAGTGGCGCAATCATGGCTCACTGACGCCTCAATCTCCTGCTAGACTCAAGCAACCCTCCCATCTCAGCCTTCTGAGTAGCTGGGACCATAGGTACCCACCACCATTCCCAGCTAATTTTTCTATTTTTTGTAGAGGCGAGGTCTCACTACATTGCCCAGGCTGGTCTCCAACTCCTGAGCAAAAGCGATCCATCTGCCTCAGCCTCCCAAAATGCTGGGATTATAAGCGTGAGCCACTGCACCTGGCTGGATTTTTTTAATAACAGCTTTATTGATATATAATTTATATACCATACAACTCACCCGTTTAAAGTACACAGTTCAGTGGCATTTGGCATATTCAAAGTTGTGCAAGTGTCACTACTGTCTTATTCCAGGACATTTTTATATTCCAAAAAGAAACCTCATACCAACTATCAGTCATTCCTCGTTACTCTATCCCCTCACCCCTGGGGGTTTTTATCTCTATAGAAATCTACTTTTGGCCAGGCACTGTGCCCCATGCCTGTAATCCCAACACTTTGGGAGGCCGAGGCAGGTGGATCATTTGAGGCCAGGAGTTTGAGACCAACCTGGCCAACATGGTGAAACCCCATCTCTACGAAAAATACAAAAAAATTATCTGGGCACAGTGGCACATGCCTGTAGTCCCAGCTACTTGGGAGGCTGAGGCAGGAGAATTGCTTGAGCCTGGGAGGCAGAGGTTTCAGTGAGCCGAGACTGAGCCACTGTACTCCAACCTGGGTGATGGAGTGGAATTCTAGCTCAAAAAAAGGCCCCATTGTGTCACATCCGGGCTGTGGGCCTTCAATGAAGCCAACTCAATGGGCTCAACGTGATGAAAGGAAAATGAGGCTGGGCTTTTCACTTTTCTGTGTGCAGTGGTTTTAGGGTCTAATGAGAAGTAAAACAAAATTTGTTGATAACAGAGAAGAATTGAAAGTCCCGTTGGGTAACACGGACATATCAAGGAGTAGCTGATGATGCCTGGACACTGTTTCATGTTTAAAAAGCATCAAAGGCCAGATGTGGTGGCTCACGCCTGTAATCCCAACATTTTGGGAGGCTGAGGTGGGAGGATCACTTGAGCCCAGGAGTTCGAGATCAGCCCAGGCAACAAAGTGAGACCCCATCTCTACAAAAAAAAAAAATTAACCAAGCGTGGTGGTGCATGCCTGTAGTCCCAGCTACTCGGGAGGCTGAGGTGGGAGGATCATTTGAGGCTGGGAGGTTGAGGCTGCAGGAGCTGAGATCATGCCACTGCTCTCCAGCCTGGGCCACAGAGCAAGACCCTGTCTCTAAAAAGAAAAAAAGAAAAAAGTAATTGGGGATGATATGTGACTTTGCTAAATCCTCATGACAATGCCAAGATGGGGTGACAACAATCACCCTCACTTCATCACCTGACTCGCCCAGGGCCCTGGGGGGCGTGCAGGGCCATGGAGCCCTGGTGACTATCTCGGGGCAGCCTGTGCACCACGTGTCCACTGGAGTCGCAACTTTATTTTTAAGTGACTCTCTTTTTCCAGGCTGAGTCACTCTGGTGGTGTCTATATAAAGGCTGTCGAGGCAGTGACTAAATGCGTTTGGGCCCAGGCCACAACTATATATTACTACCCTCCACTCCCTCACCCATCCTGCTAGCTCCTTTTCTCACCGAGAGTGAAAAACGAATCATAAAAGTTCACAGCATCTTCCCATCCTCTGTCTTCCTCACCAATGCAGAGATAGCGTCAGGCGTGTGGCTTCCTGGCTTACCCCGCACACAGTGAGTGCATCCTGATCAATAAAAAGGAGGGACCTCCTCCCCTCGCCGCGCCTGCCAGGGTCGGGAAAGAATCCACAAATCTAGCCAATTTCAACGGCGGTAAAAGATTCCTTTCCAAGTCCTATCTCAAGACAACTCCCAAGCCTGAATTTTTACAACTGCTACCCGGGAACAGAGAAATCAGAGAAATGTGCCAGGCCGGCGTAGAAGGGGCAGAGGAAGACGTTGGCACCCAGGAAAGGAAAAGAAAGTGGACAGGCAGTTCTGTGAGCAGCACAGGATGCTCCCTATTGCAAGGTGGGCGTGCTGAGCCAGGCGTCCCCGACAGTCAGGGCTGCCACTGCAGCCAACAAGAGCCAAGATGGAGACCTGGGTGTGACATCACGTGCATCTGAGCAGGACAGGTGTAGAAAACACAGACGCAGACTGTGAGCACCGCAGACCAGGCATCATTGGGATTAACGTTCCAGAGATCAAGAAATGTGGAGGCAAAAATACATCAGGGCAAAAATGACCAGCGACGGCCCCTGAGCCACAGCTCGGCTCTCCTCCCAGAGCAACGGGATATGTTTTAGAGGAGACAAAAATTAACCGAGCAAAGTCCTTCAGACAGACACCCAAGAAGCGTTCTGGAGTAGGACTGGGCCGACTGACGTCACCAGGATGAGGGCCGGGGATGGTTTCATGATAAAATCACAGCATCTCAGGAATGTGGTTCTCCTCCTCTCTTTCCTCCCATCAGGGAAGGTTCCTCCCATACGGAAAAGAAGCAGAACAAAACCCAAAACCATCCCTGCGCTCTTTCTGGAAGCAAGCCTAACACAGACGACCATTTATTGGAGAGTTGAGCATCACATTCAAATAGCAGAGCCCTGAAGCCAGGCTGATGTCGCAGGAGCACTGGGGCGTTTCTCCAGGGAGGACCCCACGCTGGGTTACCTGGTCTCCAACCTGCCCAGCCACTCTCCATCCACTAACTCCCTACAGCCAGGCCAGTGAGCCGGAGCTGCAGGTCAGATGTGCTGCAGACCTCCCGTGACCTCGCCTCCAGAAGAACTCTGGAATCGCACACGTGGGAAATCGGAGTTTGGCCACGATCAAAGCCATGGAAAAGCAAATGGCAAACAGAAAGGCTAAGAGACACTTTCTGGGGTTTGCGAGGGCGAGGCTTTCAGCCTCCACTGCTCACATACATGAGTCTAACACCACCAGGCTTCCAGAAAGCTGCCGCTGCTCCCTCCTGACACACTGTGGCCAGCCCAGTGCAGAGGTGCCACCCCTGCTGCCAGCCCATGGAGCCCCTTGTCACATCAGGTGGCCTTGTTCCTTCACCCATCTCCCACTCCCCAGCACCCATCCCAAGGCCAGGCACACCCTGTCCCTGCCCAGCAGTCAGGACTTGGTACTCCTCTGTCACCCACCCCAAAGCACTAGAGTCCCCACTCCTCCCTCCTTCATCCCCTTCCACCCCAGGGCACAAGGAGGAGAAGGAGGGTGGAGGTGACCCACGTGGTTCTCCTGGAATGGTGAGCTGAAACTGGGACTATGGGCCCAGAGAACTGTGTTTTAAACTAGGGGTGCATGGATGAGTGTCTGGGAGCCCCCCAGAAACTGCAAACATGTGCATTTCCCAGGGGCGTAGGTCCTCAACTTTCATGGATATTTTAAAGGTTAAGAACCAAGGCTCAAAAAGCAGAACTGTTTATGTATAAAAAGGGTTACTGAGCCACATGTGGCTTATCCAGAGAACTTTATCACCACTGACATAAGAGTGTTTCTGTGGGGAAAGTCTGCAGTCAGAAGATTCCAGTCATTCTATCCCAGCACTTAACACGCTCTGCTATTGGGTTCTATTTGCTTGCTAAGAAAGATAAGACACTTTTTAAAAAATGGAGATAGGGTTTTAGTCCCAGGGCCAAACTGTCTGGCACATGGAAGGTGTTCAATAAATATTTGTAAGATGATTAACTGTTATTACAAACCAATTTTTTTTTTCTTGAGACAGGATCTCACTTTGTTGCCCAGGCTGGAGTGCAGTGGTGTGATTATGGCTCACTGCAGCCTCAACGTCCTGGGCTCAAGCCATCCTCCCACCTCAGCCTCCCAAGTAGCTGGGACTACAAGCATACACCACCATCCTGGCTAATCTTTTGATTTTTTGTAGAGATGGAATCTCACTATGTTGCCCAGGATGGTCTCAAACTCCTGGTCTGAAGCGATCCTCCCACCTCAGCCTCCCAAAGCACTGGGATTACAGGCGTGAGCCACCGTGCCTGGCCACAAACCGACTTCTGAAACACTGTAAGCTGACACTACCTATATTTGTTCTTATTCTTTTTAAAAGTTGTCCGAGCTAAGGCCGGGTGCGGTGGGTCATGCCACTTGGCACTTTGGGAGGCCGAGGCGGGTGGATTACCTGAAGTCAGGAGTTCGAGACCAGCCTGGCCAACAAGGTGGAACTCCGTCTCTACTAAAAATACAAAAAATTAGCTGGGCATGGTGGCGGGTGCCTGTAATTCCAGCTACTCAGAAGGCTAAGGCAAGACACTCACTTGAACCTGGGAGGCGGAGGTTGCAGTGAGCAGAGATGGCGCCACTGCAGTCCAGCCTGGGTATCAAGAGTGAAACTCTGCCTCATAAATTAATTAATTAATTAATTAATAAAATATAGAAATTCCCCAAGCTAGCTCTGAGGAACAGAAATCCACTGTATCTCATGAGTTACACGGTGAGTATTCCCAGGTTAATACTAATAATGAACATAAGCTAAACTCTAGGGACAGGCCTGTGGGCAGCCCTTCTCATACAGGCACATGGGTACGTACACACACATATGTGCACACAGCAACCCTGTGAGCGGGGCTCTGTTGTTACATTATTTATAGATGACAGAACTGGGGCTTTGGGAGGTATCTGCCCCAAGACGCACAGCTGCTAAGTATGTCGCCTGAAGTAAGAAATACGAAAAGCAGAGCTGGGCGCAGTGGCTCACACCTGTAATCCCAACACTTTGGGAAGCCAAGGTGGGTGATTTAGCTTTAGCCCAGGAGTCTGAGACCAGCCTGGGCAAGAAGGTGAGACCTGGTCTCTTCAAAACATAAAATTAGCAGGGTGTGGTGGCACGCACCTATAGTCCCAGCTACTCTGGAGGCTATAAGGGGAGGTTTGCCTGAGCTCAGGACATCAGAGGCCACAGTAAGCTATGATTGTGCCACTATATTCCAAAAAAACAAAAATATAGAAAGCAATATACCCTAGAAACATTCCACCACCTATTATGTTCCACTATTGATTCTTAGTTCAATAGGGAATGGATATTCAGTTAGAACATTTAAAAACGTTTTTCTTTGAAAGGGACTCTTTTTGTAGATTCAAAGAAAATGTATACAATTTTATCTGCAGAGTAATTGCAATCTTCTGCAAATTAACTACAATTTCTGGATTAAAAAGACACAATATCAAATGATGACAAATATATTAATCTAATGATATAAAACTGAAACTTTAAAAAACTAATTCTAAACAGAAAACCTTCAGCTGGGTGCGGTGGCTCGTGCCTGTAATCCTAGCACTTTGGGAGGCCAAAGTGGGAGGACCCCGCTTGAGCCCAGGAGTTTGAGACTAGCCTGGGGAACAGCAAAAGGCTCCGTTCCTACAAAAAATTTAAAAACTACGGCCAGGCGCAGTAGCTTACACCTGTAATCCCAGCATTTTGGGAGGCTGAGGCGGGTGGATCACAAGGTCAGGAGTTCAAGACTGGCCTGGGCAACATGTGAAACCTCACCTCTACTAAAAATACAAAAAAATTAGCTGGGCATGGTGGCGCATGCCTGTAATCCCAGCTACTCGGGAGGCTGAGGCAGAAGAACTGCTTGAACACAGAAGGTGGAGGTTGCAGTGAGCCAAGATCGTGCTAGTGCACTCCAGCCTGGGCAACGGAGCAAGACTCTGTCTTGAAGAAAAAAAAATAAAAATAAAAAAATAAAATATACTAGCCAGGCATTGTGGTGCCACGTTCCTGTAATCCCAGCTACTCGGGACACTGAGACGGAGGGATCACTTGAGCCCAGGAGTTGGAGGCTATAGTGAGCTGTGATCGTGCCACTGCGCTCCAGCCTGGTTGACAGAGCAGGATCCTGTCCCCAGAAAAACCCTTCAAGGCTCCAGCCATCCTGGCGCTCACCTCCTGATGTTCCTGTGGCTTCTCCCGCCTGTTGGAGTCCCAGCCACCACACAGCACCCCTCCCGGCCACCTCCCCATCAGAGCCCACCTTTTCCCTCCTGGACTAGAGCTTTTCCCAGTGACATCTGGGAAGGGCCAGTCTAGAAGGTGAAATCTCCGACGGCAGACAAACTTTACTCCCCACTGAACCCTCCTGGGTGCCTAATCCTCCCCCTGGAACACATTAGACATTCATCAGACACCGGGAAACCTTTCCTCCTTTCCCAGAACAAAGGGAGATGCGGGTGCTTCCATCAAGATCAACACCCTTGGTGTCACACCAGCAGGAACACCACCAGCCCTGGCTCTGCCATGCTGTGCCCTGGAAGGTATGTTGCCGTGGGGATCGTGGGCTGCATCCGTAGGGAAGAGGACACCCTCCTCCCGGTAAGCCAGGCTGTCCTACCCCACGGGCGAAAGCTCTAAGCAAGCCTCATTTCTACACATGCAACATCCCGACGTCACCTCCACGGTTAGTAATCAAGCCTGCAGTGTGGCCAGAGGAGCAACCAGTGTCGGGGCAGTGGTGGCTCCTCAAGACTGAGACCCCAAACAAACGGCGACCCAATGTCCCCTCGGGGCACAGGCCAGGCACTGAGCTGAGGCTCCACACATGTGCTATCTACACACACACGTACTGTCACAGGTTCCCCCCCAACACACACACACCTGCTGTCACAGGGAACAGCAGGGAACTCTGCCTCCTGCACACCCAGCACACTCCAGCCATAGCCCCCCGCTCCCACCACTGCTCTGGTGTTATGTGGTTTCAAAATTTCCAGCAGGAGGGCTGGGCGCGGTGGCTCATGCCTGTAATCCTAGCACTTTGGGAGGCCAAGGTGGGCAGATCACCTGAGCTCAGGAGTTCGAGACCAGCCTGGCCAACACAGTGAAATCTACTAAAAATACAAAAATTAGCTGGGTGTGGTGGTGGCATGCACCTGTAATGCCAGCTACTTGGGAGGCTGAAGCAGGAGAATCGCTTGAACCCAGGAGGCAGAGGTTGCAGTGAGCCGAGATTGTGACACTGCACTCCAGCCTGAGAGACAGGGCAAGACTCTGTCTCAAAAAATAAAAAAAAAGTTACCAGCAGGAGGCTCTGGCTGCTGGCACAAGTGAAGTGGGTCTCGTCTTGGACTTTCCGTGTGGGCACCCCACAGATTTCCAGGTTGGTCCTTGGATGGGAAAGTGCATGGGGCCGGCGGGGCAGGAGCCTGCAGCCAGCTCCCTGCTCCCCGCCTCCCCAGGACCACATGTTGCAGTGAGACCCTCCTTACTACAGCGAAAGATGAGGAAGTGGGCGCCACCCTCCACCCACTGGCAGTGGCGGGGTTGAGGCCAAGCAGGTGGTGACCTTCCATCCTCTGCCTCCCCTTCCTGGTGAGTTCCAGCCCCCTTCTCCATGAAGACAGAGTCTAAAAATGTGTCCTGAGAAGAAATGCCCCAAGTGGCAGGTACCTACCAGGCTGCCACCTCCCCAAGCCTCTTCCATTTATTGGGATCAGAAGGAGATAAAAACAGGAAGTTTAAGGCCAGATGTCTTTGAGTAACTAATGTGGAATTCGACACAAGGCACGATGGAGGGATAGGGCTCAGCACAGTACAAGTGGCATTTATCAGCAGAGCATAAGGAACAGATGGGGTGACCGAAGGGGGACACGCTCCTCTTCCACTGTCACTAGGAGTTGGGGACTTCTGAGGAACACCCGGGAAGCCAGGCCTCTTAGGAACCTCATTCTCTGGCTGATTACACTCATGTATTTATTGTCCGTGGCCTCTGAAGGATGGCCTTGCCCCTCTAAGATTTTCTGGGTTTTTTTGTTTGTTTGTTTGTTTGTAATCATAAAATATTTTCTTTTTTCTTTTTACTTTTTATAACAGAGATGAGTCTTGTTATGTTGCCCAGGGTGGTCTTGAACTCCTGACCTCAAGTGATTGCTCGCCTCAGCCTTCCAAAGTGTTGAAATTACAGGCGTGAGCCACTGCGCCCAGCCAAACCTCTAAGATTTTCTATGGAAACCCGCAGACATGTGGTCACCAAGGAAAGGGCAGTGACGATACAGAACGGCGGACAACCACTAGCTACAGGAATGGCGCTAAGAGGAGCTCGCAAGATGGATGTGGCGGGGCTTGGGCTGGGGGAAACTGAGTCAAGGACAAGCGCTCAGGAAACCAAAGTTCCAAGAAAGTCTGCTCTGAAGCCGCTGGAGGCAGAAGGACGTTCTGTCCCCAGCTCTTTTTTTCCTCCTCTTTTTACTCATGGCAAGGCTGACATGGAGAATAGGGCCCCCCACTCCCCAACACTGGCAGCGAAGGCAGAAATCCCCAAGCACCAGTGACTCACACCTGCATTTTTGGTCTCGTGAAACATGGAGTACCTGCATTTAGGGGCAGCCGAGGCGAGCAGCGGGTGTGAGATTTGAACCCTTAGCTGGCTCTGTGGCCAAAGGCTGCCTTCTTTCTACTCTGCTACCAAGCTTTCTCCCAAAATATTTATTCTGAAGACAGAAGGTTATTAATTTGTTTTCCATAATGATTCACACCAGCATTCCCTTGACTAGCAAGCCTCCTTTGAAACATTTTAAATGAGTCCGCTTTTAAAAATGCAATTCACATATAATTTCCCAGCAATATTATGTAAGTAAGAGAGGGGCATCTCTCCTAGAAAGGAGCTTTGCCTCCAGGCATGTTCCCATGTCCTATATGGAGGAGCCAAGAGCTATGGAGAAGATTCCCCAAGCCCGGAAGCCAGGCCGAAGCTGTGGGCAGCTGCCACCCCTTCCCATACAAGGGCAAGGTGTAAGAGAGGCTGGGGTCTGAGCCTGCAGGATGAGCGCCATGGGGACCAAACTGGCAGATGTCACCCGGAAAGCCATTCCCGCGACTGCTCATCTGCCTGCAACACGCTTGGATCTTTTTTTTCTTACTAAGCCCCGACAGGGTTGAAGGGAAGGAAGAAGGGGCCCAGGAAACGAGCAGAAAAACGCCACCCCAGCAACTCAACACTGTCCCCCGATTGCACACTCATGAGAGAAAAAACAGGAGTATGTAAAAAGCACATTTCCATTGCCCTTTACGGCATATTTCAAGAAACAGAGAGGCATTTAAAAGGCCTAGCAGGCGAAATGTCTGTTTTACAAGAAGCGTTAGGCGCGTTGCTATGCCCAGATGCGTGCAGCCTTCAGACACTCCGCCTGCCCCAGCACCGGGGAAGCAGGCCCCGAGGACCTTCCACCCCACAGGATCCCTTATGGACTTTGGTGCCTTGCTAACTGACATGGGACAGGGTCTGGGATGAACTCAAGGGTCTGAGACACCCACACACCTGCCCACGTGTTCTTACAGACCCAGCTTGTCCAGTATCTGCACCTGGAATTAGCTCTGACTTTCATATTTCCAGACAACCTATCAATTTCCACATCCCCACAGCCTGCAGGATGGCATGCATTCTGCTGGAAATGGGGCTGAAGACATCTGGGGAAAGAAACGGGTTGTTTGCCGGCCGTGCATTCGTCTGATGAAAATGAAATGCTCACGAAGCGTTGCCTGAATATGCACCAGCATTCTAAGATCCCTTCAAAGCGATCATGATGGTCAAGCGCCTCACCTCTGGAGTGTTCTTCTTGAACTCCCGGCTCTGTTCGATAAGCCGCTTTCTGGACTGCTCACTTTCATCCTGCCGGTTCGCCAATACCGTTGCGGTGGCATCGAGTTCTCTCTGTTGGGGAAACAGGAAAGGAAAACTGAGATTGTAATTGCACTGTGTACTAGAGGAGGGTCCTATTTGCATTTGACCAGAACACTGGGGGAGAGACCCCAGTGGCTCTAGGGATCATCAACTCATTGGCAAAGGAGGGGTTGGAGGGTGGCGGGAAGGCACAGAAGTGAAAATTACCCCCCATCCCACGTCCGTCCCATGTGAAGTGGTTGAGAAAACCAAGCTCGTTCAACATCATGGGTCATGCCTCAATGTGCACGCCATAAATGACTCTGTTCCCGTAACAGAATACACAGAAACATCTTTCTTGCTCCAGCCACAACTATCAGGCTAATGCCCAAAGGACCCGCCTCCCCAAGCTGCTCCACGCCTGTTCTTCCCAAGGGTTCCTTCCAGCCAGCCACTCTCCTGGGCTCTAGTCCTTCTGCTGAGCTATCCCCTCCTCGGGGCATTCCGTGTGGCTGTCCTTCAACGCTGTGGGCCTGGGATCTCTGGGAGTAATACTTGGTTTGTATTCATTCAACAAATATCTATGGTGAGCTCACTCTAGGCCAAGCATCATGTTCGAGACCATTAACCTATGATTAGTTTTCAAGAGGGACCTTTAAAAGGTAAATTCCAAGAATAATTATTTCCAACCACTTTTCAGAAATGAGGCACCTGGCATTGGCGGTTATTCTCAAATCACATTACTTGCCTGGGAACGCTGAGGACCACCAGGAGTGGGTTCCCCATGAAGGACCCGCCAGGGGGCTGAGGGCTCTGGGCTCTGCTCCCCTCAACAAACCGATAATCAACGCGCCAGAGAACCTGTGCCCTGGCCTCAGAAATTCTGGGAAGAGCTGCCAAGAGGATCTGTTTCCAACAAGCCTGCAGCAGATGGCCCCAGAATGGTGTTCCAGGCTGACAGCAGGCGCCCAAGGACACACTGCTGTCGCCACCAAAAGGCCTGTTTTCCTGCCGAGTCGCTTCGGCGACTAAAGACACACAGCGGCCCGTTCTGCTGGGATCCAAGGTGGCTGCTCCAGCTGGCTTCTCACGGTGGGGACCATCACCCTGAGTCCAAGCAGAGCTGAACGGCGAGAAAAATCTAAGCTGAAGATTTATCCCCACGCCTCCAGGAGGCACACTAGAGCCTCTCCTTCTCCACCCCCCACCACCCACCTCACCAAGTCCCACAGGCTTTCCTCCTTGGCGGAAGTAAACCAGCAAACCTACACGTTACAAGTTCTTGCTGGGAAATGCTTCCCTGGTACCACTACGGGGTGGGCCATGCCGGATGGGATGAAAGCATGCTGTCAACTTACAAATCATGGACAGGCCGGGCGAGGTGGCTCATGCCTGTAATCCCAGCACTTTGGGAGACCAAGGTGAGTGGATCACCTAAGGTCAGGAGTTTGAGACCAGCCTGGCCAACACGGAGAAACGCGTCTCTACTAAGAATACAAAAATTAGCCAGGCATAGTGGCACACGCCTGTAATCCCAACTACTTGGGAGGCTGAGGCAGGAGAATCGCTTGAACTGGGGAGGTAAAGGTTGCAGTGAGCCGAGATCACGCCACTGCACTTCAGCCTGGGCAATAGAGTGAGGTGTCCCAAGGGAAAAAAGAAAGAAAGAAGGAAGGAAGGAAGAAGGGAAGGAAGGAAGGAAGGAGGGAGGGAGGGAAGGAGGGAGGGAAGGAAGGAAGGAAGGAAGGAAGGAAGGAAGGAAGGAAGGAAGGAAGGAAGGAAGGAATGAATTGTAGACACTTTAAAAAGCAGGGGAGGAAAGAAAAAAAAAAAACAACAACAATAAAACAACAAACCAGGCAATGAGGGGAAGATACCACCACACCACACTCTTCTCCCCTTAGTATTTCTGGCATTCAGGCACATCTTGGGCAAACAAGTCCTAAGGAATAACGTGGGCTAGAATTCAAGAACAGATGTCAAAGCTATTGCAGAAAAAAGGGAAACACTGAACATTTTGATAGACCACATTTGAAACACATCCCAGTTAAGGGAAGGCAGGGGAAAAAAAAAGAGCAACCGAAACCAATGTGGTGGAACGGGGGATACAGATAAGAGAGGAGCAGTCACAGCGAAGCAGAAGGCTCTTCAAAAATATAAACAATCTGGAGGGAGGAGGGCTTCGACATCTATATTTAAGCAGCAGCAGCCGAAGTTATAAAAGGAGCCTTCGAAAGAAGGCGGGGAAGAAAGCCAATATTGAAATATGACAAAAAAGAAAAAAAAAGAGTTGATGTTTCGTTCCAATCGCACACAGACGCAGAAAACTTAGGAGAAAAACAAAAAGAACATGACTGCTTTCGGCCGGGGGTCCCTACTTCCCACTGCATGGAAGCCTAGCAGGCTGGGGGTGCTGGGGGCGGTTACCCAATCGGTGGGCGTCTACTGATGTCTTTGAGTCGGCAGGCGCTGGAGGTATGAAGGGGACTGTGGGGTCTCAGCCCCGACCTCCGACTTCTCATCTAGTGGGTCAAGTGTGGGAAACGCTGGGGAAGATGCCAGATGAGCAGGGGGTCTGTGGTCCCCCTCCATCCCCCTCGGCCCCCACCTGCCCCTCCCTGGGCTGATCTGTCAGACAGCCTGCCTGGTGGAGGAGGGAACTGAAACAGGTGGCCTGGTGCAAGGTGAACCCACCTTGATCCCGGGGCTGCAGAGCCAGTGCGCCTGCGGCAACTTGCTGCTGGCAGTCGGGGACTCGACGGGGGTCTGCGGCCCTCCCTTCCCCACGCCTGCAGACATATGCAGGTCGGCATGGGAAACCCACGGGGGTCTCCAAATTTAACACCGAGCCGCCACCCGCCACCACAGAAACAGATTGGCACAGCGAGGAGGAGAGACTGAGCTGCCGCCGCCCCAGATTGGGTTGATCAGATTTAAGGCTTGAAATCTTTGACCAGGTCCCTTGGAGAAAATTTTTTTAAAAAACAACACACACACACATAAAAAACAGCACCACCAAATCCTTTCTGAAGGACGCTAAGGCATTCTCGGGCTGTGGGAGGAGACAGCGATTAAACATAAGCCAAATACTGTTTTATTATCTACCAAGCCTGCCTATCCTCAAAGCGTCAACTCCAGTGACACATTAACAAGGGAATGAAATGCATCTTGGGGAGGTGGAGGTGGGGGTCCCAAATGCAGAGCCCTCGGCCCATGAGTCACGGGTCACGTGTGAGAAGGCGTATGGAGAGTCATCACATCTGAAAGGCATTAAAAAGTCACAAGGAACAAAAAACCTGGACCCAACCTCCTCCATGCCCAGCAATACCCTGTCGGTTTAGCCCCTCACAGATTTTCCTGCAATGTAAAAAAACACAGTGTATTGTAAGGGATATGATAATCATCAGATACATCCAAGCCAAAAAGCAAACTGCAACACAATGTTTAAAAGAATATCCATCCATATGCTCGCATAGGCTGTGATTATCTCCAGAGGGATACAGAAGAAACTTGTGACTGTGCCTGGCTCTCTCCAGAGGGGCCGGTGGGGAGAGGGACTTACTCCATGGTGTGTATCTTTGGACTGTCTTGCCATTTGCATGCATTATCTAGCTGGAAGAACTGCACTATCTATTAATTTTTACAATCCTGCTAAACGTAAACGAGTGCGTACACAAATGGTAATGCATAGTGTGGGACACGTGAGCCTCTGCGTTACGGTCTGTGTGTCCACCTGCAGGGGCAGAGGCCTGGAATCCAGAGCCTCGTGGGTCTGGTGATGCAAGAAGTGAGGCGAGTATGTCCTTTGTCAAAACAACAGCTGTTTCTTGCACAATATGCTGCCCACTGGCCAGTCTCAGGGCGTATGGAGATGGAGGAGGAGAAGGGAGGAGGGGGGGGGAGGAAGAGGGGAGGGGGAAGAGGGGTTGGTGGTGGCCGTGGCCACTGCTGGTCACAGAAAACACCACCCAGCTAAGCCAGAACTCTCCCGAGGAAGACAGAGGAGGGTATCCGCTCAGAACTATCTAGAACTCCTCTCCAGCTAGAAACACCTGCGGGTCCCTGGTCCCCGTTCCCAGGTCATAGGAAGCTGGCAGGCTAGCAGCAAACTGATGGGCTCAGAACCTGGCACTTCTAATGAGGCTGAAAGAGACAGAAACTTTACTGAGAAAATGTCTGGCAAGGAGAGGCACCAGAACGCAGAAAATGTGTTTTTATCTTTCCAAGAGATCACGGGATGACTGATGTCAGGAGGCAATGAGGACCCACATGGGTCAGGTTTCAGTCCCACCCAGCCGGCCCCTTGGCAGCCGTGTGGCCCAGTCCACCTTACACCCCTAGCACTCGCTGGACGGCAGCTATCCCTCACTCAAATCAATGGGCCAAGCTGACCAAGAGCTTCCCAGGTGTAGACTCAGCAAGTGGGTGTCACCAACGGGAGCCCTGCCCTTGCATAGAAGAGCTTCAGAGGTCAAGGCCAAGGCTCAGGTCATCTACTGGAGGGCCAAGGTCAAGGCCAAGGCTCAGGTCGTCCACAGCAGGACCAAGACCAAGGCTCAGGTCATCCACGGCAGGACCAAGGCCAAGGCCAAAGCTCAGGTCATCCACCGGAGGGCCAAGGCCAATTGTCAAGGCTCAGGTCGTCCACCACAGGACCAAGGCCAAGGCCAAGGCTCAGGCCATCCACTGGAGGGCCAAAGCCAAGGCTCAGATCATCCACCACAGGGCCGAGACCAAGGCCAAGGCCCAGGCCCAGGCAGTCCACCGCAGGGGCAGGCCAAGCCTATCACCAAGTCAGCCTGGCTGCTGCCGTTTCAGCTCAGAAGCCAAGGGCTACGTGCACACAGGCATCCCTCAACCCGTGACGCTGGTGTACAGCTGGGGCGCTGTGGATAGCTGGAATCCTGTTTTCCTCACTGATTACAATTTCTGGGATGTTTTTTCTCCAATTCTGACAGCTCCTCAAAGGGCAAAGCTCCTAACATTTTAAGTTTCTCTCTGCCCCCAACTCCAGACTTTCAGACTTTCAGATGTTATTAAAAACAAAATTAAAAAACTACCATGTAACCAGCTGTCTGCTTAACAGAAATTGTGGGAAATTTTTTTTCCCAAATAAGTATTGTAATAACACCAGAGATCCACTTGGATTTGCTCACTTTTTTTTTTTTTTTTTGAGACAGTCTTGCTCTGTCGCCTAGGCTGGAGTGCACTGGCGTGATCTTGGCTCATTGGTTAACCTTCACCTCCAGGGTTCAAGCCTCAGCCTCCTGAGAAGCTGGGATTACAGGTGTGAGCCACTATGCCCAGCTAATTTTTATATTTTTAGTACAGAGGGGGTTTCGCCATGTTGGCCAGACTGGTCTTGAACTCCTGGCCTCAAGCGATTTGCCCACCTCGGCCTCCCAAAGTGTGGAATTACAGGCATGAGCCACCATGCCTGGCTTGGATTTGATCATCTTTAAAGTGTGTGTGGGCCAGGAACAGTGGCTGATGCCTGTAATCCTAGCACTTTGGGAGGTCGAGGCAGGCAGATCGCTTGAGCCCAGGAGTTTGAGACCAGCCTGGCCAACATGGCAAAACCCCATCTCTACAATAAATACAAAAATTAGCCGGGCATGGTAGTGGGTGCCTGTGGTTCCAGCTACTTGGGGGGCTAAGCGGGGAGGATTGTTTGAGCCCAAGAGGTCAAGGCTGCAGTGAGTCATAATCAAGCCACTGCACTCCAGCCTGGGTGACAGAGGGAGACCCTGTCTCAAAAAGTGTAACAGTCAGGAGTTCGAAACCAGCTTGGCCATCATGGTGAAACCCCGTCTCTACTAAAAATACAAAACATCAGCTGGGCATGGTGGTGTGCGCCTGTAATCCCGGCTACTTGAGAGACTGAGGCAGGAGAATCGCTTGAACTCGGGAGGCGGAGGTTGCAGTGAGCCGAGATGGTGCCACCGCACTCCAGCCTGGGCAACAGAGCAAGACTCTGTCTCAAAAAAAAAAAAAAGTGTAATTGTCAGTTGTTTGTTTTAAAGTTGGGGGTATGGGAGGCACCCCACCATTTCCCACTGAGATTTCTGGCAAGTGCTCTCTGCAGACGCACAGGGCCAGGCTCCCACAGGGTGGGTCCTTCTAGGCCTGCAAAGGATGCCTCCTGCCCCCAGAACCCCTGGGCTGGCGGGAAAAACATACTTGGGCTGGCCACGTCAGCAACACAGTATTCTTGTTTTATTATCTCAAACTTTAATCCAAAGAGTGAGTTCATCTGATATTTCTTGGGGGATTTTCTGTCAAACTAATCAAACAGCACATCCTATATAGAAATCTTAAATGGTTTTGTTAGTGAAAAAATAGATCACTTGTACAAAACGGGAAAGGTCGGCCATGGTTCCTGCACAGGAAGGTCCTAAGAGCATTTTATTTTTTGTTTCATTTCCAACCAACAGAATCATTTGGATGAATGGAGGGTTCTCTGGCTAGAAAGAGGTGGTGGACCTAAGCCCACCCACAGCCTCTTTCCATCACCTCTTCCAGCCCCCTACTGAAAACATCTCAAGACGCTTCAAACAGTAGTGTCTGAACTGGACTCCTGGCCTCAAGGATCCTCCTGCCTCGGCCTCTCAAACCTGAACTGGACTCCTGGCCTCAAGAGATCCTCCCGCCTCAGCCTCCCAAACCTGAACTGGACTCCTGGCCTCAAGAGATCCTCCTGCCTCAGCCTCCCAAACCTGAACTGGACTCCTGGCCTCAAGCAATCCTCCCGCCTCAGCCTCCCAAACCTGAACTGGACTCCTGGCCTCAAGCAATCCTCCCGCCTCAGCCTCCCAAACCTAAACTGGACTCCTGGACTCAAGCGGTCCTCTTGTCTCGGCCTCCCAAACCTGACTGGACTCCTGGCCTCAAGCGACCCTCCCACCTCGGCCTCCCTAAGTGCTGGGATTATAGCCTGGATTTGCTCATCTTTAAAGTGTATGTGGGCTGGGTGTGATAGCTCACACCTGGACTCCAGGCCCCATCCCCATTGTAACCTGTGTGGCTGTGGTCAAATGACTTCCTTTCTCTGGACATAATCAAGATGATGCATTTCAAGTTTGTGGCACGGTAAATGCTACATCACGGTTCATTTTCTGTACTCTCACAGATACATGCTTGACCTCAGACCCGAATTCATTCTGCCATCAGCATCCGCCACCAGGCCAGGGGCTCCAGGGATGGTGCAGGTAAATCACAAGTCAACCCTGACTGCCAGGTGCAACAAGACAGGCAGGACCAGACCATGGGACAAAAACAGAGGTGGGGGGCTTAGAAAAGGGAGAAAATGCGGCCAGGCACGGTGGCTCACACCTGTAATCCCAGCACTTTGGGAGGCTGAGGTGGGTGGATCACCTGAGGTCAGGAGTTCAAAACCAGCCTGGCCAAACATAGTGAAACTCCATCTCTATTTAAAAAAAACATAAAAACAAACAAACAAAAAAAAACAGCCTGGGCGCAGTGGCTCACACCTGTAATCCCAGCACTTTGGGAGGCCGAGGCGAGCAGATCACCTGAGGTCAGGAGTTTCAGACCAGCCTGGCCAATATGGCAAAACCCTGTCTCTACTAAAAATACAAAAATTAGCCAGGCATGGTGGCGCATGCGGGAAAGTGCCATCCTGTAAGCCTGTGCTCAGTAACGGAAGTGTAAAAACACCTCCCCAGAATATGTCCATCAACAGCAATCAATCTAGTCACTGCAAATACACAGATATACATAGATGCATAGAATCTGCTTCTACCTACACAAGGTTCTGTAGAAGGTTCTACAAACGTAAGATACTGGTAGTATCCATACCAGGGGAGGGAAATTAAGAGGCTGGGCACTCACTTGGGGGTGGGAAAGTCTTTCATATCTACACTTGGGTACCTTTGGTATTTTAAGCACGTAAATGTAATGCCTACTCCTAAAAGTAAACTATGGGTTTTTTTTTTAATAGATGGGGGTCTTGCTATGTTGTCCTGGCTGGTCTCAAATTCCTGGGCTCAAGCGATCCTCCAACCTCAGCCTCCTCAAAGTGCTGGGGTTACAGAGGTAAGCCACTGAGTCCAGCTAAACATTGATATTTTAAAATCTTACTTTTTCCCCTCCAGTAATGAGACCTAGGCTTTGAAGGGCTGACAAGGTCTTAGGACATCTCATTTGCAGAAAGTTCATTTGTTCTCTTCGTGGGCTCCATTTAAAGGAGAACCTTGTAGATTCCTAAAGTTAAAGTTCATGTTTTTGCTTATTTCATAAGTTTGTGGCCGACGGGTGGCTCACACCTGTAATCCCAGAACTTTGGGAGGCTGGAGCAGGTGGATCACCTGAGGTCAGAAATTCGAAACCAGCCAGGCCAACATGGTGAAACCCTGTCTCTACTAAAAATACAAAAATTAGCCAGGTGTGGTGACGCACACCTATAATCCCAGCTATTCGGGAGGCTGAGACATGAGAATCGCTTGAACCCAGGGGGCGGAGGTTGCAGTGAGCCGAGATTGTGACATTGCACTCCAGCCTAGGCAACAGAGTGAGACTCTGGTCTCAAAAAATAAAAATAAATAAAATCTCATTTCTTCCCCCTAGTAAGGAGACCTAGGCTTTGAAGGGCTGACAAGGTCCTAGGAAACCTCATTTCCAGAAAAGTGCTCCTGCGTAACGCTGCAGAAAATTCATTTTGTTTTCTTCATGGACTCCATTTAAAGGAGAATCTTGCAGAATTCCCAAAGTGAATGTTCATGTTTTCGCTTATTTCATAAGTTTGAGAACCAGGTCTAACCTCATATTTCCCAAATGCTCTCAGACACTTCTCCATCACTTTCCCACTGACAGGCTTTGATTCACTGCTATGTCATAAAAAATTCTGAATGATGGCCACAGTGTTCTGATATGTGATGTCAGACATGTGGGCCAGAGGGGGCATCTTGAACCAGGAAGCCAGGGTTTCCACAGAGTGAGACTGACCTCCAAAAGGGGTTCCGGCGGGGGCAGCAGATGAGTGGCAAAGACGGGACAGTGGGAGGGGGAGACCTATGGAACCACCACCACCCACACTGCCCACCCACCCTAAGCAGTGAGCTCCCACCCACTCCACCACCCCACACAGGCCTGGGCTGGCAATGAGGAAAAGGTGACAAAAAGCATAATTGAAAGCAGGAAAGCTGGAGATACGGCAGCTGCTAGGAGTCAGCCTGATGCAGAGAAGGAGGCTCCCTTCCTAGTCCTCAAGGGCATGCAGTGGGGGCCTGGAAAGATGACCAGGACGCAGTCCTCCAGGACACGGGGCGCGCCCTGCCAAAGCCGCCGTGAGCTTGGCGTTCCCTGCTCAAATGCTTTCTGTGGCTTCCTGGGGGCCATGGATAAGACCACCCAGGGCCCCTCAGAACCCTGCCCTAGCACGCTGGCCTTCCCCTAGTGTCCCAAGAGAACAGGGTCCCCTCTTTTCCCCTCGGACCTCGCCACAGGCTGTTCCTTCCGCTTGGAAACCTTTCCTTTCTCTCTTCCAGAAAATGTTCTGATGCCACTTCCCCAACTCCCTCCCTGCTCCCGCCTTACCTCCTAAGAGATGGGAACCTGTGTGCCCAGCTCAGTGGCTGCGTGGCAGCTCCCCTAGTCTGGGCATAGGGTTGGTGCTGTCTCCCCATGGGCTGTGAACTCCAGCAGGGCCTGTATTCTGTTCACTATGAATTTCCCAGAACTCTGCAGGGTGCTGGGGACATCACAGGCAGGTAGTCAGCGTTAATAAATTAAAGAATAGCTGGCCGCAGTGGCTCACACCTATAATCCCAACACTTTGGAAGGCCGAGGTGGGGGGATCACTTGAGCCCAGTACTCTGAGACCAGCTTGGGCCACATAGCAACACCCTGTCTCTACCAAATAAAAGAAAAAAAAAAAAGTTAGCTGGGCATGGTGGCGCACACCTGTAGTCCCAGCTGTTTGGGAGGCTGAGGTGGGAGGATCAGTTCAGGCCAGAAGTTCGAGCCCAGCCTGGGCGACAAAGCAAAACCCTGTCTCATTAAAAAAAAGAAAAAAGAAAAAGAAAGAAAGAAAGAAAATACTGGGCATGTGAAGAAGCAAGTGCTTGCCCAAAGATTGATTTTCTGGTTATCTGGGGGGTTAATAAGAAACACTGTGTGTTCAGGAATCTCTACACAGGGCAGCTGGCAATGCTTTCCCATCTTGGAGATTAGGGCCGAATGAACAGAAGGAAACCTCTTGGCCAGAACTCACGGCGTATGGTGGCTGTGTTTATTTATGGTATGGTTTTCTCACCATGAGGGTGGATCCTGGTCCCCAGTACCCTGAAGAAGAGAGGATGTTCCAGGTCTAGGAGAGGAAAGAGGTGTCTATAGCGTGGTGTGGAGGGAAGGGCACTGAATTTCTGATCCATGGGACCAGCGTGAACACAGATTCCCACTGCCTGTCAGGTGAACGGCCTTTGGCAAGCCACCGAATCTGTAAGATGGGCGCAACGCCACCTCCTCTGCTGTTTCCCACAAGGCATACAGGGATGTCACTCCAGCTCCCTCGGCCCCACAGATGAGGGCAGAGGGGCAACAATGAGTCCCAAATTGGGAGAATGAGCATGCTTGGAAAATAGCTTTGTGCACCTAAACTCCTAAAATCATAGTGCTTTTCCTGGGTAGGTCACATCTTCCACCAAAATCAGAGGGCAGGAAAAGACCTGGTTCACTTCCAGTTGTTACAGTTTATACGAGACAATGTCTGGCTACTACAAAACGAGGGAGAGAGGTTCTGAGCCCCCCACCCAGAGACACAGCCTTGGGAAGGTCACCTGGCTCTCACCCTTCCCAGCTGAGTGATCCAGGCAAGCGATTTAATGTAAAATGGGGACACCCTGATACATACTTCATAGAGCTGCTATGAGGATTAAGTCACATAAAACGCCCAGTGCAATAAGCGTGGACATCAGTTTCTCTTCCTCTTGCTATTCAATCTGACTCCACCTCGTATAAAGATTATGTGCCCATGTTCCTTTAATTCTCAAAATGGGGCCAGGTGCAGTGGCTCACGCCTGTAATCCCAGCATGTTGGGAGGTCAAGGCAGGGGGATCATCTGAGGTCAGGACTTCGAGACCAGCCTGGCCAACATGGTGAAACCCCATCTCTACTAAAAATACAAAAATTAGCTGGGCATGGTGGCGGGCGCCTGTAATCCCAGCTACTTGGGAGGCTGAGGCAGGAGAATCGCTTGAACCCAGGAGGCAGAGGTTGCAGTGAGCCAAGATCACACTACTGCACTCCAGCCTGGGCAACAGAGTGAGACTCGGTCTGAAAAAAGAAAAAAATTCTCCAAATGTTATTATACATTTGATATGTATCAGTATTTCTTGATTCTGAGAGATCATTTGATATTAACTCCCAATCACGGAAATTCAAGTGAAACTTACGAGCTGCAGCCTTTCCATGGCAATGCTATTCTCTTGAATCTGTTCAGCACACCCCCGGGAAATGAACAGAAGTACAGTACTGACTTGGGGTAAACAGTAGGGGTAAAAAGGGACAAAGGCGGAGACAAAATTTCTCAGTATATAAATATACAAATTTTATTTTTTTGGAGACAGGGACTCACTCTGTCACCCAGGCTGGAGTGCAGTGATGCAATCACAGTTCACTGCAGCCTCGAGCTCCTGGGCGCAAGCAATCCTCCCGCCTCAGACATCTGAGTAGCTGGGATTACGGGCGTGTGCCACCATGTCCAGCTAATTTGTGTGTGTGTGTGTGTGTGTGTGTGTGTGTGTGTGTGTGTGTTTTGTAAAGATACGGTTTCGCCATGTTACTCCTGAGCTCAAGTGACCGCCCCCCACCTTGGCCTCCCAAAGTACTGCCATTACAGCTGTGAGCCACTGGACCTGGCTAAAATTTTGATTTTAGACCAAGTGAACACGTTACCTATTCAGAAAATAAGATTGAATAAAAAATTATAATTTGGCCTGGGTACAAAAGCTATGCATACAAAGTTTTCCTACAAGCCTTTTTTATAAATCTCTCAGGACTGAGAGATTTCCATCAAGAATCAAGAATTTGTTTTTTTGTTTTTCACCCCATCACAAACCCACTCTGCAAAGACGAAAATGCCAGATGTATCCAACAAGCATTGCACTCCACAGAATACTTGCTAGACACTCATTTAAACGGTGAGATGTGAGAGACGCTGTCTCGGAGACGCATAATGACATGTAAGGCGGAGCAGGTGCTGGGGGCAGGCCACGTGGCTGGCTCTGTGGCAGGGAGAGGGGAGGATAATTCTCAGCCCTAACGAGAAGGGCTCTGCTTTATGGATTACTCAAACTGCATGACATTACTGATATCTGACCATTTTTGAGCTACAAAAAAATGTCCGTTTTATAAGCAGTATTCTTTACTGCTCTGTTGTGTCTCAAAACAACACACAATTCTGCCTGCCAGGCTCAGCCTTGTAGGCACACGCAGTGCTCTCCACTACAATCTTTGGCTCTGCAAGGAGCCCAAAGGACCGTAATCCCCCCACCCACCCAGCCCCCTGCGGTATGGTTCTTGGGGTCTGCTAATCTCCATTTGCCTGGGTTCCCCGTAGCTTCCACCCGGCCACCTTGCCTCCTGTTAAAGTGGGACCTCCCCCGCCACCGCCCGCCTTGGGTAGGTCACTTGTTTTCTACCTCCTGTGTTCCCCCAGACCAGGATGGGGAGGGGCTGCTGAGGTCTGGCCGGCTGCTGACCCTGCCCCTCCTCTTGGCCTTGGGGTCAACCAGGGAGAGAGGCGGCCACAGGCGGTTTGCTGATCTGGTCTTACAGATAAGGAAACTGAGGCTTCGCATGAATGTGACTCACCACTGAAACAAATGCCCGGGAAACAGGCCCCTTAACTTCATGCCTTCTATTATTCTTTTTATACTTAGCATACATCATGAGACACACGGGAACTTGTTAAAATTAAGAGACATCAGCCATTAAAATTAAGAAATATCAGAGGGGTGTGGTGGTGCACAACTGTAGTCCCAGCTACTCGGGAGGCTGAGGCAGAAACAGCCCACGAGTCCTGCCTGGACAACACAGCAAGACCCCATCTCTTAGAAAATTAAGAGATGCCCATGAAGGTTGATTTGGGGAGTTGATGGCTAAGATATTAATTCTTCTGCCAAGCTCGATGGCACTGCCCCACTGCGCTGGCTGCAGGACAGAAGACGGATGTCAAAGACAACAGACAGGCCCAAACTCCACACAGCTGCATCCAGCACAGTGAAAGACTTGGGAGATTTGTAGTGGGTTAACCCTCCAACCAATTAATTGGCTCCACGGACCAACTAATGAAATGAGAGGGATGAACGAGTACTGCACTATCCAAAATGGTAGCCAGTGGCCACATGTGGATTACATTTCATCTAAGTTAAATTTAAAATTTGTTCCCTCCATTCCAGCTGCCATACTTCAAGGGCCCAACAGTTACATGTAGCTCGTGGCAATTATATTTGCTGGGGCAGGTAGAGACCATTTCATCAACACAGAGAGTTCTAGGGACAGTGCTGGCCTCCAATGACCCCCAGGTCCTGAGGATAACTCTATTAACCATTGCAAGGTAGGCACCGCCTCATTTCACAGACTGAGGAAGCTGATGATCAGATGACTGACCGGCTTTGTCGAAATCATAGCAGGAGAGGTAGGACCTGGATTTGAATCCAGATTTGGCCGACTGTCCAACTGAGGCTCTCTGCAGAACACCATGCCACCATCTCTTCCCCATGCCTCTAGCTGAATGCAATTCCCTGACTCCATGAAACAGGGGGCAAGGTCATCAGTGAAAAACGAGACAGGGGCAGGGAAACTGTTGTGGCTGAGTCTCAAAATAGTCCTGCCACTGCCAAAAGGAATAGCTCTGATCTCATCTGCGCTGGTAAAAATGTTTTCCTCCTAAAGTATTTGTTTCAGAAATAAGCCTTTAATTTGAATGCTTTCAGAGCCAACATTTCTGTCTGCTGAAAATATTTATTTCTATTGTTTGGCAGGAATCAATTTGTTAGGGCACCAGCCATTCTGGCAAGGGCTCCCTTCCCCTTCGTGAAGAGAACACTGGCGGGGAAGCCATCCGCGGGCCTGTGGCTCACTCCCTGTTGGGGCTTCCCAGCCACTAACATCTGCCCGGGCAGACACGGGCTGCTGGGAAACAAAACAAACGACCTAGTGTGTGTGTGCCCGGGACATATACGCTTTGGGGGGTCCCTGGGAACATACAGCTGGGCCTGGTGGGCCACTGGCTGTTTATGACTTGCAGAATTAAAATAGATTTTGTGGCCAGGCACAGTGGCTCACACCTGTAACCCCAGCACTTTGGGAGGCCGAGGCAGGTGGATCACCTGAGGTCAGGAGTTCGAGACCAGCCTGGCCAACATGGCGAAACCCTGTCTCTATTAAAAATACAAAAAAAAAAAAAAAAAAAAAATAGCTGGGTGTGGTGGTGCAAGTCTGTAATCCCAGCTACTCAGGAGGCTGAGGCAGGAAAATCGCTAGAACCCTAGAGGCGGAGGTTGCAGTGAGCCAAGTTCACACCGCTGCACTCTAACCTGGGAGACAAAGCGAGACTCCGTCTCAAAAACAAATAAAAACAGATTTTGCTTAATTATTTTGCAAGTGGAAGAAGGCTGGTGACCCAATATTGGGTGATTTTTTGCATAGCCCTGTTTCTTCCAGAGCTGGGCCCGCCCTACCCAGGGGCATTACTGGGCCCTAGGAAGCAGTAGGGGCATTTGGGGTAGACCAGGTTCCATCCTGGATTCAGCAGCTTCTCGTTATGGGAATTTGAGCAAGTCACCAAGACTTCCTGAGTCTCGATTTTCCCATCAGTAAAATACACCACCTACCTCACCTCCCAGGGTCGTTGGAAAACTATGTGATATATAAACAGAACAAGACATACTCTTCTAAGTTAAAAAAAAAAAAAAGTTCCAGAGAGATAGTAGTTATCACTGTTAGATTCTTCAGCAATTAAGTATCCTGCAACTTACACACATAAGCTCCTTTTCCCATATGCTCTGGGGTTCGGATGGGAGGTGGTGCCTAAGAGATGGATCATGCAAGTTAAAAGCTATCACACTTATAGGTGAAGTGCTAATAACTTCATTTTGAAACTGTCAGGTTTGGCTTTTTTTTCTTCTTCTTCTTCTTCTTCTTCTGAATCACAGCTGTGGCTTGCACTAGACCTCTACCTGTGGCTGTGTTCCCTTCTCACATTTTAATTAGCAAATAAAAACTCCAGAAAGCTCTCAAAATGTTTCTGCCTGGATTTTACAAGGAAAAGTTAAAAGATGCCAACTGGCTCCTGGGAAAAAAACAAACTAGTAAGAGGCATTTATCAAAAAGGCAGAGCAAGTTCATCCGGAGAGCTTATGCCAGGCCAAGAAATACCATCTCGGAGCCAGCTTTGATTTTATTTTTGCAGTTAATTTTCAAGATTTTCGGTGCCGCGTTCAGCGAGTGAGGTTTACAACATCCTGCCATTGGCTGAGAGCTGCTGCCAGCCAGATGGCCCTGCAGAGCGACGCTCGTATGGCAGAGAGAGCGGGCGTCGCAAGTGATTCCTTCGCTGCCTCCTGGCACTGGTACCGCTGGCTGCCACCAGGAAACCTGGGCTCTGGGCACCAACAGGTTACACTACATGACGGCTCCTGGTGCCAAGAGCGGAGACGCGATTTTAAAGGGGCCGCGTCAAACCTCAGTGAGTTTCACTTCTAGCTCTGCTGGATATGAGGGACACCAGCGGAGGGTAGAGGCTGCTTCGTGGGCTGCCCGGAAGTGCTGCCAGTCTCCCCATTCTGGGCGCTGGAACAGCGACTCCAGCTGTCAGCATCACTCCATCCTGTCCAGGGGGCTTTCTACAAGATAGCTGGGGGGGCTCTTTAACTTAGACTCCGTAAAGCTAGCTAAAGAGCTACTGCTAACCATCTAAACTCGCACTAAACGAGGATACACAATTAAGAAGCATAATTGGAGCTCCTGCCGCTACGTGATGGGGTTCTGGCATGAATTCCCATCCAGTGCCCTCGGCTGGGGCAGCTCCCCACACTCTCCAAGTTCACACCACGCTCGATGGCCCCCTCTTCATCCTAGGTCTCTGTGCCAGGCCCCTGGAGGCAGGAAATTCATGCCAATTACCAAGGGTTCCCGATCTCCCTGTGACTCCTCCAAGTTCAAGTTCTCATCACCAGTTTTTCTCGCACTCCAGACGTCAGTTCTTATGTACACAGACATCAGGATTTTTTCTCTATCAAACTCAGCAAAATGACACCACCTGTTTTGGCCCAGGAAGGACATCTCTCTATACCTGATGTGCTCTGTATGCTGGGCCTCCTGTGACTTCTTTATTTTTTTATTTTTTTGAGACAGAATCACTCAGCCTGGAGTGCAGCAGCACAATCCAATCGTGACTCACTGCAACCTCCGCCTCTTGGGTTCAAGTGATTCTCCTGCCTCAGCCTCCCGAGTAGCTGGGATCACAAGAGTGCACCACCACACCTGGCTAATTTTTTTTGTATTTTTAGTACAGACTGGGTTTCGCCATGTTGACCAGGCTGGTCTCGAACTCCTGACCTCAAGTGATCCACCCGCCTCAGCCTCCCAAAGTGCTGGGATTACAGGCGTGAGCCACCGCGCCCAGTCTCCTGTGACTTCTTGAGGACCACCTGGCAGGGAGGGGATTGTGATCTGGTTTGAAGGGCAAAAGGCCGCCCAGTAATGTGGGATCTATAAGGACCCACTCCACCCCATCACCATCTTATCGCTACCACCCAGGGTCTGGACCCCAGAACACCGCCCATGCAGCAACAGGAAGCAACTTGGACCAGGCAGCCTTGGTGACGCTCTCCAGCCACTTCTCTGCCCACGAGATTCCATCACAGGCAAGAAGCCACAGGCAGCCATGCACAAGCAGCCGCCGGTGGACGGGGCTCTGGGACGCCGCACCTATGCACCAACGGCTTCCACGCCACTCAGTATGTTATTCTTCCAAGCCAGTGTAACTATAAAGGAAATTAGCCGGGTGCGGTGGCTCACGCTTTGTAATCCCAGCACTGTGGGGGGCCCAAGCAGGCAGATCACCTGTGGTCAGGAGTTGGAGACCGGCCTGGCCAACATGACAAAACCCTGTCTCTACTAAAAATATAAAAATTAGCCAGGTGTGGTGGTGCGTGCCTGTAATCCCAGCTACTCAGGAGGCTGAGGCAGGAGAATTGCTTGAACCTGGGAGGCGGAGGTTGCAGTAAGCCGAGGTCGTGCCACTGCACTCCAGTCCAGGCAACAGGGCGAGACTCTGTCTCAAAAAAAAAAAAAAAAAAAAAGACACAGAAACGGAAAGAAACAAGAATAGTCTCTAAAGGAATCCTGAAGCAGCTTCAGCGAATAAAGTAAATACAGGAAGCCGCCCCAAGAAGAGAAAATAGGATAAACTAAGATGGAATTACGAGCCTGGCACTGAATGGCGTTGGAGACTTCCCCGTCCCAGCGGCTGCCAGTTCTTCTCCTCGTCCCCACTGCTTTAAACACGGGGAGCCCAGAGCCAGTGAGCTGCTGACCTGTCAGATCTGACTTCTGGAATAAAAATGAAAAGGCCGAGTGGCAGCCGTAACATGGAATTTCCTTGTTTTTATTAGTTCAAGGCTCTTAAAGAGTGACTTTTACATTGGGGAAAACTTCTCAAATATGTACTACTTGAGAATTAGATCCAGTTACCTCTCACATGTTTTCAATCATTCTGCTTGCCAATTTTACTAGATATCAAAAGACATTTGCGGTTTAAAGCAGGGGAATGGGTCCCCCCCAACCATTCCCCACTCCAAGTACATCTGCGCTCCCTGCGGTGACTCATCCCCCTAGATCCCTGACCCCTCGGGGCTGCCAAAAAGGCCCACCGGGGTACCGGGGGTGCTACTGGATCCACGCAGGCAAGCTGGGTGGGGGTAGGAGGGCAGTTTATTTCAAGCACTGGTACTGCGGGGGAAGAATTTTTTGGTTTTGGTTTTTAGACAAAAACTATTGATAAAATCCAGCTTTTTGCATGGCTTGCCACTTACATCAAGTACAAGGAACAGAGGTTCCTCTTGAAACACACACACCAATAAGCAAAACCCCAAGACCACCACACTGGAAAAAAAAAAAAAGTTATTCAGTCATCCATCCCAACAGCTAAAACTATAAAGATTTGGGGATGATAATGTCAGACTGGTCACGCTATACTCTGGGGGTCATTTAACATCGAAGCTGGGTGTGAAAATAGTAAACTGTTGCCCATGACCTGTGTTGTGATACTTATATCAGCAGAAATAATTATGAAAGTCTAACCAAATTGTGTTGTTAGAAATCTTCTAACTAAGCACAGAACCTCTACTTTTTTCTTTTATTTTATTATTATTATTATTTTTTTAAGAGACAACATCTCGCCCTTCACTCAGGCTGGAGTACAGTGGCACTATCATAGCTCACTGCAGGCTTGAACTCCTGGGCTCAAGCAATCCTCCCACCTCAGCCTTTCAAGTAGCTGACACGACAGGTGCATGCCACCACGCCCAGCTACTTTTTAAAAAATTTTTGTAGAAACGAGGCCTCAATATGTTGCCCAGGCTGGTCTCGAACTCCTGGACTCAAGCAATGCCCCCCACCCTCCCCACTGCCCCTGCTCCGGCCCCCGGCCCAAAGTGCTGGGATTACAGGCGTGAGCCACTGCACCTGGCCAGAATCTCCAAATTCTTAACAGACCACCTCTTCTTCTTCACTTGCTGTATTAACCAAACACACCCAGGGGTGGCTGAGCCTTCGAGGATGTCAAGCCACAAGATGTCTAATAGCAAATGATGTAAAACTCTGCGCTGTCATCCAGGGACAGAGATGGGAAGAGAGAGTTTGAAACCTCATTAAAAACAAAATGAAACACACTTCCTGCTTCGCAGATGTGTCCTAAATAGTTTGCTTGATATAAATTCAGAGGAAGGCCTAATAAGAGGGAGTAAATGGGTGCTGGCTGAAAGGAGACTGCCCTTCAAGACAGTTGTGTGTGCGTGACTTTTCTGCACATCAGATAGGCTCAGGGGGGCCACTGCTGAGCCAGGCTTGTATCTTACACTTCATAGGGACTGACTGCTGGCCTTATATGAAAAGGATAATACTGACTGCTCGTAAGAACTTACTGGGAGCGTGTCTCTAAATTTCTGGTACAGATGTGCACTTTACCTATGAATACTCAAAGGCAAATCCTTTAAGATGAAAAACTTCGTATTTAGTTTGTTAGGGACAGACAGGCTCCACATTTCCAGCACAAACATTTATTTTTAATCAAGCTAATTTTTTATTTTTCCCATTTGAGACCTGTTAATTCCAGGACTGAGAATTCATCAAGTTTCAGACTGGAATTAATTTTAGCAACTGCTTTATACCAAAAATATTAGTGACTGTAGCTGTGTAACTGGCTTTGCTTCACAGTCTGTCATGGGGAAGTCTGAGCATTTGTGTTCCTTCCAGAGTCTAGTTGGAGCTGACAAAGGCGAGTTCTAAAGTGAGTTCACCATTTTCCCCTGAGGAGCAGAGCTGTCAGAAGCAATACCAGCAATTTGTTCACTGGTCCACTTTACACAAAGCTGACGGTGGCGTTCCTGTGTATACCTTCGTATACCCCTTCATTCACCCATTCACGTTTCCACAAACCACATCGATTCGACGCTTACTGTGCATGTCCCCACGGTGCCTGCTGTTGCTCTGTTCCTACACCTGCTTCCTGGCCTACCTGCTACACCTGGGGCAAGGCTGCCCACCACCTGCGAGAGCTGGAGGTTGGAAGACTGCTGGCTGTGGTCTGCTCTTTTCATTTTAATTTTATGGGTGAGCCAGGCATGGTGGCTCACACCTGTAATCCCAGCATTTTGGGAGGCTGAGGTGGTCGGATTGCTTCAGGAGTTTGAGAACAGCCTGGGCAACATAAGGAGACCCTGTCTCTTCGAAAAAATAATAAATAAATAAATAAGCCAAGTGCAGTGGTGCATGCCTATAGTCCCAGCTACTTGGGAGCCTGGGGAGGTTGAGGCTGCAATTAGCCGTGATTGTGCCGCCGCACTCCAGCCTGCATGACAGAGTAAGACCGTGTCTCCAAAAAAAAAAAAAAAAAAACTTTACAGGTGATACAAGGAAACGTGGCCCCCAAATCACCAATAATCCACCCCCTTCCAGTTTACTCCGACTCTTGCCTCTACAAGAATTAGGCAAATGTGACAACTTTTCACTGCCTCGCTAAAAACTCAATCTCTGCGACTTCTTTTGGAGGGCAGGGTTGGACTGGCAGCTGACTACAGGCAGCCATGAATTCCGTCGGAAGGGATTCAGGACTTCGGGTGCTTTCTTAAATCTTTCTTCCCCTAATATTCTTTTAAGAATGCAGGCTCCTTTTAGGGCTGCAATGCAGAGCTGAGTCTATCTATGGGACAGACACTGGCAAAGCTTACTGACATCCCACCCCTATGGACAGGTGAGAACACCCCCATCACAGCAATTTCAAAGTCTCAAGTTCCTTTATTCCCACTACTGTCCAGACCAAGCTGCCTATCCAAAGCCTCCATGTCCAGTCTCTTCCCCATGCCAGGGTCCCAGGCCAGACCCACCCAGACTAGATGGTTTCCCAATGGCCCTTATCATTGGGATCCAACTGTGACTACAATGGGAAAGCCTGGTTGATTAGTTCTGCCTTTTTGAGGAGCTACAAAGCTCTAGGAAAAGCACTTCGCACATGATTTCTAAAATACCCAGTGTTTGAGGTCAGGAGTTCAAGACCAGCCTGGCCAAAATGGTGAAACCCCATCTCTACTAAAAATACAAAAATTACCCAGGCATGGTGGTGCATGCCTATAATCCCAGCTACTCAGGAGGCTGAGACGGGAGAATTGCTTGAACCCAGGAGGCAGAGGTTGCAGTGAGCCAAGATCGCACCATTGCACTCCAGCCTGGGCGACACAGCAAGACTCCATCTCAAAAATAAATTAATTAATTAAATAAAATACCCAGCATTTTAAGGAGTCTAGGAAGCCGACCAGCACTCAGACTTGGGGACAGGCTGGGGAGGCCACCATCCTAGCACTCAGGGAACTCAATCATACCTAAGAAGAACTCCCTAGGGCTACAGAAACCATGCTTTAGTTCAACAATCAAACCAGGTACTCCTCTCTAGCGCTCACTTTGAGAAACATCTTGCAAGAACCCCCAAAATGCTTAAATAGAACCCTCCTCCCCAGCAGTGCCGCCCCCACCATATGATTTATTTACTCCATGAGAGTTTTATTTAAGACCAGAATTGAAGCATGCCGTTATGAATCTGAGTGGCTGCAAAGGCCTGAAAACTGCTTTGCACTGGGCATTGCATTGTCAAAGCACTTCCACTCTTTAAAATCTGTGCCATAGGCCGGGCACAGGGCTCATGCCTATAATCCCAGCACTTTGGGAGGCTGAGGCGGGTGGATCATCTGAGGTCAGGAGTTCGAGACCAGCCTGGCCAACATGGTGAAACCCCGTCTCTACTAAAAATACAAAAAATTATCCGAGTGTGGTGGTGGGCGCCTGTAATCCCAGCATCTTGGGAGGCTGAGGCAGGAGAATAGCGTCAACCCAGGAGGCAGAGCTTGCAGTGAGCCAAGATCATGCCGCTGCACTCCAGCCTGGGCGACAGAGCGAGACTCCGTCTCAAAAAAAAAAACAAAAAACAAAGAAACTGCGCCATAATTCAGTCTTTCTGCAGATTGGAATGAAATTCTGGTCAGACCTTGCATAACTTTCTGAGGAATTATAATAGTTCCATCCTTGTTAGCTAATTTAAGTTTTTTGAAAAACCAACACAGTCCTTACATGAGACATTCTCCTACCTGGCGACCCCACTATGGTGATGATCAGACACTGGTACCCGAGGCAGCTTTTCAGGCGTGCAAAGCCAAGATGTGGGCCCAGACAACACAGTGGACTTTGGAGCAAGAGATTTGCCACTTATTTACAGCATCTCTAAAGCATTTCTAACTTGAATATATATTTCACACAGTACCAAAACTTTTAAATATCCACAAGAAGATTTCATTTTTATAGGCAATAAACATTAAATCTAAAGGACTGGGACATAAAAAGTGTTTTAATGCCACATAAATCACCTTTCCCTAGACAGACTAAATCTCCAAAGGTTTTAGGGACTGCAATATAAATTTTTATGGCAAATTATCTACATAGAAATTATCTGCATGAGATGCACTTTTACATTTACATAGTGCTGACAATCTTTTCAATCACAACAGCCAATCCAATTTGGGAAGTCAAATAAATGTGGGGAAGAAGCACAAGGGCTTAAGCTAAACAAGGATCTTTCCTTCTTTCCCTCTGCCCCTAACATCAGCATGCAACTGGGTCTGTCCATTTCTCTACGTAAGAGTCGGCCCAAAAGGGATGCTTGGCTGCTCAAATGATGAAAGAACGCTCGCAGGGGGCAAGGTGACCGTCCGTGCCCCAAACACGCTTCTTACCAGGCAAATCAGCCCAACAGCTTCACACCACAGCCTGGAGCTGATGTTTCCAGAACTTTCCGTCTACAAGGCAAATATTTCATGTGCAGTTTTGTTTCCTAGATTAAAATTTTAAAAGGAATCCTGTCAAAAGTAGAAATTAGAAACAAAATAAAAAGTAATAAAAATAAAAAGTAAAACAAACTTGCCAGGCACAGTGGCTCATGCCTGTAATCCCAGCACTTTGGGAGGCTGAGGTGGGAGGGTTGCTTGAGCCCAAGAGTTTGAGAGACTTCATCTCTATTAAAAAAAAAAAAAAAAAAGTAATAAAAATAAAAAGTAAAAAGAAAATAGAAATTAGGACTTTTCTATCGGAAAGCAAAATATGATGTTATCAACAAACATTTTATATTAGTGAGTTGCAAAATGTACAACCTGCCCCCCAAATACAAGGAGACGGTATTTCTCTCCTCTCTTAGAGTTATTTTCTAGTAATAGAACAAGAGAAACTAGGAAACATGCCCACATTCAGGCCTGCAATTAATCTTAGCCAGCTGTCTGAAGAAGGAAAAAGAGAAAGGGTTTCTGGAAATGTTTTCCCTATTGGTTTTATTCATATAATAAATATTAAAGCTAATTTTGGGGGCCTTTCATCTAGGATAGTTTTAGGCCCTTTAATGGTCTAAAATTTAAATACAGCTCTCCCTTATTTTCTTGCAGGGCCTAATTAAACAAAAATAGATCTAGCTCACAAAATTCTACACAAAAATGAAAAAAAAGTATTTTGGCAAAGGGCACCAATTTTCACTGACTCGAGCATGGCTATATAAGCATTAACAACATACTGATAGGAACAGAAAGCACATTTTAACAACATTTTTCAATTAAACAGTCACATTCTTGTGAAATAAAAATCCACGCAGACTTTCAGACTGCGTATAACGTAGTAATGATGAGACCATTTCCTCCGGCTCATTACAAAATTTTCTTGTTGAAGTGGCAATTTCTGTCCTGGATGTCTAAATGAGGGTAATTAGAAGCCCACAGTAACTTCTGAAAAACGGAACAACCAGAAGACACTTTGGGATACGGTGCCAGAAACACTCTGTTTTGCAAATGAAGGAGGTAACATTTTCTTTCCAGATTAAAAGATTCTTGATGCCAACTAACAGCCGCTTGTGTAATCTTATTTAAAATGTGCTAAAGCATTACACCACTTCACCAAATGGGAGAAAAAGGAACGATACTAAACCTAGCATTGAAAGAATCTGACCAGCATATTGCTTCTAGATGAAGTTTTCTTAAGTCCAACTATCTTCAGCCTCCCGCTGGTCAGTGCAAGGAGAGGCTCAAAGTCCGGACTCTTCGCTCCAACACAAAAGAGATGCTCCTAGATCTGATTCATTCAATAAGCCTTTTAGGGAGTGGATTTCTGGGGACAAGAAGCTGAAATAGGCACTGCCCATTACCCACACAGGGTTTCTAGTTTACAAGTCTGTGTCAAAGAAAAGAAAATTATCAACAAAGCCTTACAGACCATTCCAATTGACACTATGCAGTGGAGAAAATGATGAAAAACTGGTAGACATTCTCCACACAGAAATTCAATACCCATTCCAACTGGTTTTTAAAAATAACAATTTCTTTAAATTTAGAGAAGAAAATAAAAGGAGGACTGTCCCCAAACTAATATTTGAAACCTACAACCCCAAATTCAGAATTCAATCAAATGCCACCATCTCCATGAATCCTTCCCTATTCTCCCTAGCCATAAGTCACATTCTGGATGGTTTCTGATTATGAGTGTGTCTTCTATGATCCTGCTAAATACAGCTCCAAGAAGGTAGGGACTGTCTTATTGATCTCTGGGTTCCCCACAGCACCCCATGCAGGTCAGAAGTAAACCCCGATCATTAAGTGAGTCAAGGGTTCCAGTCCTGGCTGGGTGTGATGGCTTATGCCTGTAATCCCAGCACTTTGGGGAGGCTAAGGCAGGAGGATCACTTGAGCCCAGGAGTTCAAGACCAGCCTGGCAACAACTACTTATGAGGCCTTGTCTCTAGAAAAAATACAAAAATCAGCTGGGCCTGGTGGTGAGCACCTGTGGTCCCAGCTACTCGGGAGTCTGAGGCATGAGGATCGCTTGAGCATGTCAGTTAGAGGCTGCAGTGACGCATGATCAAATCACTGCACTCCAGCCTGGGCAGAAGAGCAAGACCCTGTCTTAAAACAAACAAAACAGCGACAAAACAAAACAAAAAAACAGATCCAGTCTCAGACTCCAAACAGCCAACTTCACTGAACTAGAGTCCCAAATGAGACAATTAAATAAAACATTTTTGGTGTCTACCTCTAGTGGTTAAACGTCTTTGAGAACAGAATTACAGGGTCCATAATAACTCTAAAAGATACTGCCATAGAGAAGTATTCAAAATGTGACATAAAATCATATTCCCCGCCCCCTGCTCAAAAAAAATATCCTGCTAAGTGATCTAACACTAAGTAAGAATTAAGACATCCTACTTAAGTGACAAAAGAAGAGTTAAAAATAAGCACCAAACAACAGCCTACACAATGTCAGGCCACACTTCAGAAATAAAAAAGGTCTCATGTGAGTGTGTAAAGTGAGAAGCAGGAGATGGTGACGGTAAGAGCCACAGCCTGAAAGAGTTCGAGGTTAACTTGCCCCATTCGTTAACTAAATAGAGGTTAAATCAGAGCTTGAATGAATACAATTCAGAAAACGGGAGGGTAGATTTGTGTCCCAGCAGTGAGTAGAAATACACAAGCAGAAACAAGCTGCTATTTTTCGCACCAACCTCTATATATATTTTATAAAAGGGACTCACCATTTTTCCCCATACTGACCCACAAAACCAGCAGCTTAAAAATGTAAGGCGCGTGTGTCACTCTGATCCCAAGAATAAACCTGGTGCCAGGCCTTGCCGAGCGCTTTGCACCCCTCATGCTGATTCCCAGGAAGGACAGGCTGCAGGGTGGGCTCTCCCAGCCAGCTCTGACCCAAGGCGGGGGCGGAGGGGGAGACAGCCGTCCTTCAGGTGAGCTCTGAACCCCGAGTCTCTCATGTCCCCATTTTGACCACGGTTGGGGATTTTAGCACCTCTGGACCTAATGCCCTGTCCTTCCCTGGCCAGCCCACTCATCCCACTGTGCCGGTTTGGGGGACACTGCTGTGAACCAAAAGACTCCCCACAGCCCCCCTATTCTTTGAATCTCTAAACACTGCTGGCTTCAGGGCTCCCCATCAAGCCCATCTGCCAAGACACTGATTATCCCACACTGGGCTTCCCTGATACTGAAGCACGTTCCTTCAAATGTCAGCCAGTGTTTTTCCTCGCACCCTCTTCCTCCAGCCAGTCCCTACCACTGGCCTTCTCTCTCCCCAAATCCCCGGGGGCACCCCACCACACACTGGCGGGAGTGGTTCCACCATCAAGGCAGCTGCATCTCTGATACAAAGACCCTGGTACCCCGTAGTGAAGGTGGAAAAGCTTAGATTTCCAGAAACAGAGCATCTCAAGTCACTGGGATTGTGAGAGTTTCAACACCCTAGAAGCGACTTGTAAGAAGGCCGCATTTGCAACTGCAGAGTTCCCTCTTCCAGGAAATTATTTCCTGAACACTTTACCTGCACTGGAAGTTTTTATTCGTTTTTTTATTTATTTTTTGAGATATAGTCTTGCTCTGTTGCCCAGGCTGGAGTGCAGCGGTGCGTTCTCGCCTCACTGCAACCTCCACCTCCCAGGTTCAAGCAATTCTCCTGCCTCAGCCTCCCGAGTAGCTGGGATTACAGGCGCTCACCACCAACCCCAGCTAATTTTTTTGTATTTTTAGTAGAAATGGGGTTTCACCATGCTGGCCAGGCTTGTCCTGACCTCAAGTGATCTGCCGGCCTTGGCCTCCCAAAGTGTTGGGATGACAGGCGTGAACCACCACGCCTGGCCCACTGGATGTTTTTAGAAGGAGAAAAATCGGTTTACTTTTCTCAAGGCCATTTTATGAATCCCATAAAGCTGGAAGTAAGTAAAAGTGTTTTCCAGCCTCGAAGGCCAACGTGCACCTGGAATAGGGAAAAAGCCACAGGGCTTTAGAAGGAAGAGTACTGTTTTTCTACAAACTATCCAAAGACCCTCAGGGGAAACGATCTCTCTCTCAGCACATTTTTTTTTTTTTTGAGACAGGGTCTTGCTCTGTTGCCCAGGCTGGAATTTAGTGGTGCAATCATAGCTCACTGCAGCCTTAAACTCTAGGACTCAAATGATCCTCCCACATCAGCCTCCCAAGTATCTGGGACTGCAGGTACACATCCAACTCATTTTTTAATTTTCTTGTAGAGACAGGGTCTGGTTATGTTGCCCAGGCTGGTCTTGAACCCTTGGCCTCAAGCAATCCTCCTGCCTCAGCTTCCCAAAGTGCTGAGATTATAGGCATGAGTCACTACACCTGGCCAGCATCAGTTTTCTGATATGTAAAACAGAGGCGATACCAACTTTGTAGGGTTTCTGTAAGGAGTGCCAAAATTCAACTTTAATGACCATCTCTTGGCTAGGTGTGGTGGCTCACGCCTATAAGTCCAGTACTTTGGGAGGTCGAGGCACGTGGATCACTTGAGGTCAAGAGTTCAAGACCAGCCTGGCCATCGTGGCGAAACGCTGACTCTACCAAAAATACAAAAATTAGCCGGGTATGGTGGTGCGCACCTGTAATCCCAGCTACTCAGGAGGCTGAGGCATGAGAATCACATGAACCCAGGAGGCAGGGGTTGCAGTAGGCTGAGATTGTACCACCGCACTCTAGCTTAGGTGACAGAGTGAGACTCTGTCTCAAATTAAAAAACAACCATCTCTTGTATACCAGATCCCAGGGAGAAATAAAAGAATAAGCTGGATTCACTCATCCATTCATTTGTGCAAATGAGGCATCAGGCTGGCGGTATGAACATGGAGAAACAGAATAAACCAATGTATTAAGATGGATATGTAGATGTATATAAATCTACGAACAAGTCTGAATTCGACATATTATCCAGTGGAATTAAATGGGATAAAGCACAGTGTCAGGTACAAGGAAGACATTCAACAATATTTTTTCTTCTTTTTGGAGACAGACTCTCACTCTGTCACCCAGGCTGGAGTGCAGTGGCGCGATCTTGGCTCACCGCAACCTCCATCTCCTGGATTCAAGTGATTCTCCTGCCTCAGCCTCCCGAGTAGCTGGGATTACAGGAACGTGCCACCACACTCAGCAGATTTTTGTATTTTTAGTAGAGACGGGGTTTCGCCATGTTGGCTGGGCTGGTCTAGAACTTCTGACCTCAGGCGATCCGCCCACTTCAGCCTCCCAAAGTGCTGGGATTATAGGCGTGAGCCGCCGCGCCCAGCCTCAATAATGTTTATGGAACTCATTGACCCTCAGTGAGCTTTATCTGGGAAATCCCTAAATCCAACTTTGCACACTGCAGGGTTCCTTGACATTGAATGCGTTCTCCTGGAGTGGGCACGCAGAGGGACCATGACATCTGGGCTTTCTGTAAACCAAAAGAGACCCGACAAATCATAAGCTTCTAAACAAAAAAAAAAAGGTCACTGTCATCACCAGATACAGTGGCAGGATTTGGTTTTCCAGTCCAATGGTCCTAAAAGCAAGAAATGTCGTATGACAGCCAGTCCCAGAGGATGGTGCTTTACTGACTTAGCTGTGGATCCCGCCCTGTCCACGGGGCGTATCAGCAGCCCTGGGGTCACGGAAATGCTCCCAATGCTGATGCCAGTGTCATGGGGAGCCCTTATCCTCCCAATTCAGAAAAAGAGGACGTGGCCAGGTGCAGTGGCTCATGTCTGTAATCCCAGTACTTTGGGAGGCCGAGGCAGGAGGATCACCTGAGGCCAGGAGTTCAAGACCAGCCTGGGCAACATAGCAAGATCCTATCTCTACAAAAAAAATAAAAATTATCCAGGCGTGGCGGCTCACACTTGTAGCCCCAGCTACTCAGGAGGCTGAGGTAGGAGGACTGCTTGAGCCCAGGAGATCAAGACTTCAGTGAACTATAATCACACCACTGCACTGTAGCCTGGCAACAGAGCAAGATCCTCTTTCTAAAAAAAAAAGAAAAAAAAAGTTTCAAAAGAAAAGAAAAACAGATAACAGAGAATGGTTAAAAAGAAGAGTGAGTTTTGCCCCCATCGGGAAGAAAGGAAGATGCAGTCACAGCAACTTGGCTGCCCTATTCAGGGGCTGCCCCTCCTAGAGACCCGCCCCCTAGCAAAGCCCCTTCCAAAGAGTCCCTGCAAAACTGTCCCTGCCAGCCCAGGACTCAGCAATGCCCAGCAGTGTCCGGCACTGACCTCCTTCGTCAGAACATTTGCTCTTGGGCCCCGCGCTGTGCCTGGTCCATCCTTTGGGCAATGGTATGTGTTGCTCTGCTGAGCAGGGAGCAAAGAGTGGGGGCTGAGCGGGATGGGGGCTGTCCTGTGGCTGAGGTCTGGGGGCTCCTCTTGTTGCTGGTGAAGCAGCATCTACCCTTCAGCAAGCCTCCCATTTAGGTCACATGGCCAGAAAACACCCGTGAGCTCTCAAGAGTTTCCAATGGCAACAAGGCCAACCTGCCCACGGGAGAGAGGAGGAGCAGGTGGCCATGCCCAGCCTCCTCCAAAGGCCAGGCCCACCTGACCACCTTGTGCCTGCAGTCCCTGCAGTCTCTGCTCTGGGCACTTCTCCATAACATATTCAGGAACTAAATCCGGCTTCAGTGAGGGTGGCATGGGCTATCCAGGCGTGCAGTGCACGTGTGGGCCCTCGCAGGGGATCCTAAGCCTTTCTTCTGGCAGGCACGGAGGCCACGAGGCTTCTCCCCACGGGCATCGTGTTGGTGGCAAAAGCCTGCACCTTGCCGGTTGCCAAGTCAACAAAGAAAAGTCCACAAAAAGGTGGGTGCCGGCCGAGCATAGTGGCTCACACCTGTAATCCCAATACTTTGGGAAGCCACGGTGCACAGATCACTTGAACCCAGGAGCTTGAGACCAGCCTGGGCAATACAGTGAAGCCCCATCTCTACCAAAAAAACTACAAAAAAAAAATTAGTTGGGCATGGTGGTGCACGCCTATAGTCCTAGCTATTCAGGAGGCTGGGGTAGGAAGATCACTTGAGCCCAGGAGACAGAGGTTGCAATGAGGTGAGATTGTGCCACTGCACTCCAGCCTTGGCAGCAGAGTGAGAACCTGTCTCAAAAAAAAAGAAAAAGGCAGTCCTATGGAAGGCAGACCCTGTAGGGTCACCGAGACAGCTAAGAGGCACTGATAGCACCCCAAAAGGGTAACCACCCACATTCAGGGCCAGCAGGAGATCCAGAGAGGCCAGAGAAGTGCCTCACCTGTCACTTCCAGAGTGTCCCCCACAGAGGCATGGGGATCCTGGGGCCAGGCTGCACAGGATGGAATTCCAGATGTGCCGCCCGCTCATGGGGGCCAGTCACAGAAGGACCCTGTGCCTCAGTTTCCTCTCCTATAAACGGTGGTGACAATAGCATCTCCCTGTGAGCTTGTGGGGAGAGACCGAGTCAGCACAAGTGATGAGCTCAGAACAGGCCCTGGCACAGACTTAATATTCCGTGAGTGCAATGAGTGTTGTTATTCCTTCATGCCAACAGCCTCGCCAGTGAGAGCTGGGCAAGATATCTTTGGAAAACATTAATATTTATTGAGTAGTCCACGAGACACAAAGAGGAAGTCGTCCGAGGCCATGCCTGCTCTGTGCTCGGGGAACTGGGGCAAGGGGACCTGTAGCCTCACTGAGCTGGCCTTTAAGGACAAGGGGACCCTGCAGCCTGGGCCTTCCTGGGGAGAATCCTCCCATCTTCCCATCTTTATTTTTTATTTTTTGGGACAGGGTCTCGCTCTGTCACCCAGGCTGGAGAGCAGTGGTGCAATCATCGCTCACTGCAGCCTTGACCTCCTGGGCTTGAGGGATCCTCCCACCTCAGCCTCCTGAGTAGCTGAACCTTCCCACTTTTGGTCTTCTCTCTCTTCTCTCTTCCCCTTCTGACCCTGTGGGGGGACCTGCCTCTTCTGCAGCTTTAATCCAAAGGCCTTCTGGACTTCCCTGGTGGACTGTCACCATTAGCAGGTGACAGTCACCTCTGCATAAACTTTGTAGAGGGGGGATCTGGGCACTTGGTTCATTCCCCTCCTGGCCGGAGAGCCTCTGGATGGAGACAGGGCTGCATCCAGCCCCAATCAGGGCACGCCTGCCCTGAAGCTATCAAACACTTCTTAGTGAAGTGTAAGATTCCTCCCAGACTTCCGCCAAAGGAGACAGACCTCAAAATGTTGGCCACATGAAAGGCTTGTGTGTAAAAATAATCCAGTTCAACAAATATTTCTGCTATATGCAAATCACAGAAATAGGCACTGCAGAGGACATGCAGGGAGGGGAGGAGGCGAGTGCTTCAAAGAGCCTGGAACCCAGCAAGGAAATGAAAAGGTGGCCGAGTGCGGGCTCACGGTCGAGGCGGGCAGTCAGCCCTTCACTGTGACAGCATCACCAAAAACAGGCAGAACTGGAGCCTGGGATTCCAGAAAGCAAGGGGGAAACGGCTTCAAATCACCGAAGATCTCATTAAAATAAATCCTCTGTTTATCCAATGTTTACAGTGTCACTGTGTAAATATCCATTAAAGTGCCAAATCAAGAATTAGCACTTTCTATGCTAAAGTCAATGTTCTATAATGCATAGAAATTTGCAAAAAGGAAAAACAGAGGACATTAAACGGAATTATCTGTAATCCATGAAACTGACAATCATTACGCATGTCTCCTAGGGATCACTGCCTATTCGCTATTCCACTTTCTTAGAGAAGCCTGCTTTCCCAGGCACTCTGGGAAGGTGTGGAGAGCATGAGTTTAACACTCACCCACCTCGCACGGGGCTTTAAATAATTACCTGTCCCAACAGCACAAGGTCTTTGGGATGAGGCCCCCACATGGCACATGGCCTTCCCTACCCCATCTAAAAATGAGTACTGCAGCAATTACCGGACAGAAAAACACGTATCTAATTATGGGAGAGGAGCGAGGAGTTCTGGAATCAGAAATTTCTGAGAACATTATCAGTAAGACTGTAGGCTAACTATAAGTATATATCCTAATTACCTTGACTTGATCATTACACATTGCATGCTTATATCAAAACATCACAAGTACTCCATGAATATGTACAACTATTATGTATCCATAATAACTAAAAATAGGCCAAGAGCATGGCTCACGCCTGTAATCCCAGCACTTTGGGAGGCCAAGGCAGGAGGATCACTTGCGGCCAGGAGTTCACGACAGGCCTGGGCAAGTCAGCGAGATCCCCTACCAAAATAAAATTGTAAAACTTAGCCTGGCATGGTGGCATGTACCTGTTGTCCCAGCTACTCAGGAGGCTGAGGTGGGAGGATCACCTGAGCCCAAAAGTTGGAAGCTGTAGTGAGCTATGATTGCACCACTGCAGTCCAGCCTGTGTGATAAGATCCTGTCTTATAAAAAATAATAATAATTTGGACCAGGCATGGTGGCTCGTGCCTGTAATCCCAGCACTTTGGGAGGTCGAGGTGGGTGGATCACTTGAGGTCAAGAGTTCAAGACCAGCCTGGCCAACGTGGTGAAACCCTGTCTCTACTAAAAATACAAAAATTAGCCAGGCATGGTGGCAGGTGCCTGTAATCCCAGCTACTCGGGAGGCTGAGGCAGGAAAATCGCTTGAATCCAGGAGGGAGAGATCGTGCCATTGCACTCCAGCCTGGGCAACAAGAAGTGAAACTCCATCTCAAAAAATAGTAATAATAATAATTTAAAATTTAAAAATAAATTTAAAGAAAAAGAAAAAAAATAACTATAGCTCAATTGCATGATCCATAGCCAGGGACTTCGTTCCCACCCCCAGCCCCTGTATTTCTTCATAGTCTCTGGCATGCTACAGGGATCTGTAACATTGGCTAATAAAAGTACAATAAATAGCAATAGCTTTAGGAACTAAAGCCAGGTTTTGTCTATGTGTACATATGATGAAAATCTCAGGCAAGCCAACAATTACTATCTCATGCTAGTTTCATCCCCATACAATGTCAATAGTTCTATTGTAAACAGAAATCACTGGCAGGGTTGGGATGAAAAGGATGGCAACATTCCACATTTGGACTGTGTGACGAACTCGCTCCACAACATAAATAACTTCATTTTTTAAAAGAATAATAATCATCAGGGTACATGAGTGCCACCCCTCCATATGACGAAAATTGGTGTGATAGGAAGATGACGAAATGAGCAAACATCCCCTTTGGAGGCTGACTTGAAACCTGAGCCCGAGCCAAGAGTGTTAGCGTTTGAAATCAGTCACTGGCCTGGACTCTAGATCCGCTCCCAGTGACTCAGGGCTATACATAAATCAAATGCCAAAAAGGCCAGCTCACCACCCAGAGGTGCAGCTCCCTGGAACACGCAGAACCAGCAGGGTCTTAGAGGCCCGAAAAAGGCTTTATCCCAGATTTTCAAATCCCAGGACAGCCAAGGCTGGGCGAGACAGGCAACAAGGAAACAAGGTCACTGGGCCAGTGGGGAAGTCCAGGCCTCCAGTGACCCCAGAGGGCCCCGGTCACCAAGAAAGGAAGACTGCATCCCACGCCCACAGAGAGGGGCTGGGCTTAAAGCAAGGACCCATGTGCAGATTCCTGTGTTGGCCCCTCCCGAAGCATGTAGATCAACAGCTGCTATATTCTGAGTACCTACTACTGTGTGCAGAGCACCTACTGTGTGAGCTGCTCACTTGCTGAGTGAACCAGGCCCTGAGCTCCAAAGTGAAAAGGTGATGAGAGGTGCTAGCCTGAATGAAGACCAAGAACAGCACCCTGGCTTTATTTCTGTGGGTGTCTTCATGCGCAAATGCCTTTAGGGTGGTCTTTTTTTCTTTTTTAATGTCTGCACCTAAGTCACACTGACAGTAGTTGATCGTCATCACAAATTTTCATTTTATTTCAATTCCAGGAGGGTAGGTCTCTGAAAGGAGACACTTTTGCCAACTAGGCTAAGCCAAGTTGTGTGAGGGGGACTCTGAGATGATCCTGTTGGTCAGCCGTCCCCCTCGCAACAGGGCGTGCTGAGTGACTGGTCACGAAATTCCCTAAGTTAGTGGATTACTTACTTATGTGGTATGCTTATTCACCAGCCTCATCTGCCTCTTGCTAGGAACCAAGTTCCTTTTTTGTTTGTTTGTTTTTTGAGATAGGGTCTCACTCTGTTGCCCAGGCTGGAGTGCAGTGGTGTAATCATGGCTCACTGCAACCTCCACCTCCCAGGCTCAAGCGATCCTCCCACCTCAGCCTCCTGAGGAGCTGGGACTACAGGCATGCACCACCAAGCCCAGCTAATTTTTTTTTTAATTTTTGGGTAGAGACAAGGTCTCACTATGTTGCCAAGGTTGGTCTCAAACTCCTGGGCTCAAGTGATCCTCCTGCCTCAGCATCCCAAAATACTGGGATGACAGGTGTAAGCCACTGCCCCTGGCCCTATGATTCTGTTTTATTGCCATAGGATGGTTCGGCTGTTCTATAAAAGCGCAGGAACAAACCAATAGCATTTTTCCACTCCTGCCTCCTCCCTCAATAACCTCTACCTTCAAGGAGGTTTCTGGATGCCCAAGTGACAAAAAGTCATCAGTCCCCTTTTTCTCGGCAGGAGAACTGCCCAATCACATGGCCCTACAGCCTAACAGGTGCTGTCAAATCGCTGAAAAGGCAGAAGTTCTTGACAAATCGGTGGCGTCAGAAAATCAATTCCCAAATACCATGTAATTCACTGACAAGCCCACCAGGGCATTCATATTGGACGGGAACAGATTTCTTTTCTGAAAAAGGACAAAGATAAGAGCAAGAAACCTATTTACATTTTGTCTGCAGACCCAAGCTCCTGAGCCAGCGAGGAGGAATCAAGGGAGGTAGTCAGTGTATCGCAAACAACTCGGGCCTGCCAGCGATGAAAATTAATGGGAAGGTAAGAAGCTGCTTTTGATGCTGGAAGAACTCCAGTAAAAACTGGTCTGTACATGGGAACACGGTGTCAGACTCACAGAGAATCAGCTTGTCTGACTTGTGGTTTTCTTGACAACATTCATCTTCTCTTGGCCTGATACAGGGCAATTAGTGCTTGTCAGCTGAATCATGTGTTATTAAGATCATTCAGGCATTTTTTAATTACGGTGAGCGAGACAGACAGTAATGAGATCTCCAGCAACTTTAACTTTCCACTTCCTTTTTAGATAAATCTTAAGCTGCCTTTTTTTTCTTTCTTCCCTACTGATGTTTCAAAAGAATTGTTTATTCCTACAGGTAGATACTTGTAACTCAGCCCCCGTTTCCCCTAACTCCAAGCAAAACATCAAACTGTGGGGGGCTCCCCCAAAATCAATCAAAGACATGTTTCTTAAACATCTGCTCACTCTAATTGGACATGGGATGGGCAGCTGCTCTTTTAAAAATTGCTCTTAGTGGAGAATTTGGTTCTGGGGGGCTCCCTGGGCCCACAGAGCCCCAACCCAGGACCCGGGGGTGGGGGGCCTGGCCTGGCTGGCTTCCCTCCAGTTCCTAAAGGGGTCATGGCCTGTGTTTCATCACGTGAGCCCCACTGTCTTTCCAAAACCTGGTCTTCTTTGTATTAACTCTTCCTGTCACGTGACACCAAAAAAACCAGGATGCATAAAAATGATTTAATCTGCTTATATAGTCTATATTTCATTCTATTTGCTTTTAAATTAACAATTCTCAAAAAGGTTAAAGTACACTACCAGCTTCAGCCTGAATCAGGGTTCATCATTTCTGCCTTTTAAAATGCTCCCTTTACATCAATATTTCACTGAGGGAATCATTGTCCTTTCCTAGGAGATTTCAAATTTTTATGATCCCAGTCCCTACTCTTTACACAGCCAGGAGCCAATGTGATTTCTGAGCTATTCCTGATGCACCATCTGTTTCTTTATGAGGCCAGCAAGAGGGGTCTGGGGAACGGGTGATAAGGAGAAAAGCCCCCACCACTCATTCTTGCCGGGAACGCACACCGTCCTCATTGTGAGCCATCGTTCCAAAGGCACCGAGTCTCAAGAACGCGAACTTCCGAAATTGCCAACGAGCTTTGATCCACAGTGAACGAGCAGGAAGAGAACTTTCTGAAGGAAACTTCTCCAAACCCAACGACCTGTTCCTTGGAGTTTTTTTTTTTTTTTAATGTTCCTTTCAACAGTGCACATTATATAAACGCATTCTGGATATTCTCACGCTTGGAGTTTTTGTGCCTTTAGTTGTTTTTTTAAAATCAGCCTTTTCCTGTAGGTTTTTATACAATTCTAGACAAGGTATATGCTGCGATCCAAAAACGCCTCCACTCCCCCAGCCCCCAGCAAAGCCACCTTTCTCTGCCACAGACCCAGTGGACTCCAGTTTGCCGCCACCCACCACTGAAGTCCACAAGTCAGGAAGTGGGAGAAGGGTCTGAGCGTGACTCTGCGGTCCCCTGTGCGCCCCCATGCAGAAGCAGGTTGTCCTGTGCTTAGAGACCCTGGGAGAACCCCACTCAGCCAGCTGGACACTGCCTTGGGGCAGGAGCTGAACCTGCAGGAATCAATGCTGGAGCTCTACCAAGGACCCTGCGGGTGGCCCACATGGCACCCAGGGGGCCACTTTTACCTCCCAAGAAGGCGAGGCCACAAAAGGAACTGACCACCCTCTACTGGGCCAGCCGGGAGAGCCCACTGTTGGGGGGGGGGTCACACCACACTGGCTGGCTGGGCCCAGGCCTCCAGGGCAGGGGAAGTAAGCCCCAGAAGGCCGAAGACCACTGGAGCAATGGTAAGAGCAGCCTCAACCACAAAGAGGGGCTCCCAGCCGCAGGGAAGCAACTGGGAAAGCCAACGGCTAGAATGCATTGATTCAGAACAATAAAGCGAAAAGTTGCATTATTTTAAAGAGCTAGAAACTAGAACTAAAATAGAAAAGAGGGAGGGGTCCATTCCAATTTCAAAGCAATTTTTAAAGTAGACCACTCTTTGTACAGGGGAGATCTGATGGACAGAAAGACTTTTATGTTAAAGCTATGTGAAGGGGACAGGGGAGGGGGCAAAGGGTTAAGGTTCCCCAAAGCTGAGTGCAAGCATTCCCACTCCCCCACCCCCAACAAGACAACCCCAGGGACTCCTCCTGGGCTCAGATCAAGACTTCAGTTCAGCTGCAGGGAACAGTGTCCTCAAGATATGCTTGAAAAGGCTTTGAAATGCAACAGTTTCAGCTACTTAGGCATATTGGTTTGAGTTCCTACAAAGAACAGACGGGGTCAGGATGGTTCCAGCGCAGTACAAATGGGCTTCTTGCCCTAAAAGAATTCTCGAAAAAAATACCATAGTTACTTCTACTTTAAGATCTCATGACTGGGTGCAGTGGCTCATGCCTGTAATCCCAGCACTTTGGGAAGCCCAGGCGGGTGGATCACCTGAGGTCAGGAGTTTGAGACCAGCCTGGCCAACATGGCGAAACCCCATCTCTACTACAAATACAAAATTGGCCCGGCATGGTGGTGCGCGCCTGTAATCCCAGCTACTCAGGAGGCTCAGGCAGGAGAACTGTGTGAGCCTGGGAGGTGGAGGTTGCAGTGAGCCGAGATCATACCACTGCACTTCAGCCTCGGCGACAGTGAAACTCTGTCTCAAAAAAAAAAAAAAAAGATCTTGTAAGCCGCTGATGCATCTTTTTTTCTCTTTATTAAAAGAATTTTTAGAATCACATTGTATTGAAAAGGATTTGTTTTGTGGCTTGGAAATCGCACTGCTTTGAACAAAACTGCATCAAGATGAGCTTTGCCAGACCCCAGCAGCAACGCAGTAATTGTGGGTCTCAGGCGCACAGGGCCGGCTACTATGACATTCCCCCAACTTGGCCCCAGCCACACCTTGCCAGCCTTAGTGGCAATGACTTCAGTTTCTCAAACTAACTTTTCATCTAGCTAAGCTGCAGCCTGTTGCTGGCTAACTGCGAGGTCGGTCTCTAAAAGGACCCACCCCTCTCCTGGGCACACTCACTGACAGTCACTGCCTGTTTCCCACAAGGAAGTGGCGTTATTCCAAGTTAGTAAAATAACCGAGGGGAGGGGAGGGTCGTGTCCCACAGTAACCGATTTCATTGACTCCTTACTGCAATGTGCACTTCCACACCTACAAAACCAGATGGTTTGTTTTGTTTTGTTGCATTCCTTTTGTGCATATAATTAGTGCAATCATGAAAGAATTAGCATTAGGGCCCTGGAGGACAGGGCTCTCAGCAGACAGTGCTGGAGGGAAGGGGTGTAAACTGGTAAGTGTGGGTAAGCTGGCAGTTCCTACAAATTCACAAACACTTAAGTCCCTGGGCCCACTCCCTCTCCCTATAGGAATGAGTCCTGCAGATCGGCTTCCCCCTGCAGATAAGCTTGCACCTGTGTCAAACGGTATACACACAACATTCTTCAAGGAAGCAACCTGAATAGCTATCAAAATGGAACCAAGTGTATAAAATATACCTATTCATATCATTGAACAATGGGGTCACTTTAACACACACACACACACACACACACACACACACACACAAACTGGAGGGACTTTAATGTACTGATTTGAAAAGTGTAAGAAACACTGTTAATTTTTATTTATTTTGGAAACAGAGTCTCGCTCTGTCACCCAGGCTGGAGTGCAGTGGCGCGATCTCGGCTCACTGAAACCTCCACTTCCTAGGCTCAAGCAATTCTCCTGCCTCAGCCTCCCCAGCAGCTGGGATTACAGGTGCCTGCCACCATGCCCAGCTAATTTTTATATTTTTAGTAGAGACGGGGTTTTGCCATGTTGGCCAGGCTGATCTCAAACTCCTGACCTCAAGTGATCTGCCTTCCTTGGCCTCCCAAAGTGCTGGGATTACAGGCATGAGCCACAGTACCTGGCCTGTTAATTTTAAAAAATAAAAAGCCACTTGCACAAGAGTATGCATAGCATGCTAGGCTATGTGCATACAAAGGAGGGTGACACTGGTGTTTGTTTCTGTGTATATAATGAAACTCTGGAAGGATATACACCAAAAAATCAGCAACAGTGGGTGGGGAGGTAGGCAGATAGGAGACTTTTCTTTATGCTTTGTTTCTGGAACCAAGAGATTATATTACTTGCTTAAAAATAGGCAAGTAATACAAGAAATTCAGTGCAGTTACTGCTATGAATTGTTCCAACTTTTCTGGAAAGTAATGTAATGAAATGTACCCAAAGTCATAAAAATGTGCACACGCTGTTCACTTCTACTTTTAGAAATTTAACCTAAGAAAATAATCAGACATTAAAAATCATAGAAAAGCTGCACGGATGTACAAGGATACCCATTCCAATGTGGTACAGAGTGGTAGTAAGGTCAGAAACTAGAAAAAAGATGAAAAAGAGAAGATCAGAGGCCGGGTGCAGTGGCTCATGCCTGGAATCTCAGCACTTTGGGAGGCTGAGGCAGGCAGATCACTTGAGGTCAGGAGTTTGAGAGGATCAATATGATGAAATATGAGAAATCATATAGTGGAAAACCATGTAACGTCACTTCAAATACAGTGTGTGTGTATATATATATTTAGCTATCACTGAAAGATATTTTCTTTTTTTTATTTTTTTTTAGATGGAGTCTTGCTATATCGCCAGGCTGGAGCACAGTGGCCCGATCTCGGCTCACTGCAACCTCCACTTCCCAGGTTCAAATGATTCCCCTGCCTCAGCCTCCCGAGTAGCTGGGACTACAGGTGCGTGCCACCATGCCTGGCTAATTTTTTCTATTTTAGTGGAGACAAGGTTTCACCATGCTGGCCAGGATGATCTTGATCTCCTGACCTCGTGATCCACCCGCCTCGGCCTCCCAAACTGCTGGGATTACAGGCGTGAGCCACCGCACCCAGCCACAAATCAGTATTCGAAGTGTTACTTCCACTCACCTAGCTTTCTGTTTACATAAGCCCATAAGGAGAAAATCTCTCAATAATGCATCCTGGGACCAAACCATCGGCAGTCATAGGATTCGTGGCCATCTTTACTCCCTTCACCATACTTTCTTGTAGTTTCTTAATCTTTATTTACTCTCATTTTTTGCTTTGTAAAAATCAGAGAGAAAGTCATTTCCATTTTGGAAAAAAAAAAAAAAAAGAGTGCTAAGTAGATGGTTGTTTTTCCTCTATTAGGCAAAAAGTCAGGCCTGAGTAATAAAGGATGAAAGAAATCTCTAAGGGTAGAAAAAGCAGAGCTCCCGGCTAAGGGGCAGAGAGCGGCGCACCTACCCGTGGGCACTGTGGGGAGGGCTCATCCCGTCTCAGGTCCTGACTGGTATTCAGATGAGGTGTCCTCCTGTGAAAGGTACGAGTGATACGCACACACCACAGCTAAAACAGCAAACAAAACACCACGACCTCGAAAGAAGGGAGGGGGAGTAGCAAGCACAGTTTTCATCCTCCCGTAGCTTCCCTTCGCTGTTTGGCACAAACAGTTCTTTGGCTTATTATAGGGCAGTGTAACAAAAATACATTCTAACAGCAATTAAACACCATGTCTAACAGCCAAGTGTTTTTGGTTAATAGAGAGCTCTGCTTATAAGAGAAATCATTGTCTAATGCAAAGCAGCTGAAATCTAAGCCCTCGTCCCTATTTCCCATGAGTGATTAGCAGTATTTTCTAAAAACAACAAAAAACATCACCCCACCGAAGGCCTGGCATGTGGCTGATGGTACGTGAAAGAGCTTGCAAACCGTCGTCAGAGAGGTCTGGGTTTGCATCCTAGCTGTGCATTTAAGGAAAAATGACCCAGGACAAAGGTAATCTTTCTAACCCTCACTTTACTCCTGGTAAGAGAGGGTGTGTACAAGGCCCCAGGCAAGACACTGAGACATGCCCCCCAACTGGACGAGGAGCCCCAATTAGCCTGATTTCTCCTTTTTGACGTCTTCCTGTCATCAAGCAGAATTGTTACAAATTAAAATAGTCTTGTGGCCTGCGCGCGGTGAGTCCCCACTAAAGGGGTGGAATGAGGTCTAACAGCAGCGGTGTCTGCCTTGGTGCTCTGGGACAGGCGGCCCCCCAGCCCGGTGTCAGAAGGTGTGATGCAAGCGCGCTGAAACTCGACTCCACACCATCAAATTATTTCATTTAGGTGCAATTGTTTTCAATGGTATCAACCACGCGGTACCCTCTACAAATGAGTGTGTTGATTTTGCTTCAAATCCTTAGAATCTTTGCTACAACAACAGATTCCCCATCTGTTTCCCCTGAGTTCACGATGCCAGGCTGGAGGGACAGAAACCCAGGTAGAACCTCGGGGTCAGACTGGGCCACACTGAACAGCTTGGGGACCTGGGCCAGTGACTTGACTTCTCCCTGAAAAACCAGGATGATACCACCTCGCAGGTAAACCAGGGCACCTCGCAGAAACGTCCTGAGAATTCAAAGACATCACGATCCTAAAAAGTTCCCAACGGTGCCTGGCACCAAGGCGATGTGCCATAAATACGTCCTTCCTCTGTGCGTGCGTCCTGCTCCTCAGCTACCGGTGGAGTTTAGAGAAAAGTTCGAGGGCTCCCAGGGAGCTCCAAATCATCATGTTTCCGCTGCTTTTTAAGTAAAATGGAGTTAATACTATCTGCCTTCCAGTCACCTTTAAGGATGCGGTGAGGATTAATTGAATAGGACATATTAAGCCCTTATTTCCTCAGAGAGAGACACCAAAGAAGCGCAGGATATTATTCTATCAACGGCCTGCACGGAGATCCTCTCCATAACTGGCATGAAAGGAATGTACCATTTCACTCCCATCCTGCCTGCAATAATCCTAATTCAATTAAGCCAGAAATCTCATTCTGAGAAGCACTCTTGTTTCATGGGCAATATGAAACCATTCCAGACTCCTGGCCCAGAGAATATGAAATATGATTTACAGTTTACTCTTTTCAAAGCATCCTCAATAGTCTAAGACTACATGAGGCAAGGGAATGCAGGCACTGTGGGCCTCTTTATTTCAGCAGTATTCCTGTGCTCATTTTCCTGTAGATAATTCACTGATACGGAACAGAAACAGAGGCAAGTACCTATATTATTCTATCAAAAGGAAGAACCTGGCCGGATGCAGTGGTCACTTTGGGAGGTCGAGGTGGGTGGATCACTTGAGGTCAGGAGTTCAAGACCAGCCTGGCCAACATGGTGAAACCGTGTCTCTACTAAAAATACAAAAATTAGCCAGGCATGGTGGCAGGCACCTGTAATCCCAGCTACTCGGGAGGCTGAGGCAGGAGAATCGCTTGAACCCGGGAGGTGGAGGTTGCAGCGAGCTGAGATCGGGCCGCTGCACTCCAGCCCGGGTGACAGAGTGAGACTCTGTCTCAAAAAAAATAAAAAATAAAAAAGCTCAGAGATTTTAAAAAGGATACCCACATGATTAAAATGGTACATTGTAAAACCTAAGTAAATAAATAAAATAAAAAGTAAAACCAACATAACTTTAGTATTCTCTAACAGAGAGGGGAAAAAAATAGTCTCATCTTGAAAACTTTAACCTAGAAGTGCAAAAAAGGCCTAAATCCTATTGACACATACACACACAAAAACAGATAGTGTACGTGGCTTTATTTTTCATAATATTTCACGCATACAGAAAAGTATAAATTCCTATGTACCTAACACACAGCTTTACCAAATTTTATCATTTTGTCATATCTGCTATTTTTCAAAAAATAAAACATTATCATAGAAGCCCCCACTCTATCTTCTTTAGTCTCATTTTCTCCTCTCCACCTTCAAAATAATCACTTTACAGATTCTTCCCCCCAAAAAAAATCCTTCTATGGGCCGGGCGCAGTGGCTCATGCCTGTAATCCCAACACTTTGGGAGGCCAAGGTGGGTGGATCATTTGAGGTCAGGAATTCAAGACCAACCTGGCCAACATGGTGAAACCCCATCTCTACTAAAAATACAAAAATTAGCCGGGCGTGGTGATGGGCGCCTGTAATCTCAGGTACTCGGGAGACTGCAGCATGAGAATCACTTGAACCCAAGAGGCAGAGGTTGCAGTGAACTGAGATCATGCCACTGCACTCCAAACTGGGCAACAGAGAGAGACTCTGTCTCAAAAATAAATAAACAAATAAAATATCCTTCTATGTCTGCTAGATCTTTAATAACATAAAGTCATTGCTTTGCATCTTGAACTCACAGAATCACACTGCACACAACCTTCTTTTCTTTCTTTTTTTTTTGAGATCTTGGCTCACTGCAACCTCCACTTCCAGGGTTCAAATGATTCTCCTGCCTCAGCCTCCCGAGTAGCTGGGATTACAGGCACACACTGCCATGCCCAGTTAATTTTTGTATTTTTAGTAGAGACGGGGTTTCACCATGTTGGCCAGGGTGGTCTTGAACTCCTGACCTCAGGTGATCCGCCCGCCTTGGCCTCCCAAAGAACTGGGATTACAGGCGAGAGCCATGGCACCCATCCCACACAATTTTCAACAGCGCTTTCCTGTGCAAGGCCATACTGGCGACCATACATGCCACCACCACCCTTACTTCTACTAGATGCCACCTGATGGGGGCCAGCACCACCCACGCACATCTGCGTCCTTCCGGCTCTTGCACTCCCATGGAATATATGACAACAGACACTCCTGTACCTGTCTCACTGTGCACATGTCCAAGGTCGCCTCTAAGATGCATGTTTCATCTCGGAAGGAGGCTGCTCTGCTGTGCTGCAGGCACCTCCACCAAGTGGCTCTCCAGTGGCCATCCTGCTCACTCTTTTACCAACAGGACACACGGCCCCCTGCTTCTACTGCCCTGCCAACCACCTCTACATGCAGACTTAAGATTCTGCCACTATGATGGGTGTTTAAAAAAAAAAAAAAAGGCTTTTTAAAAATTATTTTTTAGAATTATCATGTAACTGAGTACATCACTTCTTAGTCCTCACTACAGGACCAAATTCAGTTAAGCAGAGGCCTGTATTCTGCTGATGAGCCAGGTATTCCCCGGCAGAGCAAGGCAGTCATGAAAAGGTAGCAGGATCTCCTGAACCACAGATGCTAGGATCACACAGTAAAATGCTTCAGAAAGAGGGGTGCAGAGAGCAACAGGAATGCTCTCCAATGGCCTGTGGCAGGTTTTGGAGAAGAAAACATGACAGGGAACAGGGGTGTCCGCCCTGCTCTGGGCAACACCCGCTCTCCTACTCATCTGCAGCCCCTGGCGGCTAGGTCTATCCAAGGCACCAGCAGGTGAGCTCAGCTTCAGGAAATAGTTACGAAACTGACATGTGCGTGGAACTAGGCAAGGCGCCTTACTATTTATTTACAGACTTCATAAGCATCTATTCTAAAATTACTCACTACCAATTTTACAAAGCAAAACTCTATACTGTCCTCGCAGCTTTAGCTGAAAACAACTTTAAAAGGGGAAAAATGAAAACTAGACCACAAAGGGTTGGAAAAATCTTGCAGAACCAGCTCTGCCACTTAAGGTTGTTTGCCACTCTGTAATCCACGTCGAGCTAATTGTAAGATTTCCCTGTAAATTCAGACTCTTGAGGTTTTCACAGGAAATAATCTGAGAAGAGTCCTCAGCTTCCCTCATCCATTAATTTCTAGACAAGAGTTTTACAAAAGGCAGAAAAGAAACAGCCCTGACTGGAGTATCGCACATCCTAAGGAAAGAATGTCCTGCTTTGAGCCTGGAGAGAAATAGCACCACCCCTCTTTAAAACTAAACATCAGGGAATGTCTCATGCCTGTAATCCCGGTACTTAAGAGGCCAAGGCGGGTGAATTGCTTGAGGCCAGGAGTTCGAAACCAGACTGAGCAACATGGTGAAACACTGTCTCTACAAAACAACAACAACAAAAATACAAAAATTAGCCCGGTGTGGTGGGTGCGAGCTTGTAGTCCTAGATACTCAGGAGTCTGAGGTGGGAGGATTGCTTGTGCCCAGAAGGTTGAGGCTGCAGTGAGCTAGGATGGTGCCACTGCACAACGGCCTGGGTGACAAAGGGAGATGCTGTCTTTAAAACAAAACAAAACAAACAAACAAACAAAAAATACTAAACATCAGGACCTGCATAGCCTCATGAGCTGCAGCGGGGGTGAGACAGCTACAAAGAGCAAAGGGGTGAGGACACAGGATGGAACGCTACAGGTGCTCAAATGGCCCACAGGGAGCCGGTCTCAGGAGGGGGTCAGAAGAGGCACTGGGGAGGGAAGGCACGGCGGGGGGCAGCGGGGGGCACGAGGAGCCGCCTTCCCAGGGTGGTGGTTCTGCAGGTCACCTGGAAGGGGATGGCAGACAAGCTGCCCACCACGGTGGGAAATAAGGACACAGGGGCGGAGTGCAGGGGGTGGAGCACGTCTTAGCAAGAGGATTTAAGATTTGGCGGAGGGGAGCCACGGGAAAGCTGAAGCCAGGTTTACATTCCTGGGAAACGCCAGAGCCTGGCCTCTCCTGCACTTCCTCTGCAGCCTGTGAGCTCCCGCCCACCTGCTGTGGCTCGCACGTGTGTCCTGCCGTCTTCCATGGTGTCCTGAGGACACAGAGGCTTCCCGCGTGTGCACACCAACGCCTCTTCCCGCCCTGCTGGCCACCTGACCTTGTTTGACCTTCTAACATGCTGGTTTCCCTCCCCCGCCCCACCAGCCACTCCCTTCCCACGCCCCCCAAATGCTGTGCTCACCCCACAGCCTCAGCCCTGGGCCTCCGGCTCTTGCCTTCAAATTCCATCCTTCAGGGATGCGTTGACGCAAATGCCAGGCATTAGGAGACCTGTGGCCAATTCCGACCTTTTCCCCTCAACCTCTTGTGTTCAGTTCACGTGTTTATTAAGCACCTACTATGTGCCAGGCACTGTGCTGGGCAATGAAAACTCAGCCCAGACAGGACAGACCCACTCTGTCTCTTACTCAAGGGGTCTGAAAGGCACCGTCCTCCGGACACACTGACGCTCCTTCCGCCACCTGGGGCTCTGACACAGCCCCTCCGCCACAGGTCACGTACGCATGAGGCTCATCCTGGTCTCCCCCTGCCTGCCCCCACCAGCCATTCCCACGTCCCAGGTGGCATGACTCTCACTCCTTCTGGCCTTTGCTACCTGCCCAAGTCCATGCCCCAGGCCCTTTGCCCCCTCACCCGCCCTCCGAAGCCAGGAAGTCTCCGCCCCAGCCGCACCATCTCCTGCGGAAGCGTCTCCCAGGGCATGGCCCAGATCATGCCTACAGCTCTGCTGGCATCTAGGGGCCTCTCCTCTCCTGTTCCCGCCCAGGTTTCCAGCCCTCTCCCCACTCTCCCGTTCAGATCCAGTCCTCAAAAGCATCGGTGCGCAAGGCCCTCCTGCTGCCGTTCTGTCCCTTCCCAAGCCACTGCTCCCATCCCCCCACAACAAATGGCCCCAGACCTTTAACTCCCACATCAGAGGGTTCCCCTCCTGGGAGCCTCTCTCCATCACTCCCTACAGCCAGCTCTGCCCTGTCAACCCCTAAAGCACTTCATCATCCACTCTGAGCTTTGCGGCTGATGGTATTTAACTAAAACCAACTCCTGCTTCAGTAACCCCACCCATGAAGGTCTCATTGCCAAGTGAGGGGCTCCAAAAATCAGGATCATCCGGTTTGCAGTGGACACAGGGCACAGGGCTGGGTGCCCAGTGGCTGTTCCATCCCAGGGCACCAAGCGCTAAGGTGCCTGTCCTCAGTGTGTAAGATGAGCAAAGGGTCCCCAACACACAGACATGCCAGGTCCCTGGGGGAAAAGACTGAGACAGGAGAAAACAGCAAGTACAAGACTCTCCCCAGGAAATGCCAACACATCACGGCAGCCCACAGGAGGAGGCATCAGCCCAAGACGAGGCCAAGGCTCAGCCAGGGACAGCAAAGGACAAAAGCCAGCTCCACCACAGGCCTACACAGGTGCCGTAAAGGGACTGGGGATGGATGCGACAGGTTTTAACTCTACAGAAGGAAACTCGGGTCCCCAGATAAGTCTAGAAGGACTGGACTCTGGATTCCTCAACACGGAGACAGCAGCTAAAGGCGCAAGTGAATGATTCTACACACAAGTTGGCTTAAAAAGAGAAAAGCTCGCCTGTAATCAAAGCACTTTGGGAGGTCAAGGCAGGAGGATCGCTTGAGGCTGGGAGTTTGAGATCAGCCTGGGTAACATAGCGAGACCTCATCTCTATTTTTTTTTAAAAAGAGAGGCCAGGCACAGTGGCTCATACTTGTAATCCCAGCACTTTAGGAGGCCAAGGCAGGCAGATCACTTGCGGTCAGAAGTTCAAGACCAGCCTGGCCAACATGGTGAAACCCCGTCTCTACTAAGAGCTGAGATCGTGCCACTGCACTCCAGCCTGGGTGACACAGCGAGACCCTGACTCAGGAAAAAAAAAAAAGTTGCATTTGGACTTTGAGTTGATTTGATTTTCCGTGGTGATCATGAATGCGTTCTGTATTCCTGTGGCGTTTTGCTTCCATATGCTTAATTCTCTATCATGGAGATGCATTAACAGCGATAGATGAAACATCAGGTTGCTTACTGGGAGGTACCTTCCAGAATGCGTATGACAGAGCCAGCACGGGCAGCAGCATCCCGCTCTTTCAGAGGACACTTTGGATGCTCAGTTTCCCAGGCAGACTGTTTATTAAGCGTGGCCGCACAGAAGCCCTCCCCTCCCAGTGTGCCTGCGGTGACCTGGCTGAAGCCACACACCACGTGCTGAGGTGTCGTGGCTGGGGCAGACCTAACACCTGTGCCTCTTGTGGCTGCCGTGTGTGGTCACAGGTGAGAACGGGTTGGCAGGTGGGCCCCTGATGGGATTCTGAGAGCACAGAGTGAGCACCTCCCTTGATGCCTGGGGCAGGGTGAGCGCCTTACAAAACCCTTGAGTGTGTCCGCTGATCAACACTTACTCCAGCCAGTCCTTCCCTTCTCTGATCTTTCTGGATTTCAGATAATTTGCGTTTCTCTCTCTCTTTTTTTACTTTTATTTTTTCAAGACAGAGTCTTGCTCCGTCTCCCAGGCTGGAGTGCAGTGGCACAATCTCAGCTCACTGCAGCCTCTGCCTCCCAGGTTCAAGCCATTCTCCTGCCTCAGCCTCCCGAGTAGCTGGGATTACAGGCACCACCACGCCCGGCTAGTTTTCGTATTTTTAGTAGAGATGGCGTTTCGCCATGTTGGCCCGGCTTGTCTCGACCTCCTGACCTCAAGTGATCCACCCACTCTGGCCTCCCAAAGCACAGGGATTACAGGCGTGAGCCACTGTACCCAGCCCCAAATACAACTTTTATGAAACTTTTTGAAACTTCTTATTCCTATATATCAGTTTCCCCCAAAGGCTGCCACGGCGCTGCCTTTGTAGGTTTTTAAGTCAATAAAATGCTTAGAGGGCAAAGTAGAACCACCTTTAACTCAACGTTTTGTGCCTTGTATCGTGTACACTGACTCAGGATTGAAATTCTCCTGATTTCATTGTTACCAACAATTTATTTAATGAGCTGTTCATTGTCTCAACAGTGAATGATCAGCAAACAACTATGCCTGCGCATTTATCTACTCTTAATTTTTTTTTTAAGAGATAGGGTCTTGCTCTGTCACCCAGGCTGGAATGCCGTGGTATGATCATGACTCACTGCAGCCTCCAACTCCTGCGCTCAAGTGATCCTCCCACCTCAGCCTCCCAAATAGCTGGGACTACAGGCAAGTGCTACCACAACTGGTTAATTTTTGTTCTTGTTGAGACAGCGTCTCACTCAGTCACCCAGGCTGGAGTGCAGTGGTGCAATCCCAGCTCACCGCAACCTTTACCTCCCAGGTTCAAGAGATTCTAGTTCCTCAGCCTCCCAAGTAGCTGGAAATACAGGTGTGCACTACCACACTCAGCTAGTTTTTTTTTTTAAGTAGAGACGGGGTGTCACCATGTTGGCCAGGCTGGTCTCGAACCCCTGGCCTCAAGTGATCCACCCACCTCAGCCTCCCAAAGTGCTGCAATTACAGGCGTGAGCCACCACGCCCAGCCTAATTATTATTTTTTTAGTAGAGATGGGGGTCTCACCATGTTGCCCAGACAGGTCTCAAATTCCTGGGCTCAGGCAATCCTCCCACCTCAGCCTCCCAACATGCTGGGATTACAGATGTGAGCCACCATGCCTGGCCTCCTCTAGTTTAATCTGAGACCTTGAAATAAATGTTCCAGTCTGCAATAAAGGGTCCCATATGACTTTTTTTTGACCTGAGGCTGTAAAACAGCATTCCAAATCTCTCTTCCTTTGGTCGCCTGCCTTGCCAAGGTCTCTCAAAAACACGTGCTGCTTTCCCCTGAATCCACTGAAATGGAAGTCTCATGAGGGCCAGTGGGGTCGTTTGTTTCAGCACTAATCCCCAGTAGCTACCATTGTGCCTGCTCTCACTCAACAAACCATAAAACGTTAGCTTAATGAATGAGTGCGCACGTCCCGTCCCGTGGTGGCCATCATTAAATAGCATGCTGGTATCTCCACACTCCAGGATGCACACACACCCTTAGGCGTTCACAAACATCCTGAGCCTGCCGAATGCATAAGAATGAACGTGGAAACGATCGGACGCTGGCTGCCCCCAGAAGTACAGGCTGCGTCATTGCTGTCTGACGGGGGACTCCCTTGTCATTTGACAATAATACACTAAAGTAGACAGGATTGCCAGTAAACATTTAACAGCATGAGAAACATGATAACTCCACACAGCGCACTTCTTAAAGGAGCAGCTAGGCAATTTCAGCTGAAAGAAATGAAGATTTAACTTAGCTAGTCTGCACAAACATCAGTACCTCTACCGTATCAGGAAATATGTTCTCAAAAGGTCATGTGCACACACATCCACTACAAAGAAGAAAAACAGTTGTTCTGGGTTTCTTGACAAATCAGAACAACCAGTCTATAATAACAGCAACTGCTGGTGGGCATCTGTAGCTCAACAAACAGGACGCTGTGCACCTGGCCTCCCCACCAAGGTTCCACAAGGGGACCTCAAAATGGTGGCGGGGTAAGGACTGGGCAGCCAAGGCAGGGGGAACCCGGGCCCCAGGCTCCTCTTCTATCTCCCAGGGCCGAGGCTATGGCAAAGCCTCATTCTGTCTGGGTTTTGGTATCTTTGTGATAAACTGAGAGGATTGGTCCAATTTTGGTCCGATTCTACAAAACATTTTAAAAAATGATATACATCATAAATACCGTATAGGAGATAGTATTTCCCTTTTTCACTTTTTTAGAAATAATTAAGGTGACTCATTAAATATTAATATATCCCCCATCATGAAGCACCCCCAGTTGAAACATGAAGCTTAAATAATTATTAAAAATAACTATCTATTAGGCTGGGCGCAGTGGCTCATGCCTGTAATCCCAGCCCTTTGGGAGGCCAAGGCAGGTGGATCACCTGAGGTCAGGAGTTTGAGACCAGTCTGACCAATATGGTGAAACCTCATCTCTACTAAAAATATAAAAATTAGCTGGGCATGGTGGTATAGGCCTGTAGTCCCAGCTACTTGGGAGGCTGAGACAGGAGAATTGCTTGAACCTAGGAGGCAGAGGTTGCAGTGAGCCAAGATAGCACCCCTGCACTCCAGCCTGGGCGACAGAGCGAGACTCCGTCTCAAAACAAAACAAAACAAAACAAAACAAAAATAATTATCTATTAGGGAAATGCAAATCAAAACCACAATGAGATACCACCTTAAACCCACTAAGATGTCTACCATTAAAAAAGAAAAAAATCCAGGCTAGGCAAGGTGGCTCACCCCTATAACCCCAGAACTTTGGGAGACCAAGGCAGCAGGATCGCTTGAGCTCAGGAGTTCAAGACCAACCTGGGCAACACAGCAAGACCCCGTCTCTACAAAAAAATATAAAAATTAGTGGGGTGTGGTGGTGCGCACCTATAGTCCCAGCTACTCAGGAGGCTGAGGCGGAGGGACTAATAGAGCCAACGAGGTCAAGGATCCAGTGAGCCATGATTGTGCCACTGCACTCCAGCCTGGGCAACACAGTGAGATTCTGTCTCAAAAAAAAAAAAAAAAAAAAAAAACCCAGGAAATGACAAATGCTGGCGAGGCTGTGGAGAAATTGGAACCCTTGTGCACCGCTGGTGGGAATCTAAAATGGTGCAACCCAAATAGAATTACCATAAGACCCGGCAATTTCACTTCTGGGTATAAACTCAAAAATGAAAACTGGGTCTTGAAGAGATATATACACACCAGAGTTCACACAGCGTCACCAGAGCCAAATGGTAGAAGCAACGCAAGCATCCACTGATTGATGAATGAATACACAAAATGGGGTATACACACACCACGGAATATTGTTCAGCCTTAGAAAGAAAGGAAATTCTGACACAAGCTACAACATGGAGGAACTTTGACACTGTCCTAAGTGAACTGAGCCAGTCACAGAAAGACAATACTGTATGACTCCACTTAGACGAGGGACCTAGAGTGGTCAAAAGCATAGAGACAAAGTGGAATCATGATTGCCAGGGCATGGTGGGGAAGGAAGAATAGAGTGTTATTGTTTAATGGGTGCAGAGTTTCAGTTTTGCAATATAAAAAGAGCCCTGGCTGGGCGTGGTGGCTCACACCTGTAATTCCCACACTGTGGGAGGCTGAGGGGGGCGGATCACTTAAGGCCAGGAGTTTGAGACAAGCCTGGCCAACATGGCGAAACCTTGTCTCTATTAAAAATATAAAAATTAGCTGGGTGTGGTGGCACATGCCTATAATCCCAGCTACTCGGGAGGCTGAGGCAGGAGAATCACTTTAACTCAGGAGACAGAGGTTGCAGTGAGCCAAGATCGTGCCACTGCACTCCTGCCTAGGCGACAGAACGAGACTCCATCTCAAAAAAAAAAAAAAAAAGAACTCTCAAAAGACTAAGACACATGAACCAGTCCCAGCGGGACTCTCGAATCTCACTTGGATTTTCTTGTTCTGATTGAAACAAATTTTTTTTTAATTATGACATTTGTGGGAAAGTGGCAGTTTGATACTGGATAGCTGATATTGATGAATTTTTGTCATTTTTCGAGGGTGTGCTAATGGTATTGTGGTTGTACTTTTTGCAAAGTCCTTCTCTTTTAGAGATACACACTGATGTATCTATGGATGGCATAAGATAGGATGTCTGGGATTTGTTTCAAAATTTAAGTCGGGTGAGCGACGAGAAAGTTACAGATAAGACAAGGCCAGCGACAAGTAAATAATTATTGAAGCTGAGTCACGGACACAAAAGCATTCATGATCTTCTTCTGTTTGGGTATATATTTGAAATTTTCTGTAATAAGTTAAAAAAATACATGAAATGCAATTATTGCAGTGAAAAAGAATAACGTGAAGCCACATTTTCCTGATAAGTTTAGAAATACGGGTCTTTATCCTCTCTGAGCTCTAAACTTTGGGTGTGACATTTACACACACACACACACACACCGGGGACTTACGATGGGAAGGAAAGGAACACCGTGGTCTCCACAACGAGCCTGATGATGAAACGTGTTCGGGGCACACTTGCAAATTACACCAGGCTTAATATGTCCCTCGATGTAAATTAAGTCAGTGTGAAATCCCACCTTTTTATAGGCAGGAGGAAAAACCCACCTTTTTATAGGCAAGTCAGAGGAAAGGGGGCAGGTTCTAAGCCAGCCCAGCAGAAGGGCCTTCTTAGAAACTGCCTTCCCAGTCTCTGTGCTGGGGACTTATGGAAAGGATCACATTTCACAGGCAGCAGCTGAAGGACAACCGCAGGCTGGAAGGGCAGGCGGAGGAGGCCACTAGTGGCCTGGTGTCAACCGTAAAGCCAACTGCACAGCGTGCAGGTCCCGCCTACAACAACACACAATGTATTTATTATATTCTAGGGACCCCCCAGACTGGAAGCTCTTGGAGGATTAGAAGAACCTTGACCTTCATACCCCCGAGACCAAGAGGAGTGTCTGCTCCATGGCTAGATGCTCCATAGATGTTTCTTGAGTTTCTATGTCAACAGACATCATCAATCCATTTATTCAGAGAAAAAAAAAAATCCAAAGGAAATAAATCAAAACACTACGGGTGGCCGGGCGCAGTGGCTCATGCCTGTAACCCCAACACTTTGGGAGGCCAAGGTGGGTGAATCATATGAGGTCAGGAGTTTGAGACCAGCCTGGCCAACATGGGGAAACCCCATCTCTACTAAAAATACAAAAACTTGCCGGGCATGGTGGCAGGCGCCTGTAATCCCAGCTACGTGGGAGGCTGAGGCAGGAGAACCGCTTGAACCCGGGAGGTGGAGGTTGTAGTGAGCCGAGATTGTGCCACTGCACTCCAGCCTGGGCCACAGAGTGACACTCCGGGAGGTGGAGGTTGCAGTAAGCCGAGATCGTGCCACCGCACTCCAGCCTGGACCACAGAGTGAGACTCCGTCTCAAAAAAAAAAAAAAAAAAAAAAAAGTTAGGGGTGATGATAACTCTGGTACTGGGATTATGAGTGACTGACACATGGCTACCAGCCAGCCTGGGCATGCAGAAATCTCACTAGCCCACAAGCACCAGCATCATCAAATCAGGACTGGTCAGGACTTCTCCACCCCACCCCACCCCACCCTACATGTGCCCCTGCAGCACTGAGCCCCCAGTCCTCCGCCTGTCCCACCCTCAGTAGACAGGGGCACCCAGGGGGCCAACCAGCACCAAAACCAGCTTTGCAGCCCAGCATCTGCAGTGCATGCAGGGCAGGCAGTTTGTTAAATTCAAATGACTGAACCATTTCCATTCCAAAAGATTGGGGAAAAAAACGGGTTGCAAATTTGCACCTGTTACTGGCTCTTAACAGCTAACTGCTAAATGTGGAAACACAGCTTCCACTTAGTAGACTCTGTTCTTTAGAGAATCAACTATTACGCAGAGACGCCATTGCACTTGAAACCATCTGCCAGACATTAAAAAAGTGACCACGAGTATGTGTGCAAGGACTGGTGGGCGCAGCTAAAGGAAAATGTGCCAATTCCCACGACCAGCAGGCACGGGTCAGAAATGTGGGTTCGAAGGAGCAGGGTGGCTGAGATCCGCTCTAAAGCAGGTCAGGACCTCACACATTCAGAGATGCAGATTTGTAGAGACAAAAAAACTAGTGCAGTCCGGGTGCAGTGGCTCAGCCTATAACCCCGGCACTTTGGGGGCCTGAGGCAAGAAGATCGCTTGAGGCCAGTTCAAGACTAGCCTGTCTCTACAAAAAATTTAAAAATTACCGGGCATGGTGTTGCCCACCTGTCCTCCCGGAACCTCATAGGCTGAGGTGGGAGGATCGCTTGAAACTACAAGGTCAAGGCTGCAGTGAGCTACGGCCGCACCACTGCACTCCAGCCTGGGTGACAGAGCAAGACTCTGTCTCTTTAAAAAAAGGAAAGAGAGAAGGAGAGGGGAAGGAAGGAAGGAAGGAAGGAAGGAAGGAAGGAAGGAAGGAAGGAAGGAGGAAGGAAGGAAGGAAGGAAGGAAGGAAGGAAGGAAGGAAGGAAGGGTGGGAGGGAGGGAGGGAGGAAGGAAGGAAGGAAGGAGAGAGAAAAAGAGAGAGAGGAGAAAGGACAGGACAGGACAGGAAAGGAAAGAAAAGGGAGGAAAGGAAGGAAAGAAAGACTAGTGCAACCCTCTAGTTTTACAGATGAAGAAACTGAGGCTCACAAAAGAGCAGTGGCTAGCCCCAGGCCCTGGGACAGGTGATGGCAGGTGACACACTGAACTTAGCTCACCTCTCCCCTGGGACCCCACAGAGTATCCCTCTGCCGTGCCACACAGCAGAAACTCACCCTTCATATTGTTTGTTTATGTTTTAGGTGTGATCGTGGTATTAGGTATTTTTTTTGAAGTGATATTATCTTTTAGAGATACATACTGAAATATTTATGGAGAAAATAATATGATGTCCTTTTCAAAATCCCAGGAGTAGGTAGGGGCAGAGATGAAACTAGACAGGCCGATAGCTCGGAACTGATCATGCTGGGGGCAGCACACAGGGTTCATTATTCTCACCTCATGTGTGTTTGAAATCTTCCACCAGGAAAACATTTTCTTAAGAATCTGTTCAAAATACCAAACAGCGACAATGCATCTATCCCCTTCAAGGAGAGTCTCTGCTACTAATCTGGGCCTTCCAAAAAAAGAAGAGGATAGGAGAGGGGAGAAGTGGGGAGAGACAGAGGGAGAGAGGAAAAGGCAGGCAGAAACAGAGAGACAGAAAGAGAGAGACAGAGAGAGGAAGGAAGGGAGGGAGGGAGGGAGGGAAGGAAGGAAAAAGAAAGGGGAAGCGAAAAAAAGGAAGGAAAGAAGGAAGGAAGGAGCAAAGACAGACAAAGGAAAGAAGGAAATAAGCCAAGAAAAGAGAAAGAAAGAGAAGAAAGAGGAAAGAAGGAAAGAAAGAGGCAAAGAAAAAAGAAAAAGAAAGGATCGAGAGAGAGAGAGAGAGAGAGAGAAGCAACCTTCTGCTAGGATCTTAAAGATACTACCCATGAAGCCTTCTGGCTGGGAAAAGTTTTCAAAAAGCACCATTGCTCAATAAGAAGAGGGAACATATTCAACAAGTTATCAAGTCTGCAGAGAGAACAAGCCATGTCAGTATGAGATCATTAAATCAGCATTCTGGCAAAAAACAGTATTTCCAAACGTTCTGATGACAGCTGGATCAAACCCGCCAATACCTGACAGTAATAAATACAGTTATTTGGGAAGAAAAATAGGGAGTGACCTTACAGCTCCACTGAAATAGGCCAAATACGGGAAGCTTGAGGCGGTAGGAAATGGAAAAGAACAGCTAATATTTGGCAAGCTTCCTTGATGATCAACAAATTAAAATGTTAAGGAAGCAATTTGTTGAGAAAAGATATTTTTAAAAGAAGCTGAATCACGCAGGTTCAGCCCCGGATACGGTCAATTGGTAATTTTTAAATCATTTTTTAAAAGTTAATGTGTTCAGCCTCTAGAAATGGCATTTGAGACATCGCTGAGTTAATCATAAGCTGCCTCTCCCCCAGCTCAGGTGCAGGGAGGGATGCCTTCGCTGAGTTACTCTAGGGCTCTGCTCTCAACCTCTGGCTCAGCAGGGACTGCAAACCCAGCTCTCATGGGCAGTGCCTTTAGTGACAAGGGCATAAACAAAACTATAGCCTGAAGTCGAGCTAGAGTTTCCAAAGGCCCTCTGGTTGCCGGTCCATTTTCAATCATTAGCCACCTGACCTACTTCCAAATCTAGAAAGCCAAACAATACCGGATTTCTTCATTTAAAATACTGCTGGTTTTCACGACGCATGAAGGGAAGACTTTCTTGTGATTAAACAGCCATTCCCTGGGAGACCGAGGGGAGCAGATCACCTGAGGTCAGGAGTTTGAGACCAGCCTGGCCAACATGGTGAAACCTAGTCTCTACTAAAAATACAAAAATTAGCCGAGCGTGGTAGTGAGTGCATGTAATCCCAGCTACTCAGGAGGCTGAGGCAGGAGAATCTCTTCAACCTGGGAGGCGGAGGTTGCAGTTAGCTGAGATCTCGCCACTGCACTCCAGCCTGGGCCACAGAGCAAGACGCCATCTCCAAAAAAAAAGCCATTCCCATTCTAAGGGCCAAAGTATACCCTCACTAAACCACCACAGCTCACAACTAACTCACTCAACATAGGGCTCACTGAGCAATTGCTGTTGTGGGTGCTAAGAACAAAGTCATTGTTTTCAGAATTCAAACATTCTTTCGGGCGTAAGGAGTGGAAGACACAGGTTTTGTAAGTAGGGGATCATGTGCAGATAAGTCATTGAAGGAGAAAAAGTCAGGGAAGGGGGTAGGGACCAAGAAGGGATGGGTGAGGATGGCTCTTCTGAGAAGGGGACATGTGAGCTGAGACCTAAGAAAGTAAAACCTAACCATCACAAACCAAAGTCGGCCTCTAAAATGGGATCCCCACCACCAACCCCAAAACCAGATACTACAATGCTCTTGGCCGGGTTTTTAGCCATATGCTTGGTTAGCTGCTGCTTAACTTTGTTCTTAAGGAATCTACATACCGCATTTTTTTTTAAAGCAGGTTCCCTGGTAAGAAACCCTACTCCTCAGAAACAACAAAAATAGTATGTTCTGTTTTCTCTTTTTTTGAGACAGAGTCTCACTCTGTTGCCCAGGCTGGAGTACAGTGGCACCATCTTGGCTCGTTGCAACCTTCACCTCCTGGGTTCAAGTGATTCTCCTGCCTCAGCCTCCCAAGGAGCTGGGAGGACAGGTGCGTGCCACCACATTCAGCTAATTTTTGTATTTTTAGTAGAGACGGGGTTTCACCATGTTGGCCAGGCTGGTCTCGAACTCCTGACCTCAAGTGATCCGCCCACTTCAGCCTCCCGAAGTGCTGGGATTACAGGCATGAGCCACCACCCCCGGCCCTTACTGTAAAATGACCATGATGAAGCTGATCTCTACAAATACACCAGGAGGAAGAGCTAAGGGGGAAAAAAAATTCCCTGCAAAAAAAAGAAACAAAGCTCCTTGCAATTATGCAAAGCTATAGCATAGCTAAGTCATTCTGAGCTAAGTCAACCTAGCGGGGTGATGGCCTTGCGAACAGGGTCATCCGACCCAGCCAGACAAGCTCCGTCTTTCCCTTCCTGCCTCACTCATTTCTGAAAAGACAGTTCCAGTTTAAAGTAACCCAGCAAATTCATCCTCGACGAGTGAAACCCCATCCTCGCTTCACCTGACTCAAAGCGTGCGCTGCTTTCTTTAATTCAAAACAGCTGATTTCGGAGGCCTCCAGTCCTCATTTTTCATCTGTCCCCATCATACCAAAAGCAGACTATGTAAGTAAGGGTGGTGAAAGGCCTTTCTGTGCTGAAAACATATTTTATGTATTGAAAAATAGTTGGTGGCCATGCATCTTAACTCCTGAAAAAGAAAATAGTTATTTCTTTTTATTTCTGCAGATATTTCAAAAATATGATAGGTATTGAATGCTAGGCCTGCAACAGGCAAAATGCCCTGTGGGAGGTGCCGGGGTTTCAGAGTCAAGCACAGCCCCCAATCAGATAAGCCAAGGCCTGGGAGAGGGAGGACATCAGGACCCAGGTGACGCTAACACCGGGCGGGTAAGGGCAGGAACATGACGCAGGCCCAAAAGTGGCCCACGGCGGGGGGTACGGGGCAGGACAGAGTCCACCTGCTGGAGAGGATCTGAAGGGCCTCGTCCTAACAGAAACAGGAACAGGAGCTGGGCAGGACTTCAGAGGCTGAAGGATGGGAGAGGCAGGGTGCGCCCGGGAGGAGGCACAGCTTGAGCAGAGGCGTGGCCGCATGACCACGGAGGGAGGGTTCACACCCGGGGCCTGTGGTACGGCTGGCAGGCGTGGGAGAGCCAAGGTGGGGACACAGAGAGGTCAAGGAGGCCAAGGCCGAAAAGGGACCACAGAATTTGGCTACCAGAAGGCAGTTTCAGTTTAACGATGACGAGGGAATCCGAGTGAAGAGGAAAACCTGTCAACTCCTCGTGAAAGTCGGGAAGGTTTCTGCGTAGAAAACAGCGTTCAGCAGCTCAGTTGGCTGCCATGAGGTCATCAGAATTAGAGGAAGAGTTGAACTTGCTCTAGTGGGGACAGCTTTTGAAGTCACTAACCACAAGGAGGAAGCCTTCCCCTCTGGGCCTGCAGGAAACAGATTGCGTGGCTTTGTCTGTCCTGGCTGGGGAACGCATGACAAGCTGAAGGGTTTTCCAGCTCTAGGGAAGAAAATTCATCTTTCTGTAAAGTCAACTTCGTCTTCCGTTATCTACCAGACTTCTTGATGGGACCATTTTTAGAGCCTTCAGTGAAAGAATGGAAAACACTAACTTGGATAAACAATTAAGAGTAGGGAGGGAAATAGGTGAAGACGCAACTCTAATGAAATAAACAAACCGCAACTGTGTAATAACATTCTGGTTATTATGGGTCGTGATTAACGGCTCCCTGCGTTGATGGCTAAAAACTCGTGCTTTACTGCACACTTCCAGCAGAATTTAGCTGCTTTTTTTTTTCCCTTTTTTTTTTTTGAGACAGTGTCTCACTCTGTCACCCAGACTGGAGACCAGTCAGTGGCTTGATCATAGCTCACTGAAGCCTTGACCTCCTGCTGGACTCAAGCGATCCTTCAGCCTCAGCCCCCAAGGAGCTGAGACTACAGATGCACGCCACCATGCCTGGCCAATTTTTCTTATTTTTTGTAGAGACGGGTTCTTGCTATGTTGCCCAGGCTAGTCACAAACTCCTGGGCTCAAGTGATCCTCCCGCCTCAGCCTCCCAATGTGCTGGGATTACAGACGTTAAGCCACCACTTAAGCTGGTTTGTTTTTTTTTGTTTTTTTTTTTGTTTTTTTTTGAGATGGAGACTCCTATCACCCAGGCTAGAGTGCAATGGCGTGATCTCGGCTCACTGCAACCTCCGCCTCTCCGGTTCAAGCGATTCACCTGCCTCAGCCTCCCGAGTAGCTGGGATTACAGGCATCTGCCACTGCGCCCAGCTAATTTTTGTATTTTTAGTAGAGACAGGGTTTCACCATGTTGGCCAGGCTGGTCTCGAATTCCTGACCTTGTGATCCACCCGCCTTGGCCTCCCAAAGTGCTGGGATTACAGGCATGAGCCACCGCACCTGGCCTTAAGCTGCTTTTTAACACATGGGGAGAACACAAAGTACCAAAATGAATGTTGTGACTCAATTCTAAAATACCTGAAAATATACTGAAGACTCTTCCATTGCGTCATCTTGTAAATTCAGGTGAAATCCTGCCTGTCCCTACCTAGGCCTCATTTTCCTTATCAACCTATGAGAAACGACCAGGCATTTCTTGGTTCCTCAACACCCTGGAGAAAGAGACCACTCGGAGGACACAGCCCCTCACCTCATGGTCCCCCTGGCAGGCAAGGCCACCAGGCCAATTAATGGAAGTCAGTGACCGGCGACTGGAATGGCTACAGGGTTTGGGAGGAGATAGAGCCTCTGAGGTTGGAAAGGCGGCCAGGGTTTCGCTGGGAGGCAGGGACTGGGCCAGGCTCCAAGGGATGGGGTCCAACCCCCGGCAAAGCATCAGCACCCACTTCAGCAGGACGTAAGATGCCACGGCACTGGGGAAATTTTTAAGCAAGAGGGAAGAGGATGCATTAACAGAGAAGAGGGAGGTCACCACTGTGGGGCATTGCAATCCAAATTGAGTCCAGGCCGGGCGAGGTGGCTCGCACCTGTCATCCCAGCACTTTGGGAGGCTGAGGTGGGAGGATCACTTGAGGTCAGGAGTTTGAGACCAGCCTGGTGAAACCCCACCTCTACTAAAAATACAAAATTAGCTGGGTGTGGTGGCGCAGGCCTGTAGTCCTAGCTACCTGGGAGGCTGAGGCATGAGAATCGTTTGAACCCAGGAGGCGGAGGTTGCAGTGAGCCAAGATGATGCCACTGCACTCCAGCCTGGGTGATAGAGCGAGACTTCGTCTCAAAAAAAAAAAAAAACAAAAAAAAAACTGAGTCCATTTTTAGTTCTTTTAAGTGTACAGGTGTGTGAGACTAAAAACAGGCAGAACCATCACTGTTCAGAATGGGGTGCCACAGAAATGGGAGACAGGGTGTCATTTCTTAGTCCAGCAATCGGAGGAGGCAACTGTTAGGAACAGCCCCCACTGGCTGAGCAGTGGCCAAGAGGCACCTCACTTTATGGAGGGGGTCCCTTCCAAACACTAAGAACTTAGGAAGTTCTCGCCACCCAGAGATAAGGGAATGGAGATGCCTAACCCCTAAATGATGGAGGCAGGATTTGAGCCCAGGGCTCTGGCGCCAAAGCCCCCCACTGCTTCCTCATCCCATCACCACCAAACAGGCTCCTATGCTTAGGAGACTGGCTTTCTGAGCATTTCACAAAGTTGCTCTGCAGACAGACTCCAAACTTGTGTTAATCATATGTTACTCGCTGGCAGCCCGGCTAGAAGGCGCTCACAAAAGATGACTTCCAAAGACAAAACCAAAACCGAAGTGTTTCCTATGAAACCGGTATCATCATACACAGCCTTGCCCCATGGACACATTTCAGAATTGTCTGACGTCTAGTTCAACACGGCAGACAATCTCTGCTTGCTTTGGAACAGAAAGGTATAAACTCACCTGACAGAGAGAACAGGAAAGCAAGAGCAAATGAAAAGCCCCCAAAATCTCAGAAGCTGGAAAGCACTGGAAAGCCGAAGCCGCCTTTCCAGACAAGCCTCAAGACGGAGCAGGCCGTCTGCAGCAAGCAAGCTCATTCGAGCTGCAGGACTTGGAGGCCGGCAGGTGTGCAAGATGCCACTGCGGTCAGGTCCCTCCTGCACTGTGGGCAGAAGACTGGGGTTTCTCATGACCACGGGCAGGGGGCTGAGTGAACATCCCAGCACATTCCCCAGCCTGGCGCCTAGAAGACAGGTGGTCAGACTAACAGTTCCCAACTGCACCACCCAGCAGGAACACTGAGGGCTCCTTGCTGGAGAAACTGACCAGTCCAAGAGAATGAGCCAGTGATACCCATGCCCGGGGGCTCCCCGCAACTAGACACCTGGGTTAATCACTTACGGTGGGGGCCACCAAAACTGCTCTTCGCCCTGACACAGACACACACACACACACACACACATACACACACACACACACACACACACTCTTCTATTGCCATGCTCTGATATATTAACAAACAACAACACGTCACTAGGCATTTGGGGAAACCTCTAACTGGGACCAAAACAAAGAGTGAAATGAGGAACAGAGACAAAGTGACAGGACAAAGGCTAAAGAAATTTGGGTCTAGCCACATAACTGGGTTTAAGCATCAGAGAAAATAAATGGACCACAGTTATAACAGACAACCTCACAGATAAGGTTGCAGTAACTCAAGTTCAAAAGGCAAATCCTGCAAGTCTATTGCAGAATAATACCATTTTTATAGAGCTCAAACTCAGGGAAGAGTAATCATATACTACTTAAGCATCTATTCATGAGTGCAGAAAATACATTATTTTAGGCAAGAGCATAACAAATACACTACTTAGGATGGGTCACCTGTCCCAGAGAGGGGGCAGGGAATAGGAGGTGGGAGAAATATACAGGCAGATGCAATTGACTGGCAAAGCTCTGGTTCTTAGGGTTGGGTGGAGGGTTCCTGGGTGTTCACTGTATTATATTTTGCAACCAAAATTCATGGTATGCAACTGTTTGCAAATTTTTAAAAAACATTTTACAAAGTAAAGACAGTAAGAATTCAATGCAGAGGCCAGGCGCGGTAGCTCATGCCTGTAATCCCAGCACTTTGGGAGGAGGAGGCGGGTAGATCACCTGAGGTCAGGAGTTCAAGACCAGCCTGGGCAACATGATGAAACCCTGTCCCTACTAAAAATACAAAAAACTAGCCAGGAATGGTGGCATGCGCCTATAATCCCAGCTACTTGGGAGGCAGAGACAGGAGAAATGCTTGAATCCAGGAGGTGGAGGTTGCAGTGAACCAAGATCACGCCATTGCACTCCAGCATGGGCAACAAGAGTGAAACTTCATCTCAAAAAAAAAAAGAGAATTCAACGCAGAGAACAGAAGAAAACTTTTTAAAAAATTTTTTATTTGTTGCAACAGGGTCTTGCTCTGTCGCCCAGGCTGGAGTACAGTGGTGTGGTCTCAGCTCACTGCAACCTCCACCTTCAGTGCTCAAGCCATCCTCCCACCTCGGCTACCCAAGTAGCTGGGACTACAGGTGTGCGCCACGATGCCCAGCTAATTGTTGTCTTTTTAGTAGAGACAGGGTTTTGCCATGTTGCCCAGGTTGTTTTCAAACTCCTGGGCTCAAGCAATCAGCCCACCTTGGCCTCCCAAAGTGCTGGGATTACAGGCATGAGCCACCGTGCCTGGCCAAAAACTTTTTTACAAACTGTGATGAATGTAGCCAGGAATATAAAAGATGATGCTTCCATGAAAGAACAGACCATAAAAATGTTCAAAGAATAAGAAAACTTGGAAACCTAAAATAAGATGCATAAAAGTTTAGAAATACTGGAAGGTTGAGAAATTCCTGCAGAAAACACATCAAAAAAGACAGAGGCCTGAAAGTGAAAGGTAAGGCTGGGTGTGGTGGCTCACGCCTGTAATCACAGCACTTTGGGAGGCCACGGTGGGAGGATTGCTTGAGACCAGGAGTTCAAGGCCAGTCCAGGAAACATAGTGAGACCCCAACTCTATAAAATACTTAAAAAATTAGCCAGGCGTGCTGGTGTGCACCTGTAGTCCTAGCTACTGGGGAGGCTGAGGCAGGAGGATCCCTTGAGCCCAAGCAGTGGAGGTTGCAGACAGCCATGATGGTGCCACCACACTCTGGTCTGGGTGACAGAGTGAGACCCTGTCTCAAAAGAAAAAAAAAAGAGAGAAGACAGACAAATGAAAAGTAAGAAAAATTAGCAGATCAGGCCACAAAGTGCAACGTCTGACTAACGCAACTCTGGAAGACATAAAACAGAGACCAGGCCATGAGAACCATTCCAAGGTGCATGTTCACGAAATCTGAGAAGAAGAAGAAAAAGACAACTCTACAAGGTGTTAGAACAAAGGACAAGAATGCACAATGCCGTTGGTGGATGCTAGAAAATGGGGAGCCAAATCTTTCCCATTCTGCAGGAAGTGTTTTCCAACCTGGGATTTGAGGACAGAATAAAGAAGACCTTGTCGGATCGCAGATATGGTCACCATCTATCAGGAAGCAATCGGAGAAGGTCCCCGCAGCAAATAAGTTAACCAGGAAGAACAAAGCCATGGCGTACAGGAGTCAGGAGATCCAAAGCTGGAGAGAGATGGGAGAAAGCCCCCGAGATGATGAAGAATGGGAGACCCAGCTGGGCAGAATAGGGGGACCAAGAACGGCTGTCACCAAGAAAGATGAAACCCTACCTCACTGATGGCCTTCCATATTTTAAGAGATCTATGTTGCTGGAGGAGAGTTTAGGGATACATTAAGTAGTGTACAAAGAATACTAATATTTACAAAGTCATAGCTATGGAAACACTGTATATTTGAAAATTGATTGAGCCAAAAAGAGAAGTATGACTATGCTTCTGAAAATGTATTTATTTGTTATTTTCTAAGAGACAGACTCTTGCTCTGTCACCCAGGCTGGAGTACAGTGGTGTGGTCATGGCTCACTGCATCCCTGACCTCCCCGGCTTAAGCAATCCTCCCACCTCAGCCACCCACGTATCTGGGACTTACAGGTGCACATCACCACACCTGGATAATTTTTTTATTTTTAATGTTTTTGGTAGAGACAGAGTTTCGCAATGTTGCCGAGGCTAGTCAAGAGCTCCTGGCCTCCGGTGATCCTTTTGTCTCGGCCTCCCAAAGCACTGAAATTACAGGTGAAATGTGACTATTCTGAGAAAGAGAGAGGTGGAGGTGGCCTTTCCTGAGGCCGGAATCCTCATCCACATCTCATAAAACACATCAGTAAGTCAACACCTAACACTGAAATATCAAGGGCAAGTGCTATAAGCCTGCTACTTAGAAAACCAGGGGCTGGCTGGGCACAATGGCTCATGCCTGTAATCCCAGCTTTTTGGGAGGCCGAGGCAGGAGGATCGCTTGAGCCTAGGAGTTCGAGACTGCCTGGGTAACATGGTAAGACCCCATCTCTACAAAAAATACAACAATTAGCCGGGCATAGTGCTTTCATTTCCTACACCTGGTCGAGGCTGCAGTGAGCCGTGATCGCACCACGGCAATTCCAGCCTGGACAACAGAGCGAGACCCCGTCTCAAAAAAAAAAAAAAAAAAAGAAAAAAAAAAAACCAGGGCTGCTCTTGGGTGTAGGAAATGAGAGTGGGGAGAAGTGGGGTGGGGTTGGTTCTTTTTTAATATTAAGCCTTATAAAATGTTAACAAATGAAAAATGTTTTGAAGAAAAGAAAACATGCAAAAACAATGACTACCTTCAGAAAAATCGTATTTTAAAATGAAATAGCCCAGGCATCGTGGCTCACACTTGTAATCCCAGCACTTTGGGAGGTCAAGGCGGGCAGATCACCTGAGGTCAGGAGTTTGAGACCAGCCTGGCCAAGATGGTGAAACCCCATCTCTACTAAAAATACAAAAATTAGTCAAGCGTGGTGGCACATGCCTATAATCCCAGCTACTAGGGACACTGAGGCAGGAGAATAGCTTGAACCCAGAAGCGGAGGTTGCGGTGAGCCAAGATCGAGCCACTGCACTCCAGTCTGGGCGACAGAGTGAGACCCTGTCAAAAAAAAAAAAAATAGCTTGAGATAATGAGATACTGTCTCATACTGGTCAGAATAGCTATTACTAAAAGGCCAAAAAGTAACAGATGCTGGCAAGGTTGTGGAGAAAAGGGAACACTTATATACACTGTTGATGGGAGTGTAAATTAGTTCAGCCATTATAGAAGACAGTGTGGTGATTCCTCAAAGACCTGAAGACAGAAATACCATTTGATACACCAATCTCATAATCTCTGAGTATAGGCCCAGAAGAGTATCAATCATTCTATCATAAAGATACATGCATATGTATGTTCACTGCAGCACTATTCACAATAGCAAAGACATAGAATCAATGTAAATGCCCATCAATAATGGACTGGATAAAGAAAACATGGTGCATACACACCATGGAATACTATGTAGCCAGAAAAAAGAATGAGGTCACATCCTTTGCAGGAACATGGATGGAGCTGGAGGCCATTATCCTTAGCAAACTAACATAGGAACAGAAAACCAAATACTGCATGTTCTCACTAATAAGTGGGAGCTAAATGATGAGAACACATGGACACAGAGAGGGGGAAAAACACACTGGGGCCTTTTGGAGGGTGAAGGGTGCAAGGAGGGAGAGGATCAGGAGAAATAACTAAAAAAAAAAAAATCAAAAACTAATGGATACTGGGTTTAATACCTGGGTGATGAAGTAATCTGTACAACAAACCCCCATGACAAAAGTTTACCTATGTCACAAACCTGCACTTGTATCCATGAACAATGACATGAAATAGGAAAAAAAGCTAAGATGACCCACTGTCACCTCTCTCATACCCCCAACTCAACTACCCACCCTTCGGAGAAGGACAGGGCTGACTACATAACTGGCCAAACCTGCTGCCGAGGAAGAAACACCTACTTGGAGACAGTCTTCAAGATCTCGGCCAAGAAAACAAAACCCGGGGCCCAACTTGTAAGTCACGTGGAACAAGAGCTGTATTGTGTTCACGGAACCCAAGCTCTCCAGACAGTCAAAAAAAAAAAAAAATTGCCTTGCAAGTGTTCAGTTAGTCTACACACTTTTTTCAAACTGTATTTTTTTTCTTTTTCCTGGAGAAGGGGGTCTTGCTATGTTGCCCAAGCTGGGTCTTGAAATCCTGGGCTCAACAATCCTCCTGTCTCTGCCTCCCTAAGTGCTTGCACTACAGGCATAAACCACCGCACCCGGCCACACTTTGTCTTCTGTTTGCTGTGCACTTAACAAAGCTACTAGAAATTTTTCTGATCCTTATGGTTAAGTGCATTCCATAGATGGAGCCTTACTCTGCACAAAAGTGGTCAAATTCGCAACTAAATTTGGCCCCCACGGAGGCCTGCCAGGCTGGGAAAATACAAGGGGGAGAAAATGCAAACATTCCTAGTCCCCTCAACATTAAGAATCAATATCCCTCGCCCAACAAATTCTTTCGCCATCTGGATCTGGAAAGGACTTCCACTTTGAAAATTTTCTCCTCGCGGTAGGAAGTTTGCCACCAAATATTAAAAGCCACAGAGGTGCCAAGTGTTGTGTGACTCACATGTTTCATTTGCCCACTGAACATTTGATGTGGAAGCTGCTCACACCCAGGAAGCTGGCTTGTGCCTTAAAAAGACATTATGCCAACTGAGCTGGGTTTAACGTGTAAGCAGATATTTTTAATCACATAAGGGAGAAAAAAAATCAATCTCTGGGAAAAAGCATAAAAGAAATTGAACTCCTGATCTCAGGTGATCTGCCTGCCTTGGCCTCCCAAGTGCCGGGATTACAGGCATGAGCCACCATGCCTAGCCTTTAAAGCAGTTTCTATGGGTGAGCTGCCAACACCACAACAGTTTACTTTCTCATTTTGAGGCCAAAATGAAAAAGCACTTTGGGAGGCTGAGGCCAAAGGATCACCTGAGGCCAGGGGTTCAAGACCAGCCTGGGCAACACAGCAAGACCCCATCTCTAAAATAAAAATAAAAATAAATTTAGAATAGTACATCAGGCACTGCCATACGCTGAGTCTCACAGAATCCTCTACACAGTAAATAGTTTTATTGCTGGCTGTTTCGCGGAGGAAGCAGGTTCAGTGCCCAAAGTCATATAGCTAAGAAGTGCTGGAACAAAAATTCCAAATCAGATGCGCTGTCTGCCGTCCAAGACAGAGCACCCTTGGCCACTGCCTAGACAGTGGGACGCATGGCTGCTGATAGGGATCAGGCGCCTCCAAACATGGGCCATCTCCAAAACTCCAGGTTCTTATCCACTGAGAGCTGCCATTTCCAGGTAACAATGTATCATGAATCCAGCACACTAGAGGAGAGGAGGTTCCCCAAAACTAAATTTTCCAAAGAAGTGTTTGTCTTGGCCTTGACATTTGCTACAGCGTTGGTGAAAACACTACCTTCTCCACCAGGTGGCTGACTGTTTATTTTGTCATTTCTTTAGGGATAGGACCTTGCTCTGTTGCCCAACCTAGAGTGCAGTGGTAGAATGATAGCTTGCTGCAGCCTCGAACTCCTGGGCTCCAGCGATCCTCCCATCTCAGCCTCCCCAGTAGCTGAGACTTACAGGTGCATGCCACCACGTCAGCTAATTTTTTTTAATTTTTTGTAGAGACAGGGTCTTGCTATGTTGCCCAGGCTGCTCTCGAATTCCTGGCCTCAAGTTATCGTCTCACTTTGGATTCCCAAAGTGCTGGGATTACAGCATGAGCCACTGCACCCAGCTACATGTCAGGAAGTCAGCATCCATACCAGACCAACGCAGCCTGCAATTATTTTTAGTCTTTCTGGTCTCCCACTATCAAGCTGGCAACTGGTCCTAATTGCTACTGTCCGTGGGGCTGCCACTAGCACCTCCTTGGCCTACTTCCAATTTGCTGTTTTAATGTACTAGCACCTTGAAGAATGGATGATTGATACTGTTAGAACTACGTGTAAGAAAGGAGTTCGGCTGGGTAGGGTGGCTCCCGCTGGCAATCCTAGCACTTTGGGAAGCTGAGGTGGGAGAATCGCTGAGGCCAAAGAGTTCAAGACCAGCCTGAGCAACATCGCCTTTATAAAAAATACAAAAAATAAAATCAGCTGGATGTGGTGGCACACGCCTGTAGTCCCAGCTACTCAGGGGGCTTAGCTGAGAGGCTGTGGTAGGAGGATCGCTTGATCCCAGAAGGTCGAGGCTGCAGTGAGCTAGGATTGCACCACTGCACTCCTGCCTGGGCAATGGAGCAAGAGCCTGTCTCAAAAAAAAAAAGGAGTTGCATTTAAAAGCGGCTTGGAAAAGGGCTTGGGAACTCCCCTGTTTATGTACAGACTGTGGGCATCAGCCCTGGCAGCTGGGCCATCTATGCCGGGAGGGCTCAACTTGGAAGATAAGGGAAGAATCACTCTATTAAAATATGAATTAAATAAAACCAATCATCCCTTTTTAAAGGATCCAGACCAGTGCTCATTTAATGTGCAAACATTCATGTGTATATGATTCACCTGGCAATCTCATAAAACTGCAGATTCTGACTCAGGACGCCTGGGGTGGGGCCTGAGAGCCTGCATTTTTTTTTTTTTTTTTTTTTAGATGGAGTCTCACTCTGTCACCTAGGCTGGAGTGCAGTGGCGCAATCTCAGCTCACTGCAATCTCTGACTCCTGGGGTCAAGTGATTCTCCTGCCTCAGCCTCCCAAGTAGCTGGGATTACATGCATGTGCCACTGCACCTAGCTAATTTTGTATTTTTAGTAGAGATGGGGTTTTACCATGTTGGCCAGGCTGGTCTTTAATTCAAGTGGTCCTCTGGCCTCAGCCTCCCAAAGTGCTGGGATTACAGGCATGAGCTTGTGTGCCCGGCCAGATCCTGCATTTCTAACGAGCTCCCAGGTGATACCACTGTTGCTGGTTCATGAATCACTTTGCCTAGCAAGGGGCTGGATCGGAACAGCACTGTCCCATAGAAATGTAAGATGTGCCACGTAAGTCATGTTAACTGTCCTGGCAGCCAGCCCCAGGCCTATCTAGCCAGCCTCCTCCTCTATTCCCTCCCTACCTTCATCCCCACACCACAGGCTAAGGCCAGCAGGTCTCAGTAGGAGGTAAGTCAACTGTAGCTATACACAGACAGTATTTCAAATACATATAAACAGTACCTCACTACCCATCGCCTGTCTCAACAATCGCCAATTCGTGGGTAGCCTCACTACCAATTGCCCATCTCAACAATCACCAACTCGTGGCCAGTCTACACTAAGGCTACTCTCTTCATGTTCGAGAATGAGGCTAATGTTAAGAGATACAGAGAACAGGCCAGGCATGGTGGCTTGCACATGTAATCCCAGCATTTTGGAAGGCTGAGGCAGGAGGACTGCTTGAGCCCAGGAGTTTGAGACCAGAGTGGGCAACATAGTGAGACCCCATCTCCATTTCAAAAAGAGAGAGAGAGAGATGGAAAACAGAAGAAGCGTTGACACTTGTGCAGTGGGTGTCCTAGAAAGAAGAAAAAATAAAGAGAGGAGAGAAAATATTTGGAGAGATAAATGTATGAGAACTCCCTAGAATAAAAGAAAAAAATAAGACAGAATCAAAGGGTCAGTAAAGTGCCAAATAAGATAGGTAGGGGGAAGAAATCGATATTTAGATACACTCTGGTGATATTAAAGAATAAAGACAAGCCAGGCGCAGTGGCTCACGCCTGTAATCCCAGCACTTTGGGAGGCCAAGGTGGGTGGATAACTTGAGGTCAGGAGTTCGAGACCAGCCTGGCCAATGTGGTGAAACCCCGTCTCTACTAAAAATACAAAAATTAGCCGGGTGTGGGGGCAGGCGCCTGTAATCCCAGCTACTCAAAAGGCTGAGGCACAAGAATCACTTGAACCCAGGAGGCAGAGGTTGCAGTGAGCCAAGATCGTGCCACTGCACTCCCCAGCCTGGGCGATAGAGAGAGGCTCTGTCTCGGGGCGGGGGGGAAGAATGATGACAGGATAAAACGAAAAAAGAATGAAGACAAGGATAAAAAGAAAAACCAGACTTCCTCCAAAGCAGTAAGAATCACTGTCCTCATATTTCTCAACCGTGACTCTCTGTGCAAAAAGAAAACAGGGGAACAATCTGGGTGTTGAAGAAAAAGAATTCTGACCTACAATTTTACATCCAGCTAATATATCACTTAAATATGAGGGTGGAATAAGTATAGACTCAGACTTTAAAGTCTCAAGAAGTTTATCACAGGAAGACTTCTTTAAATGCACTATCATTTAAAATACTTCTTAACAGAAATGCTCTGAAAAGGAATCTGGAGGAAAGAGACTTTATTCCCGTGAACAATTTGCAAACCAGGGAGATGCAGCCTTCCGTGTGAACAGAAGGTGCTGGGGTGGCAGGGGGGCGATGTTTGTTAATAGCAAAAGTGCCCACCCCAGGTTCCCAATCAGATTTCTTTATGAATGATTCAAACGTGCTTAGGGCTGATTGGTTGACACAGCTGAGCCCTGATTGGCCAGGGCTGGTGAACTCAGGCTAGTTAGGCCAGGTGAGCTCTGAAAGTCTCAAACTTAAGAAGGGTACAGGTTTTCAGGGAACTCAGACTAAGTGTGTGACCTCTAATCTGCAAATGGCCATCTGGCTCTATTTTAAATTTAGGCCTGGTTAGCCACTCTGGATCCATCCTGAAGGATGGGCTCTTTCAAAATGTTCACATTTGTTCACATATTCTAGCAAGGAGAGAACATTAATACTGAAAGTCTAATACCTGGTGATGCTGATTCTGCACACCCAAGGGCCACAGTCCTATATGGCACCATTATCCTAGAATCTAGACGATCTCAACGGGCTGAAGGGAGGGAACGAGGTCCCTATCACTTAACTTGTTTGACAGAAAGACAAAGAGATTAATAGGCTTTAGAAACTGACAGGAATCCGTACTCCAGGCAATTGAAACAAGTAAGTGAATTTAAAAATCAATTATATTCTAAAAGAAAAAAAAAAGCAATGGATAGGAAAAACTAATCACATAAATGGCTCTTAATAATTTTAAGAATAATCACAATTCTGAGCTCTAGAAGAATAAAATAGATTGCACAACTTTAAAATCCAGCAGAAGAAAGTTTAACCCTACAAAGCACTACAAGAAAAGCTTTTTTAAAAATAAGTAATGGTAAGCAAAAAAAACACAAAATAAGATGGCAGAAATCCTAATATAACACAACTACCAGAAATGTGTCTCAGCTAAATTCACTTATCAAAGATTCTCAACCTGGGTTTTAAAAACAAGATCTTACATCACAGATCTGCAACAAATACAATGAAAGCAAAATGATATGGATTGGAAATAATTAAAGAGAAAAAGCAACATCAAACAAATGGAAACCAAAAACAAAAAAAAAAAAAAATAGGAGAATAGGCGGGCGCGGTGGCTCACGCCTGTAATCCCAGCACTTTGGGAGGCCGAGACGGGCGGATCACGAGGTCAGGAGATCGAGACCATCCTGGCTAACACGGTAAAACCCTGTCTCTACTAAAAAATACAAAAAATTAGCCAGGCATGGTGGCGGGCGCCTGTAGTCCTAGCTACTCGGGAGGCTGCGGCAGGAGAATGGCGTGAACCCGGGAGGCGGAGCTTGCAGTGAGCCGAGATCGTGCCACTGCACTCCAGCCTGGGTGACAGAGGGAGACTCCATCTCAAAAAAAAAAAAAAAAAAAAAAAAAAAAGGAGAATAATTTTAACATCAAAACAAATAGAATTTAACGTGAAAAACATCATAACAGTCTATACAGACATTAAAGAAAAAATTGATCAGGAAAATCTAAAGATCATGATCATACATGCAATGTAACAGTACAGCCTTAACCTAATATAATGTAACAACTGTCAAAAACTATAGGAAGGCCCAGCATGGTGGCTCACACCTGTAATCCCAACACTTTGGGAGGCTGAGGCAGGAGGATCACTTGAGGCCAGGAGTCAAAGACCAGCCTGGGCAACATAATGAAACCCAGTCTACTAAAGCTACAAAAATTAGCTGGGCGTGGTGGTGTGCTCCTGTAATCCTAGCTTCTCGGGAGGCTGAGGCACAAGAATTGCTTGATCCTGGAAGGCAGAGGTTGCAGTGAGCAGAGATCACGCCACTGTGTGCCAGCCTGGGTGATGGAGCCAGACTCTGTCTCAAAAAAAGAAAGAAAAAAAAAAAAAAAAAAAACTATGGGAAGAAAATTATCAAAGAAACATTGACATGAATATATTCCATATACCAAACAAACTGTATGACTATATTGTATATGTCACTTGTATACTGCATATATAACGTTTTTTTCTACTCAAAAAACACACTTTTTGAGCACATATGGAAAATTCACAAAAATCCACCATGTGCAAGGCACCAAAAAGACCTCATAGATTCCAAAGAACCAGGATTATGTGAACTATGTTCTCTGACCATATGTGATAAAAATGACAGCAACATTTTTAAAAGCCATTAAAGAAAAGTGTCAAAAATCTAAAAAATATACAGTATTAAATAACCCTTAGGTTAAAGAGAAAATTATAAGGGAAATTACAAAATGAATAGAAAATTACAAAATGAATAAAAATGAAAGCACTACATGTCAAAATTTGTGGAACACAGCTAAAATAATACTTAGCGGAAATGTTATGGCTTTGAATAGATTTATCCAAAACAAGAAAGAATCCCAATTTAAAAAGCTGAGTATTCAAGGCCAGGAGCAGTGGCTCATGCCTGTAATCCCAGCCACTTTGGGAGGCTGAGGTGGGTGGATCATGCAAGGTCAGGAGTTCAAGACCAGCCTGTCCAACATGGTGAAACCCTGTCTCTACTAAAAATACAAAAATCAGCCAGGCTTGGTGGCAGGGGCACCTATAATCCCAGCTACTCGAGAGACTGAGGTGGGAGGATCACTTGAACCCGGGAGGCAGAGGCTGCAGTGAGCCAAGATCACACCACTGCCTTCCAGCCTGGCTGACAGAGTGAGGCTGTCTCAAAAAACAATAAATAAATAAATGAAATGAAATAAAAAGCTGAGTATTCAACAAAATAAGTTGGAAAAAAAATGCACTCAGAGAGTAAAATAATGGTGAGAAATAAGCCACATAAACAAAAAGGCAAGATTAACAAGACCAAAAGCTGTTTTTTCAAGATCAGTAAGATAAACAAACCTCTATGCACAACTAAAAATAAAAAGAGAAGAGTTGTAAATAAATTCAGAAATACAGAATGTAGAAATGGGAGACAGCTAAAGTTCAAAACAGATTTACAAAAAAAAAATACTATGATCACAGAACAGTTAAGTTTTAAAACCAAGATAAAATGAAAACATTTTTAGAAAATTATAAAATGCCAAAATTGGCATAAGAATAGAAAACCTGCCAGGCACGGTGGCTCACGCCTGTAATCCCAGCACTTTGGGAGGCCGAGGCGGGTGGATCACAAGGTCAGGAGATCGAGACCATCCTGCCTAACACGGTGAAACCCCGTCTCTATTAAAAATACAAAAAATTAGCCAGGCATGGTGAAGGGCACCTGTAGTCCCAGCTACTCGGGAGGCTGAGGCAGGAGAATGGTGTGAACCCGGGAGGTGGAGGTTGCAGTGAGCTGAGATCGTGCCACTGCACTCCAGCCTGGGCGATAGAGCGAGACTCCGTCTCAAAAAAAAAAAAAAACCTCAATAGACCAAAAACAAAAAGTGAAATGTTAAATGCATCCCAGCCACCATTCTAAAGTCTCAGGCCCTGATGGTTTCAAAGGTGAGCTATCAAATTTTAAGATACAGATAATCCTCATGTT
>NW_026652276.1:100839830-100842942 GCF_009828535.3 Hylobates moloch | reverse complement strand
TGTAATCCCAGCTACTTGGGAGGCTGAGGTGGGAGGATTGCTTGAACTCAGAGGTTCAAGGCTGCAGTGAGCTATGATCGTGCCACTGCACTCAAGACTGGGTGACAGAGTGAGACCCTGCCTCTACAAAAAAAAAAAAAGAAAAAAAAAAAGAAAGTTAGCTAGGTGCCTGTAGTGCCTGTAATCCCAGCACTTTGGGAGGCCAAGGTGGGAGGATCGCCTGAGCCCAGGAGTTCAACGCTACAGTGAGCTATGAAGGTGCCACCATACCCCAGCCTGGACAAAAAAGTGAGACCCCATCTCTAGAAAAGGAAAAAAGAAAAAAAAAAAAAAAGAAAAAAGAAAAAACAGGAAGGATCTAATTCCACTGGATCAGCATGAAAGCGGCGTGTGCCTCTGTATGTCCATTTTGCCTTCTCTGTCCTGCTCTGACCCAGCAGATTGGCCTTCAGGGACTGCACCACTCAGACCCCACACTCTCTTGCTTCTGGTGAGGTGTGGCCAGTGGAGGCACTGGCATGAGATCAGGGGGTGGGAAGACAGAGCCCTGTTCCCTCTGGTGGCTTCATCCTTTCACATACAGCCCCTGCTCCTGCAGGGCCCCTCACCTGTGGCTACTGCCTGCTGGTCCTGGAAACATCGCTCCCTCCCTCCCATCAGCAATCAGATCTAGAAGTGCTTAGGGCCCCATTACAGCCAAGTCCCAGGTCACCCTCTCTGGTCCATTCCCCTAATGCTGCCCACACCTTTGTAAACGCTCTCAATTGCCCTGTGAGACAGCGTACCATCTGTTTCCTGCCAGGGCCCGACGCATACAGGGTGTGGGCAAGGGTTTGTGAAATGCAGAGTCTTAGAGTTCACCCAGTTCAACCTTCCCTTTTAAAAATGTTTCATTTTAGAGACAGGGTCTTGCTCTGTCACAGAGGCTGGTGTCCAGGGGTGCCATCATAGCTCACTGCAGCTTCCAACTCCTGGGCTCAAGCGATCCTCCCACCTCAGCCTCCATAGTAGCTGGGTCTGCAGGTTCACACTACCATGTCTGGCTAATTTTTCTTTTGTTCTGTTTTGAGACAGTCTTGTTCTCTGCCACCCAGGCTGGAGTGTAGTAGCACGATCTGGGCTCACTGAAATCTCCTTCACCTGGGTTCAAGTGATTCTCCTGCCTCAGCCTCCCCAGTAGCAGGGATTACAGGCATGCACCACCATGGCTGGCTAATTTTTGTATTTTTTGTAGAGACAAGGGTTCCCCATGTTGGCCAGACTGGTCTCGAACTCCTGACCTCAGGTGATCCTCCTGCCTCTGCCTCCCAAAATGCTGGGATTACAGGTGTGAGCCACCACGCCTGGCCTTAACCACCATGCCCGGCCTTAATTTTTGTATTTATATTTTGTAGAGATGGGGTGTTGCTATGTTGCCCAGGCTGGACTTGAACTCTTGGCCCCAAGCAATCCTCCCGCCTCAGCCTTCCAAAGCACTAGGATTAGAGATGTGAGCCACCTGCACCTGGCCTAACCATTGCTTTTTATGTAAGGGGAAACTGAGGCCCAGAGAGGGTGAGTGATCTGTCTTGGGTCACTCAGCCCCAGGGTTGGAGCTCAAAGCTGTTCTGAAAAGAGGCCAGGGCTTATCTCACAGAGGTTGGCAGCCTGTCTGCCCCATCCTCTGCCTGCCTCTCCCAACCTGGTAGCTTCAAGATCATTTGAGCATTTCCTCCACAGCAGGAGCCGGATGCATCTGCTCCACCTAATAACCCCATTAGGGCCATTTGCGCCTCTCAGGGCAGGTGCCTGGGAACCCAGCCAGAACCCTCCTCCCTGACCTCTTGCCCCAGAGGGTGGGGCCCCTCCACATGGCACAGGGTGTCTTCCGGTCTCCTCTCCATCCCTCACCCTCCCCTACCTGCCCATCAGCAACACATTGCTCCTCCTGCCTGGCACCCTTGCAAGGTCCACCTGGCCCAAGTGTCCTGCTCCTTCTTCAAAGCCACCCCTCCCCAAGATGCTGCCTCTGTCCTTCCCCTATAGCAGTGGGCACCTTGAGGGCAGAACCTTGCCATGGGCATCTCTGGCCCCTGGGGTCTGAGCACTGAGCGGGAATCCTGATGATAAATGTTGCATGAGCTGGGCACAGTGGCTTACACCTGTAATCCCAGCAGGAGGATCACTTGAGACCAGGAGTTCGAGATCAGCTTGGGCAACATAGTGAGACCCCATCTCTGTAAAAATTTAAAAAATTAGTCAGATGTGGTGCCATGTACCTATAGTCCAAGCTACTCAGGAGGCTGAGGTGGGAGGATCACTTGCACCCAGGAGTTTGAGGCTGCAATGAGCTACGATCACACCACTGTTCTTTCCAGCCTGGGCAACAGAGTGAGATTCCATGTCTACAAAAAAATTAAAAATTAGCTGGGCGTGGTGTCATGCACCTGTAGTCCAGCTACTCAGGAGGCTGAGGTGGGAGGATCACTGGAGCCCAGGAATTAGAGACTGCAGTGAGCTATGATGGTGCCACTGCACTCCAGCCTGGGCTATAAGGCGAAACTCCATTTCAAAAAAAAAAAGAAACTGCGCCTTTTGCCTTTTGTGTACTCCAGGAAAGGATGGGAGGAAGTGGAGGCAGAGGGCTTGAAGTCCTCCAGCCAGCAGGGGGCAGGCTGGGGAGAGGGGCCACAGGGAGGATGCTTGGGTGGAAAGACAGCAAGTGCCAGCCATGCTGCCCCGTGGCCTTTGGGTACCAAGAGGCTGTCTGGGCAGGACAAGAGGAGCACCTATCTCAGGTCCACAGTCCGCCAACAAGCCCAGCTAATTTTTTGTCATTTTTGTAGAGATAGGGTTTCACCATGTTGCCCAGGCTGGTCTCGAACTCCTGGGCTCAAGTGATCCTCCTGCCTCAGCCTCCCAAAGTGCTGGGATTACAGGCCTGAGCCACCACAACCGGCTTTGGGTCCACAGTCTTCACAGTTCCCAAGGCATGTTCACCTTGGTTTAGTCTTACTGTGGCCTTGTGTGTTCAGGGTTAGCATCCTCATTTTACAGATAGGGACAGTAAGGCTGGCAGAGAGGCCTGTCCTGCCCCAGGTGACAACTTCTCTAGGATCCTGAGCCTCGCCCC
>NW_026652276.1:100816685-100839730 GCF_009828535.3 Hylobates moloch | reverse complement strand
AAAAAAAAAAAAAAAAAAAATCAATGTAATTTACCACATTCATAAACTAAAGGATAAAAATTGCATGGACATGAATAGGTTTTAAGGAAAAGTATTTGCAAGAGGATAACGCCTATTTATACCAAAAAAAATTCTCTAAAAACTATGGAAAGGGGAGTTAAGGTAGTTCCTTCACCTGGTTAAAACTTCTACCAAAAATCTCCTGTGGTAGAAAGAGAAAGAAAAGGGCAGCCTCTATCACCACTACCATGTAATTGAGTACTTCAGATTCTAGCCAGCAAGTCACTCTACTGTAAGAATCAGAAGGAATGGAACAAATAAAAACTTGCATTTTTTTTGCATATAATATTATCTCCAGAGAAAATGCAACAGAATCGTTAATTAGTAAAAATATTAACAGCAAGCTTCCCAGCTTCAAAATCAACAAAAACCAATTGTTTCCTCTATACCACAATAATCTATTAGAATTTTAATTTTTTTTAATTTAAAAAACTATAATGGCCAGCGTGGTGGCTTACGCCTGTAATCCCAGCACTTTGAGAGGCCGAGGCAAACGGATCACCTGAGGTCAGGAGTTTGAGACCAGCCTGACCAACATGGTGAAACCCCATCTGTACTAAAAATACAAAAATTAGCCAGGTGTGGTGGCGCATGCCTGTAATCCCAGCTACTGGGGAGGCTGAGCCAGGAGAATTGCTTGAACCTGGGTGGCAGAGGTTGAAGTGAGCCGAGACCGCGCCATTGTACTCCAGCCTGGGCAACAAGAGCAAAACTGTGTCTCAAAAAAAAAGAAAGGAAAGAAAGAAAGAAAGAAAGAGAGAAAAGAAAGAAAGAAAGAAAGAAAGAAAGAAAGAAAGAAAGAAAAAGTAAGTTGACAAATTATTTGCATGTGAAACGTACAAGGAGCTCTTGCAAATGATGGTAAAAAAGATGGTAAACCGTTTTTTGTTTTTTTTTTAAAAAAGAGGACAAAATATATGACCAGACAATTTACAAAAGGCGAAATCTGAAAAGCTGACAAGTATAAAATGAGGCTTATCACAAAGATCGACTTTACTGGTGATCAGAGAAAATGACACAACACTGAAGTACCACTTTAAAACCATCTCACTGGCAAAAAATATCTCCACAAAGCACGGATGAGATTGTGGGGGAAAGAAACTCTCACGACTGTGGGTGGGGGAGTAAGTGGGGCAGCCACGCTGGGAAGTGATCTGGAGGTGCTTAGTGAAAGGAGGACCACTTTCTGGCTGGATCCAGCAAGGCTGCTCCTGGATACCGGTAAGGGGCACATGTAAGAACGTTCCTAGCAGTGCTATGCCTGGAGGGGCTTGGGGGAGGGGGGTCAGATACCACCGAGGGTGACCAGCCCCAGGGAAATGGACGTGTGAGCTAGGGTGCTGCTACAGACTGAACTGTGTTGTCCACCCCCCTCAAATTCATACATTGAAGCCCCAGCCTCCAATATGATGGTACTTGGAGGTGTGGCCTTTGGAAGGTCGTGAGGATGAGATGAGGTCACTAGGGTAAAGCCCTCATGATGGGATTAGTGTACTTAAAACAAGAGATACCAGAGAGCTGGCTTGCCTGCCTCTGCGCACTCTCTGCTATGTGGCGACACAGCGAAAACGAGGCCATCCGCAAGCCAGGAAAAGGGCCCGCACCAGGAACCACATCGGCCCGTACCTGGATCATGGACTTTCCAGCCTCCAGAACTATGAGAGATAAATATGTGTTGTGTAAATATGTGTAAGCCACCCCGTCTATGGTCTTCTGTTACGGCAGTCCGGACAGATTAACACAGGTCAATTCTGAAGATGGATTTTTTTTTTGAGACAGCGTTTTACTTTTGTTGCCAAAGCTGGAGTGCAATGGCACAACCTCTGCTCACTGCAACCTCTACCTCCCAGGTTCAAGCGATTCTCCTGTCTCAGCCTTCCAAGTAACTAGGACTACAGGCATGCGCCACCACGCCCTGGCTAATTTTTTGTATTTTAGTAGAGATGGGGGTTTCACCATGTTGCTCAGGCTGGTCTCGAACTCCTGATCTCAGGTGATCCACCCACCTCGGCCTCCCAAGGTGCTGGGATAACAGGCGTGAGCTACGGCGCCTGGCCCTGAAGATGGATTTCAATACGGCTGTCATAACAAACAAAATTCACAGAGAATGACATAGACAACAAGATCTCAAAAATTGTGATGAGTGAGGCCAGGTGAGGTGGCTCACGCCTGTAATCCCAGCACTTTGGGAGGCAGAGGTGGGTTGATCACCTGAGATCAGGAGTTCAAGACCAGCCTAGCCAACATGGTGAAACCCCGTCTCTACTAAACATACAAAAATTAGTCGGGCATGGTGGCGGGCGCTTGTAGTCCCAGCTACTCAGGAGGCTGAGGCAAGAGAATCACTTAAACCCAGGAGGCGTAGGTTGCAGTGAGCCGAGATTGTGCCATTGCACTCTAGCCTGGGCAACAGAGCGAGACTCTGTCATTAAAAAAAAAAAATGTGATGAGTGAAAAGGAAGGAGAAAAAGATTTAGGGCACAATGCCACGCTTATGAATTAAAACCACGTATACACACAAAATAGGCCACATATTTTATAAGTCTGCATCCATATAAAGGCATAATTAATACAGTAGAATGAGGAAAGGGGGCTAAAAATGAGAATGGACCATAAAGGCAGGCAGAAAACAAGGATTTGGTTTTTCTTGCACATGGTGTAGAAATGGGAATGTTAAAACCCTTATAATTTGACTTGAGAATTTTGGTATCCTTTTTTTTTTTTTTTTGACAGGGTCTCGTTCTGTCACCCAGGCTGGAATGCAGTGTCACGATCATGGCTCCCTGCACCTTCGACCTCCCGGCTTCAAGTGATCCTCCCACCTCAGCCTCCTGAGTAGCTGGGAACACAGGTGTACATCACCATGATGCCCAGCTACTTTTGAATTTTTTTGTAGAGAGGGTCTCACTATGTTGCCCAGGCTGGTCTTGAACTCCTGGGCTCAAGCAATCCACCCGCCTCGGCCTCCCAAAGTCCTGGGATTACAGGCATGAGCCACTCCACCCAGCCAGATTTCAGTATCTTTAACATGACAGAACAACTGGCAAGATGTTCTTAAACATTTAAAATTATAGCGAACTGAGTTGAAATTGAGCTTGTTTCTATCCACAGAGGAGGTAAGATTCACCCATCTGAGTTGACAGACTCACTGAGATACACATACACAACTAAAAAAAGATTTGGTATTTCACTGTAACGTATGGAACCTGCCAATTTCATTCACAATTTACGCCAGCTTCTAATTATACTTTACTGAATATTAACCATTGTAATTGCTTAATGTTTTATTGGCGGGATCTAACGTATTGAGGGACATCTGGCTTGGCAAATGGAATTCTGCTGCCTTTAGAAAACAGAGCTTAGAGGACATATGTCCTCACACTCTCAAATATACCTGCACCCCGGACCAGTGCATCTCAAAGATGTCACTGTAAGTCCATGCCAAGCCAAAGCCGTGCACGGCAAGTTGCTACGACCTGGATTTTCATTATAGTGGCTTGTTTCAGAATGCTTTTCCACCTCCAAATAACACAATGGCCAACTATGAAGGATGAGGAAATTTGACTTTCTCAGGCCACAGAAAAATGGGGACGGGGCACTGCAGGACTGGCTCACTCCACAGCTCAGAGCCATCGAGGGCCCAGGTTCCTTCCATCTTCCTGCCCCGTGTCCTCTGCGATTTTTACTCTGTCTCCCCTGCCCCCCGCCGCACCCATGCTGGGATGGTGGTAGCAGGTGGGGGCAGCCTCTTCTCCCACAGGCATGTCTCCAGGCAGACAATGGGCACTCCCAGTTTCTCTGGCCAAAACAAAGTATAATTCCCACTGGTCGTGGGGAAGGAACGGCCAGTATTCTTTTTTTTTTTTTTTGAGAAGGAGTCTCACTCTGTCTCAGAGCCTTGGCCACGCTGGTCTCGAACTCCTGACCTCAGATGATCCACCCACCTTGGCCTCCCGACGTCTTGGGATTACAGCCATGAGCCACTGCGCCTGGCCAAAGATTGATTTAGACAACCCTCAGGCTTCATCGCCCAGGGACGGGGGTCCCTTGTTGCTGAGCAAGGAAGGCAGGTGGGGTTGCGGGGAGGGAGGACTGGGGGGGGCAACCAACTCTCATCCCAAACTGCACAACAGCCATTTTTTTGTAGAGATGGGGTCTCACTGTGTTGTCCAGGATGGTCTCAAACTCCTGGGCTCAAGTGATCCACCTTACTGAGCACAAAATCACTTTGTGCACAGCAGTGGTTCGCAGGGAGCATCTGCACCCCAGGAGAGATCTGAGGAAGAGACGGCATGACACCCAGGGCAGAAGAGAGAGAGATGGAATGGGCTGGGTGTTAAAAGAAGCATTCTGGAGAACAAACGGGACTTACACATAAGAGGTCAAAATGCAACAATGCAGGGAGGTGGGGACGGCTAATGGCTACAAAAAAATAGAATCAATGAATAAGGCCTAGCACAACAGGGTGACTATAGTCGATCATAATTTAATCATACATTTTAAAGTAACTAAAAGCAGCCGGGCGCGGTGGCTCACGCCTATAATCCCAGTACTTTGTGAGGCCAGGGCAGGTGGGTCACCTGAGGTCAGGAGTTCGAGACCAGCCTGGCCAACATGGTGAAACCTCGTCTCTACTAAAAATACAAAAATTAGCCAGGCGTGGCGGCAGGCACCTGTAGGCCCAGCTACTCAGGAGGCTGAGGCAGGAGAATCGCTTGCACCCGGGAGATGGAGATTGCAGTGAGCCGAGATCGCGCCATTGCACTCCAGCCTGGGCAACAACAGTGGAACTCCAACTCAAAATAAATAAATAAATAAAATAACTAAAAGTGTATAATTGGACTGTTGGTAACACAAAGAATAAATCTGTGATGGATGGATACCCCATTCTCCACAATGTGATTATTATGAATTGCATGCCTGTGTCAAAACATCTCATGTACCCCATAAATATACACACCCACAAAAATAAATAAATAAATAAATAAAATACAACAGACTCAAAAAGCGAAGCCCAGAGTGACTACATATGACCTGGCAATTGCACCTAAGAAAATGGAAAACTGCATTCACACAAACATTTGTACACGAATGTTCACAGCAGCGTTATTCACAATGGCCAAAAAAGTGGAAACAGCTCGAATGTTTACCAGCTGATGAAAGGATACACAAAACCTGGTATGCCCATACCAGGGAATATTATTCAGCCATAAAAAAGAATGCGGCCCAGACACGTGCATGAGTCAATGTAGGTGAGCCCTGCAAGCACTGTGCTACGTGAGAGAAGCCACGGCACAAAGGTCACGTAATCCATGATTCCCGAGACGCATGGAGGCGGAGAATAGATGAATGGTTACGGGGAGCCGGGGGTACAGGAGGGAGGACAGATGGTAACTGCTAACAGGTATGGGAGTTTCTTGTCGGGTGTTGGAAACGTTTTGGAACTAGATCGTGGTGATGGCTGCACGACATTGTGACTATACCAAACATCCATGGATTTTAAACTTTATTTATTTATTTATGACACAGAGTCTCGCTCTGTCACCCAGGCTGGAGTGCAGTAGCGAGATCTTGGCTCACCGCAATCTCCACCTCCCATGTTCAAGAGAGTCTCCTGCCTCAACCTCCTGAGTAGCTGGGATTATAGACGCTCACCACCACACCTGGCTAATTTTTGTATTTTCAGTAGGGACAGGGTTTTGCCATGTTGGCCAGGCTGATCTCAAACTTCTGGCTTCAAGTGATCTGCCTGCTTCAGCATCCCAAAGTGCTGGGATTAAGGCCACCATGCAGTGAGCCACTGCACCTGGCCAGAATGTTAAACTTTGGAAAGGTGAATGGTATATTATGTGAATTTTAGCTTTAAAAAAAAAGTTACAGGACGGAGATATTGTGTCAAAAGAACTGCTCTCTGCACCAGGGCAACAAGCAGCATGTTTAGAATAGAAAAAAAATTTCTTTTCAAGAGTACTCTGCACCTTCTTGGTCCTCTCTAAAAAAAGGAACTTTGTAAAACTCACTGTGCATGCAAATGTTTTCAGTCCTGCTCTTTCTTTAAAAATAGAAAATAAGGCCGGGCATGGTGGCTCATGCCTGTAATCCCAGCACTTTGGGAGGCTAAGGCAGGTAGATTACCTGAGGTCAGGAGTTCGAGACCAGCCTGGGCAACATGGCGAAACCCCATCTCTACTAAAAACACAAAAATTAGTTGGGCATGGTGGCGGATGCCTGTAGTCCCAGCTACTCAGGAGGCTGAGGCAGGAGAATCGCTTGAACCCAGGAGGCGGAGGTTGCAGTGGGCTGAGATAGTGCCTTGCAGTGGGCTGAGATAGTGCCACTGCACTCCAGCCTGGGCAACAGAGGAACACTCCATCTCAAAAAAAAAAAAAAAAAAAAAAAAAAAGAAAGAATCAGCTTTTCAAATAAAGAAGAGGCATCTCTCTGAAACAGAACACTAGGCACTGAAGGCCATCCCTGGTCACCGCCCTGTGGATTCCACTTCCAGATCCTTCCCTGGAAGAATCGTGACAACAGAACATCTGGGGATAAGGAAAGGCACGTGGCTGTGCAGGGACAGGACAGGATCAGAGGGGCCGGCCCAGCACCCCACCTACTTGGTCCTCATGTGAACACTGTGGGTCCCATTCTAGCACAGACTCTGCACCCCCTGTTAGAAGGAGATGCCAAGTGCCCTGATTTGGGGGGAAAAATTGCAATGAAGATTTCTTAGCAAAATCGCCTCCTCCTAACACAAAATAAAACCGATCTGCAAAAAGGATGCAGACTTTCTGGGAAGGCTAAAACCTCAGAGCTCTGTTTTAGGGTCTGATGTCACAGTGTACAGGTCCCAGAGCCCTGCACTTGGCCTCCTGGAAATACTACAGCACAGTAATGGTTTTTAACCTGACATCCATCTTCTGCTCTTCCATGCCCCGAGGTGACTGTCGCACTTTCTCCCTTCTCCATAAGCTTGCTTTTGGATTCTTTTTTTTTTTTTTTTTAAGAGACAGAGTCTTCCTCTTGCTCTGTCGCCCAGGCTGGAGTGCAATGGCACTGTCATACGTCACTGCAGCTTCCAACTCCTGGGCTCAAGCGATCCTCCTGCCTCAGCCTCCTGAGTAGCCAGGATCACAGGTGTGCACCACCATGCTCAGCTAATTTCTTTCTTTCTTTTTTTTTTTCTGTAGATACAGGGTCTCACTGTTGCCCATGCTGGTCTTGAACTACTGGGCTCAAGCGATCCTCCTGCCTCAACCTCCTAAAGTATTGGTATTACAGGTGTGAGCCACCATGCTGGGCTAATTTCTTCTCTTTTCTTTTTTTTTTTGTAGAGACAGGGTCTCACTGTGTTGCCCAGGCTGGTCTTGAATTCCTGGGCTCAAGCGATCCTCCTGCCTCAGCCTCCCAAAGTGTTGGTATTACAGGTGTTAAGCCACTGTACCTGGCTTGCCTTTCCGATCCTTGAACCCTTCACGTTCAGTCGAACACACGCTCCCTCCTTTTTCTCAGGAAAATAGGTGAATCAAAGAAGAATGCCCTCAGGGAACCAGCCCCGAAATTACTTTCCCAGCAAGACTTCTCTTTAACCTGCAGACAAGTCCAAGCCTTCCCACCCCTAAGCAGCTCCTCCCTGCACACCGCCGCCCTCTCTGGCCCCTCCCTGCATGGCTGTGGCGCTGCTCCTGGTAAGGTGGGAACCAGAGGCACCAAAGCAGGCCACAGGGCAGCCAGCTGAACCCCTGTGCAGCTGCTCCGATGCGCCCAGAAATGGCAGTCCTAGTACCAAGCAGACAGGAGCCCCCCAGCAGTAGGTACCTGCCTTGCCACCAGGTATCACTATAATTAGTCATTGTCATTGAAGCTGAATGCAATTAATTACATAATTTTGAAAGGTTCGGGTTTATTTCCATTAGAATTACATCATGAAACCAGGGAATTACAAAGGATTACAGACAGAAAGCAAATAGGGATGAATAAAGGAACTCCAAGCCGACTCCCCGTGGGTGTGAGTCACATCCAACGCCGAAGTGTGGGTCCTGTCGCCCCACTTGTGTTTGATAAACCTGTGGGGCCTGACTGGGTGGACGTCTGCACGAAGCCCGCCCCTGGAGGTGCCAGCCCCCTGCACCGCAGGCGCTGGGGACACAGTGGGCTCGCTGGATGTGCCACGTTGGTGGGGGACACTGATGACCACACCCTCCACAGGCTGTTTCCTGCCCCTGCTGTTCCCCAACCTCAGTTTTTCACACCCCGCTGGATGCCTGCAGAAATGCCACTCACCCAGCCCCATCTCTCCCATCACCCCTCAGTGGTCCTTGCCTGAAATGCCAGGGCCAGGCACACTGAGTCTGGCACGGCCACAGCCTGGCATCCTCTCACTGGGCCATGACCACCACACTCTCCTGGTTCCATTATCACCCCTCCCTCCGCACTCTAGCCCACCTTCCATGTGGGGCTTCTGGAAGGATCCTCCAAGACACACCCCAACAACTGAACCATCCCTCTTCAGTTTAAAAATCAGGGCTAGGCATGGCGGCTCAGGCCTGGAATCCCAGCACTTTCAGAGGCTAAGGCAGGAGGATCACCTGAGGCCAGGATTTCAAGACCAGCCTGGGCAACACAGTGAGACCCCCGTCTCTACAAAAAATACAAAAAAGTTACCCTGGTGTGGTGGCGCATGCCTGTAATCCCAGCTACTGGGGAACCTGAGGTGGGAGGATCACTTGAGCCTGGGAGTTCGAGGTTGCAGAGAGCTATGATCCCACCACTGTAGTCCACAACAGATCAAGACCCTGTCTCAAAACAACAACAACAAAAGCATCTGAATCCAGAGTGGCCCAAAACCTCAGTTCTCCAGTCCAGTGATAATTCCCCAAGGAAAAGAAGCTAAGATCTCAGGGATGTTGCTGTGACCAGGCTGTTTCTCTCAGGCCAGCCGGCCACTGGTACATGTCTTATGAAATCAGTCTCTTAGAAAACACACGCCCAACAGCCTGGCGCGGTGGTTCACACCTGTAATCCCAGCACTTTGGGAGGCCAAGGTGGGAGGATCACGAGGTCAGGAGATCGAGACCATCCTGGCTAACATGGTGAAACTCCGTCTCTACTAAAAAATACAAAAAAAAAATTAGCCGGGTGTGGTGGCGGGTGCCTGTAGTCCCAGCTACTCGGGAGGCTGAGGCAGGAGAATGGCGTGAACCTGGGAGGTGGAGCTTGCAGTGAGCCGAGATTGCGCCACTGCACTCCAGCCTGGGGGACAGAGCGAGACTCTGTCTCAAAAAAAAAAAAAAAAAAAAACAGAAAACACACGCCCAAATCCCACGTAGCTCAGAACAGAAGCCTGTGTGGTGGGTGCTGCCCCAACCATGTGAGGGGATCTGCATGGATTTCAGTGTGGTATCACTGCAGGGGCTACATCAACCAGTTTCCCAGGGGCTTGGAGAGTGGGGATCTGGTCTTGACCACCACAGGGTTAAGTACAAGTATCAGTATCTACAGGCAATTCACTCCCCAGCACCCAGGGGCATAGCCCTGGCATCTCAGAGGAAAGTCCTGTAGAGACGCCCCATCTAGCGCTCACCGAACCGCCCACAGACAGGGCAGGCTGCTCCTCTGGGCCCCTCGGGCCCCATGACCAGGCCTCTCTCCTAACAGCTCCCCAAAACTCTTCCAACAAACTTGCTTCAGGCAAGGATGGGGCATCTGAGGATAGCGAGTAATGCAGCAGGGGAGCTCCTTACAGCCCGAGCCACAACCGTACCCCAACTATCAGATGAAGTTTGCTAACGGGAATGATGGGGCAGCTGTGATTCTATCATCAGATGACCCTTCTCTGTGGGGCTGAGTTTGAAGTCTCTTGCCAGGGCAAGGCTCCAGCCAGGCCTCCCCGAGAAAGTGCTCCCCTCAAGCCCACCCACCCCGCCCCATTTCCATCCCCAGCTGCTCACTGCTAAGTGACCCAGACCCAGCCAAGCTCATCTTGGCGGGCCCCTGAGAAGAGGTCCCTTCCGAGTCACCTGATGACCCCACTGCTTTGGCTGAGGGTTGTCTAGGGAACAGCACGGGTCAGGAGGAAAAACACGCCTGGAGCTCGGCAAAGTCCGGGATGTAACCCCAACTCCCGGCTTCTCACCTATGCAGGTACACAGCTCCATAGGGCTGTCATGCAAGTAACATGAAATAAACCAAGAGCCTAAGCCTGTGCCCGCCCGCCATCTGTTCCCATGAAACCATTACTGTTAGTGCACAAAAACATAAAAATACAAAATAAAAATAGAAAAGCTCCTGTCTTGTCACCAGTGGATGTAAAACTGGATATGGTGTGTGGAACCCAATCCTACAAGCAACATTCTCTCTCTCCACTACTCCTTTTGCCGAAACATCAAGCCGTCCTCACTCCAGAACAGGGAAAGTCAAGACAAGCGGTGCTGTGCCAGTTCAAATTAATTCTTCAACCCACCCCACCCCAAGTGATGCAAAACTCTCCAGCACCAGCCAACACTCCAACAAAATCCTCCCCGGGCTTCAAACTCCAGGTTTCAACTCATCTTCCAGACTTCGGCACCCACTTTTCCACTGACCTTAAAGCCTCCTTTTCCCCAGGGGCTCGACCCCTGGAATTCCCTCCCACCAGCCCCCCAAAACCTCCATATCCCAAAGGGGGCACACCCCCTCCCCCTGCCTGGGGTGGCTCCTCTCCCTCCACCCGGTCCCTGCAGACGCTAAGCCCACCCCCCATCAGCCACCCGCACTGGGCCTGGGCATCCTGTCTCTCTAAGCCCTCCTCTCCCAGCCCTCACTTCCCCAAATCCAAGCAAATGCTTCTGCAGCCAGACAGTGACGTCACCTCTACAAAAATATCCTAGGTACTTTCTTTGACTAAATGAAGAGGCCACAAAGCATGCGGGCCTATGAGGGCCACTGCTCTGAAATGGGGCCGACCCGGAGCTGGGCGTGCCTTTGCCCAGACACAGGCCAGACCCATGGGACGGGGTTTGGGGCACAAGACAGACATGAGACATTCCTCCGATGCTGACACCCAAACCTCTGTGTTTCTTGCTGCTGGGTTTCTCTTAGATTTTTTGAGTTTTGAGAACTACAACATGCACTTTCCCCGTTCGTTCATATGGGGAAGTTTCCTCCCGTTCAGGCCATCAGCAGAGTCAAACAACAAACCTCTGTCAAAAAATTGTTCTGTCCAATGCTGTTTTTAAAAATGTGGATCTTTTTGTGTTCTGTGTGCCACAGGTACAATTATACATATAGCTGACTCTTGAACAACACAGGTTTGAAATGTGTAGGGCCACTTACACACAGATTTTCTTTTTCCATAATAAAAGTGACATTGAGTGGGGCTGGGTGCAGTGGCTCCCGCCCGTCATCCCAGCACTTTGGGAGGCCGAAGTGGACAGATCATCTGAGGTCAGGAATTCTGAGACTAACCTGGCCAACATGGTGAAACCCGTCTCTACTACAAAAATTAGCTGGGCGTAGTGGTGGGTGCCTGTAGTCCCAGCTACTCAGGAGGCTGAGGCAGGAGAATCACTTGAACCTGGGAGGTGAAGGTTGCAGTGAGTCGAGATCCGCCACTGCACTCCAGCCTGGGTGACAGGGTAAAACTCCATCTCAAAAAAAAAAAAAAAAAAAAAAAAAGTTACACCAATTGGGCCTGCTTCTCCTGACTGCCCCTCCACCTGCTCCAGCCCTTCAGTCTCCACCACCTTGAAACAACAAGACCAACCCCTCCTCTTCCTCCTCAGACTCCTCAATGTGAAGGCAAAGAGGATGAGGACCTTTATGATGATCCATTCTACATTCTGATTAGTAAATATATTCTCTCCTCCTTATGCCTTTCTAAGTAACATTTTCTTTTCTCTAGCTTACTTCATTCTAAGAATACAGAATACAATATATCACACATATGAACATACAAAATACATGTTAATCAAGCAACTGTTTATGTTATCGGTAAGGCTTCCCATCAGCAGTAGGCTATTAGTAATTAAGTTTTTGGGGAATGAAAAGTTTCATGTGGGCCTGGTGGCTCATGCCTATAATCTCACCACTTTAGGAGGCTGGGACAGGAAGATTACTTGAACCCAGGAGCTCAAGACCAGCCTGGGCAACAAAGCAAGACCCTGTCTCTATAAAAAGAAAAAAATTAAAAATTACCCAGGCATGCTGGTGAGTGTCTGTAGTTCCAGCTACTGGGAGGCTGATGTGGGAGGACTGCTTGAGCCCCGGATGTCCAGGCTGCAGTCAGCTATGATTATGTCACTGCACTCTAACCTGGGTGACAGAGTGAGACCCTGTCTGAAAAGGAAGGGAAAGGAAAAGAAAAGAAAAGAGAAAAGAACAGAAAAGAAAGAAGAGAAGAGAGGAGGGGGGGGGGGGAGGGGAGGAGAGCGGAGGGGAGGGAAAGGGAGGGGAGGGGAGGAAAAAAAGTTATACATGGATTTTTGACTGTGCAGGCAGGGTGGGGGGGAACAGGAGAAGGGATCAGCCCCAACCCCCATGTTGTTCAAGGGTCAACTGTATTTTAACCAACACTTATGCTACTTTGCAAAGAAAGATAATTAATGGGACTGAAAAAGTAACACTTACATTACTTTGCACAGAAAGATAACTAATGGGACTGAAAAAGAAACATCTACTCCATAGGTGTACCTATCAATAGCTTTCAAAACACAGCCGTTTTAATATAATCTACCTGCTTTCACTATATTTTAAAAAAAGAATTAATTTTGCATTCTTAACCAGCTGAATGAGTCCTAAATCAGACACACAAGGCAGAGAGTGGGGGCCTGTGTGGCGATGGTGTGTTGGGTACCCAACGGATAACCAGGGCAGAGGGAGGGAACCCAAGCTCAGAGGGGAGCCCTAGAGATCCCTGGCCACCCCACGACTATTCTGCTGGCAAGCCCTCTCCCACACATCCCCAAGCACACAGAACTCACTGGGTGCCCCCTGCCCACTCCCAGACCCGCCTTCTAAGCCCTTCCTGCAGCCTTCCCAGAGGCTCAGACACACAGCTCCATCCATCCCAGCCTCGTCCTGCCAGTCCTGTCCACCCCTCTAGGCGGGAAGCCACTGCTATTTTAAGTCTCCATCACTACTGCCGGGCACACAGGGGCAAAAGAAAAAGGAATGCATGAAATAGGCTTGAAGGCCGGGCGCAGTGGTTCACACCTATAATCCCAGTACTTTAGGAGACCAAGGAGGGAGGATCACTGGAGCCTAGGAGTTCAAGACCAGCCTGGGGAACAGGGCAAAACCCTGTCTCTAAAAAAAAAAAAAAATTGAAAAATCAGCCAGGCGTGGTGGTGCATGCCTATAGTCCCAGCTACCCGGGAGGCTGAGGTGGAAGGATTGCTTGAGCCCGGGAGGTCAAGGCTTCAGTGAGCTATGATCTCACCACTGTACTCCAGTCGGGGCAACAGAGCAAGACCCTGCCTCAAAAAATCAAAAACAAAAAAAAAACAAAAAAATTCTGAAGTAGGCTTGAAGCTCAGATATACAGAGGGAGGAGGAGGGAGCTCCCCCAAATAAGCAAGATTCTGGAGTCTTTCTAGCTGGGATGGAAAAGGTTTAGGTGAGGCAGAAAGGACTATCAGGAACTCTGTCTGCTACCCTAAGAAATGTGGTCTCCACTCTGTGCCTAAGTGGGCCACCATGGATGTTTAAGGAGAGGAATGGCATGATGAAATCAATGGTTCGGGAAGATTAATCTGGCAGCTGCTTTTATGATGGATTGCGACCTGTTTCGAATGGGCAGTTTTGAAACAAGTAAAAGACGACGCACTCAGCTCTTGTGTGTTAGAAAGACTTGGCTCTCACACACAATAAGCAGCCCACACACACACACACACACACACACACACACACACACACACAGATTTCATTAAGGTATCAGGGCGTTTTGAGATGACAGCATAATTATATACCAACACAGAGCCACGTAAAACAATCACAGACTACTTCTTACTCCCCTGACAATGACATTCAACCATAACTGGCAACATCCTTCCTCTCCCAGTCCCACGTCGATGCTGACAAACTGCGAGACTGGGGCTAAGGACCAGGTGGAGGGGAAGAGATGACCAAGCCTTCCCTCTGGGACGGCCAGCTCCAGGTGGTAGCTTTACGATTCCGCAGCACAGCTCTCCAAGGGCCCCGGCCACCTTGTGGTCCTCCAGGCTCACCGGTGATGGCAGGCTCCTGGACCCCATGGAGCAGAAACCTGAACTTGTCTCCCACTTGGCTGAGTGACGAGACAGCATGAGTTACTGTGTAAGCAACGAGTTGAGATACGGCTGAAATAAAGCACTTCTGGTAAATAAATGTTTCTATGCTGGTTTAAACACATGCTCCTCTGCTCTCAATTTTCTGTCTCAAACCTGTATGACTTATAACATCTCTGCTGTGTGAATAGGAAGGCAAGACGGGATTTGATTTACAGCTCTGGTCGTAATTTTAGCTGTAATCTCTGTATGTTAGGGACTCCAGCCCTGTTTCTTTTGAAAGGTTGGTGTTCTCCGGGCGGTTGCCGACTACGCTCTCAGCGAGGACACAGCAGAACTGTATGCGACGGAAATAATTCACTGGACCCAGGACTGCACGGGTTCAAGTTCTGGGTCAACTACTTGGTGAAAAACAGAAGATAATGTGTTTCACCATTATCTGCCACACCTTTCAGAGTGACACAGAAATGGTGACGGGAGCCACAGAACGTTCCCAGTTCCAGAGAGAATGAAAGTCTTTTCCAAACCTCATCAAAAACATTACATGTATACGATTCCCTCCAGGGAGAATTTTATTTTTAATTTTCATTTACATAGTATCTTTCCTCCAAGAATCTCAAAATAATGGAGCTGTAGAAATACTTGTTTAAAAAAAAAAAAGTTGTCACAACACAGGAAGGGACAGGCTTGGCAGGGCAGGAGAAGGGCGAGAAGTGACAGGCTGTCCTGACAGCAAGGACTCCAGCTAACACCCGGAGGCTAGGCTGAGGGCGGCTCCGAGCCCGCCCTTCCCTCACTGCAGCCCACGGCTTTACCAGTGCTCACAGCTTCAGGCTCTTCAAGACAAAGATTTACCTTTGGTATCATCTGCTACCTTTTATCAAATTATTTTTTATCTAAAAAATCATTTCTTCCCTAGAAACAGGAGGGGAAAGTGGCAATAAGCCAGAGAAACTTACAGGCCCAAAACAACAATTCAACAAAGGTGTCTAAAAAGAGTGGAGGCCAGGCACGGTGGCTCACACCTGTAATCCCACCACTTTGGGAGGCCGAAGGGGGTGGGCTGCTTGAGGTCAGGAGGTTGAAACCAGCCTGGCCAACATGGTGAAACCCTGCCTCTACTAAAAACACAAAAATTAGCCGGGCGTGGTGGTGCATGCCTGTAATCCCAGCTACTTGGAGGGGGCTGAGGCATGAGAATCACTTGAACCTGGGAGGTGGAGGTTGCGGTGAGCGGAGTTTATGCCACTGCACTCCAGGCTGGGCGACAGAGTGAGACTCCATCTCAAAAAATAAAATAAAAAGAGTTGATATTCGTTCTGTCTTAAAGATATAAAACTATGTTAGAGAAAACAAAATCATGGCAATTCATTAGGGAGAAAGCCCCAGTTTAAGAAAAATTGTCTTGCTTTCGGGGGGAAATGGAAAGAACCTTTTGTGTTGCGTTTTATTTTTCGGTTTGGTTTGGTTTTTTCATATGCTGGGTGGACAGGATCTGAATATCTTACATTTAACAAAAAGCTGTCAACACCCAGATAAATTTTTAATGACAGTACGACAGGCATTCTATTTCTCACTGTTTCGCAATACTCACTTAAGAAAGAGCTAATTTGTCAATTTGTTTTTCCCTTAACCAAACTCGGAACACCTCATAACCCATGGTTCACTTTTTTAAAAAATGTTAACTGCATTTCCTTATTGAATAAACACAGCCCAACAGAAAGGTATCTATAAGAAAACAAGCAGTGTGCCAGTATCCACTCAAAGTAACCCGAAGAAAGAACAAGCCACTTCCCTGGTGTCTCAGAGTAAGCTCTGTTAATTTCCTCCTTCGTTAACTGCATCAATCACACACGGTCAAGATCATCCAGACCATCCAAGATTTCAAGCTTCGGCTGATGGAGTCGGCCGGGTCCCGGTCCACTCTGGGGGGTCCTGTGCTTTATAAAGGTTTGGACCCCTTATTGGGCTCATTTTCACAAAGGTTTTCATGAAAGGAAGCAGAACCAAGCCAGTTTCACTTACTATGAAACTCCTGGCTGGCCGGTTCTTGAGTTGCTGGCAGTGTTAGTAAACCCCTGGAAGGAACACCGCCATCCCTGGCTCCATTCCAGTCACCTGTGTGATTATGTTTCTCTGTGTAGGAAGACCCCTGAGGGTGGGATCTGTACCAATCCTGCTTGTGGGGTCAGCCAGGGATTGGGTGACGAACTTTGTGGCCACAGTACCTGCACTTCCCATGGCCCGAGGCTCTAATCAAAACAAAATTTCTGCCAATGGTCCTGGGCCTCCTGCAGTAAGGAAATGCCGTTGGATTAAAATAAAGAAGTTGACAATCTTTATTTTGTGCACTAACATCATCCTCTCTGAATTTAATTACAACAAAATTAAAATTATTTTTATTAGAGAGGTGTTAGCTTTTTAAAGGGAAGGTTCTTGACAGGTTTTACAACAAATTAGATTTTTTTTTTGTTTGTTTGTTTTTTCTGAGACAGAGTCTCGCGCTGTTACCCAGGCTGCAGTGCAGTCACACGATCTCAGCTCACTGCAACCTCCACCTCCTGGGCTCAAGCAATTCTCATGCCTCAGCCTGCCGAGTAGCTGAGATTATGGACATGCACCACCACGCCAGGCTAATTTTTGTATTTTTAGTAGAGATGAGGTTTTGTCACGTTGGCCAGGCTGGTCTCGAACTTCTGACCTCAAGTGATCTGCCCGCCTCGGCCTCCCAAAGTGCTGGGATTACAGGCATGAGCCACTGCGCCCGGCCTTAGACGTCTTTCGAAAAGAATGGTTCACCCTCACTGTGTAATACCCGAATAGGGCGGCACAAATGCTTTTTAAAAATCTTTTAAGTCACAAGCCAGGTGCTTCAAAGCTGTTTCAGGCGCAGCACAAATGAGGGGAACGGCACAGGTTCCCCTCAGTCCCGGTTCATTTCCTGCAGGGAAACCGCCATCCCCGCCAAAGACCACTCTCCTCCATCAACCTTCTCAGAAGACAGCAGAGAAGCTGGACTGATTACAGCTCAGCAAATCCAAAACTGCTCCATACCAAACCTTAGCTGTCCTCAGCAGGAAAATCCAACACTGACACACCATGGAAACTTGGTTCTGAAACACATCCCAAAACCAGGGTGATCGACTGCTTTGCAAGACCACGCCTTGAAAACTAGAATGGGTCAAATGACACCATCAATCCAGAGGGCCCTGCCATTAATATTTAAGAAAATATCGGCCGGGCACGGTGGCTCACGCCTGTAATCCCAGCACTTTGGGAGGCCGAGGCGGGCAGATCACGAGGTCAGGAGATCGAGACCATCCTGGCTAACATGGTGAAACCTCGTCTCAACTAAAAATAGAAAAAATTAGCTGGGCGTGGTGGCGCAGCTAATGATTCTCTCTAAATCCACTGAGCTAACCTTAAAAATGCTACTCCGGAGGCTGAGGCAGGAGAATGGCGTACAGTGAGCCGAGTCGACCATCCAGCCTGGGGCCAGATATGTCCAAAATAATAATAATAAAATACAAAAAAATACAAGAAATAGGCCGGGCGTGGTGGCTCACGCCTGTAATCCCAGCACTTTGGGAGGCCAAGGCGGGAGGATCATGAGGTGAGGAGATCGAGACCATCCTGGCTAACATGGTGAAACCCGGTCTCTACTAAAAATACAAAAAATTAGCCAGGTGTGGTGGCAGGCGCCTGTAGTCCCAGCTACTTGGGAGGCTGAGGCAGGAGAATGGTGTGAGCCCGGGAGGCGGAGTTTGCAGTGTGCTGAGATAGTGAGATAGCGCCACTGCACTCCGGCCTGGGCGAAAGAGCGAGACTCCGTCTCAAAAAAAGAAAAAAGAGAAGAAAAGAAAAGAAAATATCCCCCTCACCAAGTTAATACTTTTTTGGTTGCTGGTGGAGTTTATATTCTCTAAATGTAGAACTTTTTTGGGGGGGTGGGGAGTATCTTCTCTCTGAATTCTATATCATTATTGGGGTATAATAAAACGTACCTACATGCTCTGGTCAGTCAAGGTTCATCAAGTCAGAAATCACAAATGAATTCACAAATTCTTTGCTCTAAAGTCATATAACAATGCAGATATTAAATTGCTTGTCTAACCATACCATTAGATTCTTTTTTCACTCCATTATCGGCACACATACACACACACTTCTCTCGGCATCCAGGCATTCACAGGTATCCAGTTCCTAAAGCGCCCAGCACGACTGCTTTGTCCAGGTAAGTAACAGTGGGACATAAGGAGAGGCTGTGGGGCCCCTCTTCAAATAGCTTCGACAAAACGAATGGCTATAAGTGAAAAGTGTCCCTGGGCTTTGCTATAAAAAGACTCAAACATGGGATTCCAAGAATTCCACCTGTTTCCAATTAGATACCAGAATTGCTTGAGTGTTTAAGCTACATTCGCTTGCTACTTACACAAAACAATTCTTCCGGGTTTTTTGAACATTTTAAATATGTTAAAATAAGATTAAGGGTCTGGTTTAAACAATCGGAGGCAGGGAAATTTCGGTGGAAACCAAAACTCTCTCTCTGCAGCGATAACGCGGGGCTTCAGACAAAACAAAAGGACAAGACAGACAAATTTCTGTCTTTGACAATTACTAATAAAAGTCACTTTTCATAGAGAGAGCAATTATATTTTTTAAAGTTATGTGTTCAATAACTTTAAATAGGTCTTAAGTAATTTCTACAATAACTCATGATCCTGTATATTCAAATAATGGTTAGAGTTGCCTTTCACGGAGCATTTATGTTACAATTCATCAGATATACCTGTCTGTGAAATTTACATGTGACAAATGTGTGAACTATTTGAAATGGAAGCACAGGTAGGAATTTAACCTACCTCTGTAGGATTCTTCATATGATCAATTTCTCTGTTTATGAAATGTATGAGTTTTCCCCTAACAAATGTGTCCTTCCTTCATTTCACTAAAAACAGACGTTCCTGGGCATTACAGAGGAGCTGAAACAAATGTGGATTTTCTACTTCTAGCCTTGTTTTCTCTCCTAAGACACAGAAAGCGAGTACAGCCTGAGGAGTGTTTTTTGTTGTTGTTGTTGTTTTTTTGTTTTTTTTTTTGAGACGGAGTCTCGCTCTGTAGCCCAGGCTGGAGTGCAGTGGCGCGATCTCGGCTCACTGCGACCTCCACCTCCTGGGTCCCGGTTCAAGCAATGCTCCTGCCTCAGCCTCCCGAGTAGCTGGGATTACAGGAACGTGCCACCATGCCCAGCTCATTTTTGTATTTTTAGTAGAGACAGGGTTTCACCATGTTGGCCAGGCTGGTCTTGAACTTCTGACCTCGTGATCCACCTGCCTTGGCCTCCCAAAGTACTGGGATTACAGGCCTGAGCCGAGCCACTGCGCCCAGCCTCAGGAGTGGTTTTGACTGTTTACTGCTACAGGTAGACCCGGAGGGGAATCAGAGAGTACAAACTACTGTTCCTTCACAGCTCCCGTATAAACCCTGATGGGTTTGTCTTAATTGTACAAAAACAGGAGACTTTTTATATAGCCATTAAAGATTTCGGGCTCAGCACAGTTCACCAGACTGCATTTTTAAGGTTAGCTCAGTGGATTTAGAGAGAATCATTCCTGAAGGTATTGGACTATTTGGCCCTTTCAACTTTCTTAGGTTGGCTAACTACCGACAGAAGATACATGAAGCTGAGGATGCAGTCAAAGGGGTCTCTGTGGACTCAATTGTACCAGGAGTTGTTGCATTAACTCACCAACTTGCACCTTTAAGGAAAAAAAAAGAGTTTCACATAGAAAAAACTTAAATCAACTGCCAATGACCCCTTCCCACATCCAACCTCAAAGACACCCATATTAAAAGAACCAAGAAAACAAAAGCAGGAGCAGCAGTGGTGTAATTTCTTGAACTGTTCTTTTATAAAGGGTACTAGATGGGACATTTTAATTAAAATAATATACTTATTATGGCAAACAGTACTGGACAGCCAGTAACATACACACTTCCACAACGGGGGAAAAAAGCCATCAGAAAATGGACTTTCAGCAAAACTGAAATTGTTTTTTGATTCTGAAAAAGAAGGCAACTTTTCAAGTTTACTTTTGCAGAGGCTGCTTAAAGGGGAAGGCTGGTCACCATGTGGGAATAATGTCCCAAAGGGAAGGCAGTCATTGGCAGGCCCCATCCCAAAGAGTTCAAAGCTCCACTAACATACAGAGTGCCATGAGCTTTGTCTTAGAAAGTGTCCTCTTTTCAAATATGTATTTAAAAGACAAATTTATACAACAGTGCTTTTCTTATTTAAAAAGAAAAGAAAACCTGGTTTTTACAAGTCTGAGATAGGATAAAAAACTTGTCCAACTAGTCTTAGCAATACCAAAGCACTGAAACTTCCATACCACAAGCCCTTGGGACTAAAAAGGAAACGGAATAAAACACAGTCTTCAGAAGCTCTCTTCCCTAGCACGCGCTCCTGTGCCAAGGCGGCAGCTTCAAGTCCCAGGAAGCCGAGGGACAAGAACCCAGTGAGCCAGGGTTGCAGAACTACGGAACTGCCCAACCTCACCTGGACCCGCTGACATCTCCAACCTGCTAAGACTGACATCTCTCTGCTAAGACTGATCAGCCTCTTTACCCCCAGGTGTCAACCCGATCTCAGTATAAAGAGGTCTGGAAAAATGAGAAAAATCTGGAACTAATGAATTCTCTCCCAAACTGTCGTTCTATTGACTCACTGACTATTGGTGGGAATTAACCAGACACCAACACCAAAGGCCTCCTCACCGCCCAGAGAAAGAACCAGATTGGCCTGAGACTTGAACTTTGACATTCCGTATTCAATTGAAATTTGCAAACCCATAGGAAATCATCTAAGGCCAAATCATTAGCAACCACCAAAAGCAAAGGAGTAAAGAGGAATGACGTTCAAATAAGGGATTTTGTTTTGAGATTTAGTTTTGATTTCTTCTTAATATCCACATAAAGTGCAAGTAAGCTGACATGGAAACTTTCGATGGAATCCTGGAGCCCTGATCCCCTGAAGAAGTGGCTAATATGGGGGACAGGATGGTTTAGAGTTCTTAAAATCTAGTAACTCTAGAAACCAAATCCAGTTTCCAGGCAATTTTGCCAGGATGCTTTAAAAAAGACACTTCATTGATATTAAGTTAGGATGTCACATTTAGGAAGACAAGAGAGAAAAATAATAATAATAACGTTTGTCTCTTAAAACTCCACAACGGGTTTTACAGTAAGCACAGGAATTAAATTATGGTAAAAGGGAGCTATTTTTACTAAAACAGGGTAGACCAATTTATCAAAAATGCCATTCGGCTGTGTTCATTACATCCAGGAATCTAATTTACACAATAGACACTTTGGAGTAATCTATTTTAGTCAATAAATACTTAAACTCCTTTAAGTTTTAATCTTATCGGAAATACATATTTCGCATAGTCTTCTTCCTAGTTAAGAGAGAAATTTCAGGAAATTTCATAACGACTATGACTCGGCTTTATCGTTCTTAGTAGGCAAGAGCAGAAAACAAGCATATACAATTAAAGTTGTCAGATTCCATTTAAATATGTTTTAATCCAACCCGCTTCGTTTCATACAAGCCTGCATCTAGAGCTTTGCTCCCAAAGGTATTGCTGTAGGTCACTGTCACCAGTCCTCCAGGTTAGGAAAGTTCAGCCAAGTTTACCTTCACGCACACCTTAGCAGTTGGGAGCAGCTGCAGTTCCCCAGGGGCCCTGAGGAACCCTCCTATCCCCTCCCACAGCACCAGGCCGCCCTGGAGCATTCTAAGCCGCGGGACCCGGGCACCCCCCGACATCCCCGGTTCCCTTCGCGCCTGCAATCTCAGGACTTCTGGCCCACAGGCCGCTCACCTTTAACTTGGCTCCGGCTACGCACAACATCCACCTGGCAGAGTCCCGGGGCTGTCCGGGCGCCGCGGGCGCCGAGCTGGCACGTGCGGGGCGGACCCTAAGGGTGCGCCGCTCCTCCAGGCGGGGGGTGGCAGGCGGGCACGGCGGCGGCTCGGGCGCGGGCCGGGGAGCCCCAGCACGGTCCCCCCGCGGCGCCGGGGACTCTGCGCGCGGACCACCGCCCGGCACGCCACGGTCCCAAAGGGCCCCCACGGCTCTGCTTTCGAGAACTCGGCCCGAGAAGGCATCTCCGAGCGCACCCGCCGCGCGCTCCATGGCGGGCCCTGCAGAGAGGGCAGAAGCCCCGAGGGGAGGCAAGGAAGGGACCGGGCGCCGCAGGTCACCGGGGGCCGCCAGAGCCCCCAGGCGCGCGGCGATCGCGGATCGGACCGGCAGCGGGGAGGCAGCGTACCCCGCCTGCGCACCCGGGGGAACAGCGCGGGGCCTGCGCTCGGGGAAAGTTGCAGCCTCCTCCTTCCGCGCCCGCACCCGGCGGTCCGGGACACCGGGACCCAGCGGCACTGCGCGCGGGGGCACCCCCGCCGCCCCTCGCCAAGTTTCCCCAAAGCGCCCCCGCGGGGGTCCGCCACGGAGGGACAGGTCCGCGTCACTGACACAGGCACACAAAAGAGCGGGGCGGCCGCGAGGTGCGCGGGTGGCCCCGGGGCGCTCCCCGGGACGTAAACAAACCCGGGGGTCTGCGCCGGGAGCCACACGCGGGGTGCCGGAGCGGCGGCGCGGCCCGGGCCGGTGACAGCCGGGGGCGGCGGCCGGGGCCAGCCAGGGGTAGGGAGCGCGGGCGCCCGCCCGGCCACCCGCCCGC
>NW_026652276.1:100680478-100811685 GCF_009828535.3 Hylobates moloch | reverse complement strand
CGGGGCCCGGGGGGGCGCCCGGGGTGGGGGCAGACACCTGGGGCAGTGGTGGCGGCGGCGGCTCCCGCCGCCATCTTGGGCTGATCGATGAATTGAACAAAGAGGATCAATTTCCGATCAAGCGAGTGATCAATGGGGGCCGGGGAGCGGGAGGGACCCGGCCCCGACTCGGCCCCGCGGTGCCCGGCACCCCCCTCCTCCCCGCCGCCGCGGGACCCCCGGCGGCTGGGCCAGCCCGGGGCCCCCGGCGGAGGCCGCGACCGCCCGCAGCCCCCACCCCCGGACTCCAGGCCGAGCGCGGAGGAGCCTGACCTGCAGCTGCTGTAAATCAAAGCGCTTCCAATATTGAAACATCGATCCCACATTGGCCGCCATCTTGAGACATATTGAGACGGAGTGAGCGGCTGATAGAGAGGGGGCTGGAGTTCAGGAGCCGCCAGGAGGCAGCAGGCGGGCGGCGCCAAAACCCGGCCTGGAGCCGGCCGCCGCCGCCGCCACCGAGGACGCGGACTCCTCCTCACGGCGCCGCCGCAGCCATGGCGAGCCCGAGCCGGAGCCGGAGTCGCAGCCCCAGGGCGCGGCGGCCGCGGCCCGGCCTCGCGCGCACGGCCCCGGCCCCTGCTCCCCCAACCCCCCCACCGCCGCTCTCCCCCTCCCCTCCGCGGGCCGGCCGGCGACCCCCGCCCCTCGGGACAACCCCCCCAAAGTCCGCGGTCGCGCCGGCCACAGACTCGGCCCCGAGGGGGCGCTGGAGGGCAGCGCCCGGGGTCCCCCGGCACCGCGCACCTGGGGAGGGCTGGTGGGGGAGGTCCCCCGCAGGGGTCGCGATCGCCCGCGGTGGCCGAGCGCAGCGCCTTCAAGGCTCCGGTTGGGGGGAACGTCTTAGCGCCCCTGTAGTGGTTAGTGTCCAGAACGCGGAGACGCCGCTACCACCTGCCCGGGACCCCCCACACCCGACCCCTGCGTGGCCCAGGCCCCCCGCAGCGGCGTGGGTGGGAGGCGTCCCGATGGTGGACTGCAACACTCTGATCTCTCTGCGCCCAGCGAGGACGGGGACACCGAGACGACCAGGAACAGCGTGGCACGTTTGGAGGACTGGAGTTGAGGGGGAAACAACCCTGACCCTCTCAGGGGGCCGCGCGCGTAGATGCCCCACATCCGGACCGCGGCAGTGCCAGCGTCGCACCCGAACGCACCCAACGGCTGTGGCGCTGAGGGTCCCGGCAGCCTGCATTTGCCCAAGCCGTTCCAGTTTAGGCCACGACAGGAAAAGTCTGGGAGCCCAGTTCTGTGTCCCCCCGCGCCGCTTCAGCGGAACAGCCCAAGAAACTTCCTGTGGTTCAGACACCTTGGTTTGTTGCAACTTTGGGCGCAGAAAGTTGGAAAGTGTGGGTGCACTCAATGAAAACGGAAAGCGTGGTCCCAGGTTTACAGAAATGCTAAAATGCAAACCAAAAAATAAATTCTCTTTTGATTTCTCTCCTCGCGGAAAGCTGGCGAAAGCACACGTTTTATGATCGTCATCTTTCATTGATTATACACACGTGTGACTTGGAGTTTCCAGTAGGAATACTGTACTTTGACTCTCCCGTACCTCATTGAACGAGTAATTAGTTAAAACAAGTCCCTAAATTCCTTAATCTCAAAATGCGTATGTAAATAAAATCTGTATAGGATACAAAATAAAACACGCAAGTGGAAAACAATTGCTTTTCAAGTGAGTTCGAGGGTTGGCGCAGTGATTTCGGCATTTTTGGAGGAAGAGGATGGAAATGAAAGTCCCAAGATTTAGAGTACACGCGTGTCCCCAGGTCTTGCGCTGCTGGCCAGGGGCCTCAGTTTCCCCAAGGGGAGGCCCCTGATGTCGGGAACGGGGTTCATTGCCTCCCCAACGCAACCTTGACTCGCCGGTGGGTGGGAGCGCGCTGGCGTCGGGGGGCAAGTTGCGAGCCTCCACCCCAGATGCGGTGACGCCGCGCAGAGCAGGGCACTGTGGATCTCGGGTGGCCAAGGGCTGCCTCCGTGTGGGGCGCCCCAGCCCGCGAGCGCAGTCGGCCGGCCGCCGCGCTGTAGCTCCGACCGCGCCGCCCGGTAGAGGGCAGCGGCGCCCCGACACTCGGGTCCTCGGGTCCTCAGGTCCCCGCGCACGTGCCCACCGGCGCGCCCAGGCCCCCGCGCCTGGCCACGCCCTGTCCCGGAGTCGGGCTCCTGGCGGGAAGCGGCATTGCCACCGCGGGACACTCCTGTCCCGGGGAAATGCGACTTCTAAGGATGCCTGCACACTCGGGGAGGCGGCGGGGTTGGGGGGGGTGCTTCCGCCTTCCCCTCGCATGTCTATTTCTGCGGTGGCAGGCAGGCGAGACCTAGGAATTGCGGTAAAGGTGGCTAGACAAATAAAATGTGCAGGGGCTTAAAAAAAAGAAAGAAATCCCTCCCATGGGGAAGGCTCAAGGAAGGATCAGGGAAATGCTTTGGATTTGATGCAGATGTTCTCAATCTAATTATCGTGTAGATCCCCTGGGTTTGAACCAAAAAAGTGAAATATATATGACCTGTGTAATACTCCCGAAATACATCTGGTTGGAATTCAGGATTCTGAATCCATGGCAATATTTTAGAAATAAATCTGATGACTATCAAATACCGTTGTTACATTTCTGGTTATATTTATATTATTTACATGCTAACCTGACTTAGTACAGACACACTATATTGGATGGCCCAAAGGTTAACCTCTATTTAAATACAGTTTAGATTTCTCCCACCAAAGCTTTGGGTTACATAAACCTTGTTGCTCTCTGCAGGGGGTGGTGGGAAGGGGGGAGTTTAGAATAACTTTCACCAGCACCAGAAAACGTTACTTTGTAAAAAGAAAATCATTCAAAATAAACCACTGATCAAAAGTTATCTGCGTTGAGTGAAAGAGCAGAGACCTAAAAAAACTTTTTAAAGTGCACTTTGTTTTTCTTGAGCAAGTATAGACACAGAATAAAGCAAATTGTATTTATTTCCAAAGACTATTTTGTTTCTTTTGTATTGTTTCAGATTGACTTTTAGCCCCACCATTGTAAAAACCCAGGAGTACCCACTGGCAGAGTGGATCTACAAAGCTGTGCACTGCATAAAATATTTACAAAATATTTTATAGGTTTTAGGACCTAGATTTCCACTGGCACCTACAAAGATAATACAGTAATGGCTATGACCTCCCAGAACACAGTGTGAGAGGCAGGTAAGTTCTCAAGATAAATGGCCCAGTACCAAGAAATACCTCCGGCACCTGGACACATAATTAATATTACTTAGAATGAAAAACAAGGAAAAAAACAACAACAATCCACAGGCATTTGGTCACTTTTCGACACTCAGGCTCTCCCTTTAGGGGATGAAATCTCACAGTTTCCAAGTATATGACCAATTTGCCACCCCAGCTTTCAAAATCAAGCCCCTAGTCATCAGATGGAGGAACTGACCAAGATGATGTTTGTTCCTGACGCCTTTAAATGAAATACAGCTTAGCCCCAAATAAGGTAACTAAATAATTAATATTTGAGCCCAGAATTCCTAAATTTCTTTTCTGGCCCATTTTATTTTGCCTAAAAAGCAGTAAGTAGCCACATGGGGGGTGTGATAATACTAACTAATTTAACTTGCAGAAAATTGTAAAGTGCTTTTGGGAGTTCATTCTTTCCTATCCTCCTAACACTAGTGGATTCTCCTTTCCCTGACATCCACATATAGTTTATTAAATCCTCTAAGGTAAAAAAAAAAATTGTCCAATTCTCCAAAATATGGGTAGATTACCACTAAATTGGCCCTCTTTTGGCAGCCCCAAGAAGTGAAAATGAGTTGCGTTGTTTTCTAAAGATTCAAATTTAGAAGTTGTTCTGTTATACTTCACCTAATTGCTTGAAGGAATTAACTATCAAGAATTTCTTCCAAACTGAAAAATGTCTTACACTGTAAGGCATTATTTTAAAATCCATTTTTTTTTATCCCACACAAGAGTCTTTTATTATGGACTCATACAATTAAGTTTCACCTAAAGTTAAGAAACTTTATCCCCAAGAAAAGTTGGGGAATAATCTATAATTTTTACCAAGCTAGAAGGAAAATGAAAAAAACTCAGAAATCAGATATACTTCAAAGGAAAAATCAAGAGGTTCATTCTAAAACCTTAATCCATTTTCTGAATTTTTTTTTTTTGCATCCAAACTAGAACGAGTTTCAAATAGTTTTCAACAAGAAATATTTTGGATAATCAGAAACAATTCATAATGCTAAATGCTTACATCATAATTTATTCATAAACATAAAGATATGACTATTTTGATGCATGGTATAAAGGAATCATACTCTTAATAAAAAGTTATGTGGAGAATCTCAATTTTACAAACATAGAAGTTCAAAATTATATCGAGGTAGTAATTCAAGCTGCCTGAATTTGTAAATGTTTTAAATTTAGGACTAAGACCAGACAGAAGTTTTAAGACACTTTACATTTGAAAATCTCTTTTCCTTAAATCAAAAGATTATGAATTACAGAGGAGAATGACTCTTTCTTTTGTCTTTGGCGACTGCCTTTTAGAATGATTTGGCATAGACTACTGGAATAAATGAAAGGAAGATTCCAGATTCTTTTATTTTTTGAACTCAAGAAAACCAAACTACTTTTAATTGCTCTGTTTTTAAAAGAACATTTTATGTTAATTATTTTTAAGTACACTATTCAGTGTACTATATGTAAATACCCACCAAAAAAAATACACATTTTGCTACATGTAATTACATGTATAGTACTTCATTCATTTCAATACCCTGAATGTATGTGTAGTTATATAATTGTACCAAAAACCTGCCCAACTTGTAAGAACAAACTATAATGATTTCTAAACAGTAGACTCCTGTTCACCACCCTCCCACCCTGACTCTGGTGACAGCATTTCTCGGTCTCCTTTTGGAAATCTTCAAAGACTACCTGTCTGGCCCACCATTTCCCCCTTCTTTCCACTTCTGGACAGCATATGTTAATGACATTCACTCTAAGTATCTTTTGACACCTCTAATGATTATGTTCTTTTCTCTCCGATTTGTCTTAAACTAAAAAGTGTACGGCTTGGCCTCTCAGATGGAGGTGGCTTACACTTTGAAAATACATCTGTGGCAGAGAGATGGCTCACACCTGTAATCCCAGCACTTTGGGAGGCCCAGGCAGGTGGATCACATGAGATGCAGAGTTCAAGGCCAGCCTGGCCAACATGGTAAAACACCATCTCTACTAAAAATACAAAAACTAGCCGGGTGTGGTGGTGTGTGCCTGTAATCCCAGCTACTTGGGAGGTTGAGGCAGAAGAATTGCTTGAACCCAGGAGGCGGAGGTTGCAGTGAGCCGAGATCATGCCGCTGCACTCTGCCTAGGTGACAGAATGAGATTCCATCTCAAAAAAGAAAAAAAAGAAAAAGAAAAGAAAAGAAGAAAATACATCAAGCTTAATGGACTCGACCCCTCTTTGCTTTGGGACATTCAAGTTTCTAAAAAGAGACCTGGAGCTTTTGTTATCACATAAGCTTCCAAAGACCATCTCACCAGCCACTGGACCCCTGGCTGCAATCTCTTTCTTACCAAATTTATATTCTAATATAAATTTGGTTTTCTTTTCTCTTATTTTAATTTATTTTATTTTATTTTTTATTTACTTTTTGAGACAGAGTCTCGCTCTGTTGCCCAGGCTGGAGTGCAGTGGCGTGATCTCGGCTCACTGCAACCTCCACCTCCCGGGTTCAAGCGATTCTCCCACCTCAGCCTCTGGAGTAGCTGGGACTACAGGCATGCACCACCAGGCCTGGCTAATTTTTATATTTTTAGTAGAGATGGGATTTCACCATGTTGGCCAGGCAGGTCTCGAACTCCTGACCTCAAGTGATCCACCTGCCTCAGCCTCCCAAAGTGCTGGGATTACAGGTCTGAGCCACCATGCCTGACCTCTTTTCTTTATTTTTTGAGACAGAGTCGCACTCTGTACTCCAGGCCGGAGTGCAGTGGCACCATCATGGCTCACTGCGGCCTCAATCTGCTAAGCTGAGACCACAGGCATGTGCCACCACGCCTGGCTATTTTTTTCTTCTTTTTTTGTACAGACAGAGTTTCCCAGTCTGGTCTCCAACTCCCAGTCTCCAGGGATCCTCCCACCTCGGCCTCCCAAAGTGCTAGAATTCCCAAGCGTGAGCCACCACACCCGGGCCTACATTTTCTTGATATTTTGAGTTTATTCGAATATCAAATCTCACTTTTCCTTTTTTATCTCCCCCACATCATGAGACTCCCACAGAGATGTCATATTACCCATTTCCTGTACACAATTAAAATAAATGCCATCTTCTGTGACTCTCACTGATGTCATTGCTGAATCACTAGAAATTAATAGGGTAACAGTAGCTTGAAAGGGCTTGAGATATGTAAAACACTATATAAATATTATTATTAACTTGCTTAATGTAAAGTTCAAGTTCTGTGCTCAGACTTATACTAATTTCTTTGCTTTCCTCCTGGGAGATATGAACCATGTGCATTTTATTTATATTGAGCTTTCATAATTAATGCTGCTTTTATAAGTTTGCCATCCAATATTTTAAACAACAACTATGTCCCTGGTGCTAGGCCATGTAGGGTATAGACATGGGTTGGGTTTTTTTTTTCCAGTTGTATTCATCATACAAAGCAAAATATTTTTCTACACCCTCTTTTATGACACATCTCCACAGTTATACAGTTGGTGTTGAATGAAGATTTGTTTTCATGAAATGTAATTAGATTTTCTTTTGTCATAAGTACTGTCAGATTGTATGTTTTTTTTTTTTCCTGAGTAAGTGTGGTTTGCAAGATTTTGAAAGCTTGTTCCGGCCAGGCGTGGTGGCTCATGCCTATAATCCCAGCACTTGGGGAGGCCGAGGCGGGTGGACCACCTGAGGTCAGGAGTTCCAGACCAGCCTGGCCAACATGGTGAAACCCCGTCTCTACTAAAAATACCAAAGTTAGCTGGGCATGGTGGTGGGCGCCTGCCTGTAGTCCCAGCTACTCGGGAGGCTGAGACAGGAGACTCCCTTGAACCTGGGAAGTGGAGGTTGCAGTGAGCTGAGATGGCACCACAGCACTTCAGTGACAAGAGCAAAACTCTGACTTAAAAAAAAAAAGAGAAGAGAAAGGTTGTTCCAGTGGAAAATAGGAAATAGAAAAGCTCATATTTCTAGCAGGAGTAGAAAACTTTTTCATTCCCTCAAGCTCCATGCACGTGAAATATTTGATGTAGTGTCAGTTTTTGAGAGTCTGTATTATAATATCAGTTTTGAGAGTCTGTTTAAAGAAGCTAGCTTTAACCAGGGTAGAATCTAAGGGAATGTCAACATTTTATTTTTGTGCCAGAGAGGTGAATGGCAGAAGGGAGAAGTAAAGAAAGTAGACCTCGACTCTGGCACTTACTTTTCTTATTAAAATATTCACCCACAGACACAGGCACACACACTTGTATAATTTGAAAAGCCTATGTGGGCCTGGCATGGTGGCTCACGCTTATAATCTCAGCACTTTGGGAGGCTGATGTCGGTGGATCACCTCAGGCCAGGACTTCAAGACCAGCATGGCCAATGTGGTGAAACCCCGTCTCTACTAAAAATACAAACATTAGCCTGGCGTGGTGGCAGGCACCTATAATCCCAGCTACTTGGGAGGCTGAGGCAGGAGAATCGCTTGAACCCTGGAGATGGAGGTTGCAGTGAACCGAGATCACGCCACTGCACTCCAGCCTGGGCAACAGTGAGAGACTGTCTCAAAAAAAAAAAAAAAAAAAAGAATGCTAGGGAAGAAAACAGGCTAACTCCTAAGAGTGGGTGTCTCTGGATGATGAATTTATAAGTGACTTATTTTCCTTAATATTTTTTTCTTTTCTTTTTTTTTTTTTTGAGACATGGTCTCACTGTTCCCCATCCTGGAGGTCAGTGGCACAATCATAGCTCACTGCAGCCTCAAACTTCTGGGCTCAAGTCATCAGGCATATACCACCAAGCCTTGCTAATTTTTTTAAACAATTTTTGGTAGAGACAGTCTCTCTATATTGCCGAGGCTGATCTTGAATTCCTGGCCTCAAGCCATCCTCCCTCCTCAGCCTCCCGAAGTGCTGGGATTACAGGGATGAGCCACAGCACCCAGCCCTATTTCTATATTTTATATATTTTCTACATGAGTATATACCACCTGTATAACGCAGGGAAATACTAAATGTTATTTAAAATAAGGACACATTAGAGCCTATGTCATCTTTTTTTTTTTTCTTTTTTGAGATGGAGTCTCACTCTGTCGCCCAGGCCGGAGTGCAGTGGTGCGCTCTCAGCTCACTGCAACTTCAACCTCTGTCTCCCAGGTTCAAGCAATTATCTGCCTCAGCCTCTGGAGTAGCTGGAATTACAGGCACCCGCTACCATGCCTGGCTAATATTTTTGCATTTTTAGTAGAGACAAGGTTTCACTATCTTGGCCAGGCTAGTCTTGAACTCCTGACCTCGTGATCTACCTAACTCGGCCTCCCAAAGTGCTGGGATTACCGGCGTGAACTACTGCACCTGGTCTTTTTTTTTGAGACAGAGTTTCGCTCTTGTTGCCCAGGCTGGAGTGCGATGGCGCAATCTCAGCTCACTGCAACCTCTGCCTCCTGGGTTAAAGTGATTCTCCCGCCTCAGCCTCCTGTGTAGCTGGGATTACAGGTGCCCACCACCACAACCAGCTAATTTTTTGTATTTTTAGTAGAGACAGGGTTTCACCATGTTGGCCAGGCTTGTGTTGAACTCCTGACCTCAGGTGATCTACCTGCCTTGGCCTCCCGAAGTGCTGGGATTACAGAGGTGAGCCACCGTGCCAGCCTGTCATCTCTTTAAACAGTAACTTAGCTCTAACCTAAAAGGGGTCCTGTGATCTAGTGATTATAGTAGGCAATTGAAAACAGAGAGGGAAAATCACATCCTAATTTTGCCACTGAGTCACTGTTTCACTTAGCCTCAGGTTTCGGGCCTGTAAAATGGGAATAATTAACACTTTCTTGTAAAATGCTTTGGAGCTTTCCAAGGAAAGACCTTATGAAGGTGTGAAGTGTTGTTCTATTAGCGCTAATTGAAGTGAACATAAAATACAAAGGCATTTAAGAGAAATTGAAGTCATTATGGTCAAGTTGAGGAAGGCAGCAGACACAATGCCAACTGCTGAACTGGATCTGCGAGATCTTTGTCTTCTTTTTTCTTTTAATTGTTTTTAGTTTTTTTTTTTTTTTTTTTTTTTTTTTGAGGCAGAGTCTCGCTCTGCCCCAGGCTGGAGTGCAGTAGTATGATCATAGCTCACTACAGCCTCAACCTCCCAGGCTCAAGTGATCCTCCCATCTCAGCCTCCCAAGTAGCTGGGACCACAGGCAAACACCACCATGCCTAATTGTTAAAAGTTGTTTGTTTGTTTTTTTTGAGTTGGAGTCTTGGTCTGTTGCCAGGCTGTAGTGCAGTGGCATGATCTCGGCTTACTGCAACCTCCACCTCCCAGGTTCAAGCTCTTCCCCTGCCTCAGCCTCCTAAGTAGCTGGGACTCCTGGCACACACCACCACACCTGGCTAATTTTTTGTATTTTAGTAGAGACGGGGTTTCACCATATTGGCCAGGATGGTCTCGATCTCCTGACCTCGTGATCTGCCCACCTGGGCCTCCCAAAATGCTGGGATTACAGAGGTGAGCCACCACGCCCAGTCTAATTGTTAAATTTTTTGTAGAGACAGAGTCTCGTTATCTTGCTCAGGCTGTTCTCGAACTCCTGTGCTCAAGAGATCCTCTCACCTCAGCCTCCCAAAGTGCTGGGATTACAGGCATGAGCCACTGCTCCTGGCCTGTATTCTTTAAAAAGGTTTTCTGAGGGGCAGATAAGGATGTCACCAATAATGCTGGAAAGCCCATTGTCCAATCACCAAACACTATGTGTTGAGCAAAGTGCTGTGTCAGACACTAAAAAAACCAACCACATGGCAGAGGTGGACTAAGTCCCTGCCCTTAGAAGCTTACAATTTAGTTGAGAGTGGGAACAGGGCAGTAACATGTGAAAACAATAATGGGCTGGGCACATTGGCTCATGCCTGTAAACCCTGCTAAGACTGGTCTAATATTCAGCTTCCAGGCCTGTCTACCCGGGACCTTTTATTTCAGAAACCAGGGCTGAGACTCCCCCAGCTCTATACAGAGAAGTCAAGTTTCCTGTTTTCTCAAATGTCATGCAAAATAAAGTCAACAACTGTTCCTGAAGCTTGTATCAGTCTGGTGGTATTGGTGGTGGTGGTGGTGGTGGTGGTGTGTGTGTGTGTGTGTGTGTATGTGTGTGTGTGTGTGTGTTTGCTGGAGCAGGCAAGAAGGCAAGGTGGCAGAGTGTATATAAAGCCACCCGAAATACAGTAGCTGCTACCCGGGAGAGAGCTTAAAATTCAACTGGGAAGACCTGGAAAATGTGTAATTGGTTTGATCCTATTAAGCCAATTATTTGATGTACACACGAAAAATCGTATTTGGTACTACTTGGTTGTATTTGTGAGTCAAGATTTAGCTAGAAGACAATGTTCTTAAGACTTCAGGGTCCCTCATTCTGACTCAGCCATACATCTCTCTTAGACTTCTTTCCCTTTGGGGGACTTCTGACTTCACGCCTCCCCAGAATAAAATATTTATGAGAACACTTGGCAAGGGACTGGGAATAGAGCCACAAAGGGACATCGCTGTTATCTACTGTACTCCTGAGGTTGGAAAGGCCAGATGGGAAGTCACAAGTCTGCAAGAGTCATCTTTGCCTGTAAAACCACCTAATCACGACAGTTATTACCCACTGAGCTCCACACGGCTTCTCTCTAACCCTGGTAGCAGCTTTGCAAGGTACAAAGCATTATCTCCCTTTTACACAGGGGGAAACAGGCTCAGCGAGGTGAAAGAACTTCTCCACAATGACTTACTCTCTGGTAAGCCAAAGTGTGGACTTTCGGTCCCACCCCAGACTTACATGCAGCTGTTTCGCCACACCTGGTCCCCGAACTGGTCAGAACCTACCTGAGCTGTCCAAAAGGGAGCCTCAATTTCCCCCCTTCAGGAAGTCCTGGGTATTACCTGCCCAGGAAGGATTCTTTCATCTTACCTTGCAGCAACCTGCTTGCCAGCAATCCTTCCCCGTAGAGGCTTTGTCTCCAGACATCTCTCTGCGGCGGTGGAGGCTCCAGACACCCCGGTCCAGGGCATCTATAATCAAGATTGATAACTTGACCTTGGTCTTGAATGAGACATTGATTGCAAATGAGAGACGTCGGGAAGAGTCAAAAGTCCCCCTTAAGTACAGGAAGACGGGTGGTTGGCAGTCTAAGCAGCTAGAAAAGGGTGTGTTTTCCAAGTCATCATTGGGAATCTACTTGCTAATTGCCATGGGCTCTATCTTCACTTTAGGGGAGTCTGGTTTAATGGACTGTCTGGGGAAGTATCTGATTAACAATCCCATTCTGGCAGCGATGGCTGGGAGGGTGGGGTCATGGATGTGCTATTACACAGTCCAAGGCAAGCAGTTTAGTGAAACAATTGCAAGTAATTCCAAGTCGGTATCTTAGACTCTCTCATTCCTAAATTTAATACTGACTTGTGAGTGGGAGGTGGGATTAGTTTACACAAGCTCCGTTTATCCGCTAGCATTTTATTACCAACCAAGTCAGACCAGGTGGTGGGGTTTGGTTTTGTTTTCTTTTGAAACTGGTTTGTGTTTTACTGTTCACCTGGTTGCCTCTTCCCCCCACCTGTGATTGTTATGTTTTCTTTTAAAACACACACACACACACACACACACACACACACACACACACACACACACCATGGGGCAGAGAGAAGGTCACAGGTGTGGACATCAGACAGACAGACCTGTGTGCAAACCCTAAGCACTGCATGCTGCTTTTTTGCTGGATGACTTTGGGCTGGTTACTTAACCTCTCTGAGTCACCTTGTCCTCACCTGTAATATCTGAACCTTACCTAACCCATTCCTATGGCTGTGTTCAAAATGAGATCCAATGCTGGAGGTTAAGATAATTATCGAACATACCTTGTCGTATCTTTGTTAGGATTAAATGAGCTAATACACATTAGACCTTGGCACAGTCATCCCTCAGTGACAGTTTTAATTTTTCTTCCTCCTTATTCCTCATTCCAGAACCGATCTTTGGCCCTGCTCTCCTTCAATAACTCTGTTTCATCGCTATCAGAACATTGCATTCACCAGCCCAGATCCATATCCTGTAATGGTCTCAGCCCATCGGGAGTGTAGTGTTGGTTCTTACTTCCTTGTTCCTGGAATATCATTTTTTGCCTAACTTCAGGATGATGAAAACACCTGAGGGATGGAGCCATAGCACTGCAGTTTTAGGGCAGGGAAACGATTATGTGTGGTGTTGTAATGGTAAGCACGTGACATGCATTTTTCACAATCCTTGGAACTGTACAACTAGAAAGGTGAACCCTAATGTAAACTGTGGACTTTAGTTAATAGCGATGTAACAACAATGTGTCAATATGGTTCTGTTTTTCTGTTTGTTTGTTTGTTTTTCAGAAACAAAATCTCCCTCTGTCGCCCAGGTTGGAGTGCAGTGGCGAAGCCTTGAACTCCTGGGCTCTGGCGATCCTCCTGCCTCAGCCTCCCAAGTAGCTGAGACTACGGCTGTGTGCCACTACATTGAGCTAGTATTAAAAAAAAAAAAAAATTTTTTTTTTGGCCGGGAGCAGTGGCTCACACCTGTAATCCCTGCATTTTGGGAGGCCAAGGCAGGCGGATCACCTGAGGTCGGGAGTTCAAGACCAGCCTGGCCAACATGGCGAAACCCCATTTCTACTAAAAATACAAAAACTATCTGGGCATGGTGATGGGTGCCTGTAATCCCAGCTACTCGGGAGGCTGAGGCAGGAGAATCACTTGAACCCAGGAGGCAGAGGTTGCAGTGAGCTGAGATTGCTCCATTGCACTCCAGCCTGGGGAACAGAGTGAGACTCCGCCTCGGAAAAAAAAAAATTGTAGAAACACACTGGTCTCAAACTCCTGGCTCAAGTGATCTTCCTGCCCCAGTCTTCCAAAGCACTGGGATAATAGGTGTGAACCACTGCACCTGGCCAATATGGCTTAATTTTTGTTTGTTTGTTTTTAAATTTTTTGAGACAGGGTCGTTCTCTGTCACCCAGTGAGGTGTGTCATCATACCTCACTGCAGCCTCCAACTCCTGGGCTCAAGCGATCCTCCTGCCTCAGCCTTCTGAGTAGCTGGAACTACAGGCACACCCCACCACACCCGGCTAATTTTTTCATTTTTTGGCTGGGTGTGGTGGCTCACACCTGTAATCTCAGCACTTTGGGAGGCCAAGGCAGGTGGATCACTTGAGGTCAGGAGTTTGAGACCAGCCTGGCCAGGATGGTGAAACCCCATTCCTACTAAAAATAACAAAAATTAGCCTGGTATGATGGTGCACACCTGTAACTCCAGCTATTCGTGTGGCTGAGGCATGAGAATTGCTTGAACCTGGGAGGCAGAGGTTGCAGTGAGCTGAGATCACACCATTGCACTCCAACTTAGGCGACAGAGTGATACCCTGTCTCAAAAAAAAAAAAGTATATATGTGTGTGTGTGTGTGTGTGTGTAGAGACAGGGGTCTCCCTATGTTGCCTAGGCTGGTCTTGAACTCCTGACCTCAAGTGATCTTCCTGCCTCAGACCCCTAAAGTGCTGGGATTATAGGCATGAGCCACTGTGCCTGGCCATGGCCTTACCTTTCCCAGGCTGTGGCCTCAACCCCTGAGCCACTGGCCTCATCTTCCTGACTTGCTAGAAATAGTGGTCGGGTGAAATCACCAAAGCCTCTAAAGGCTCTGGAGCCCAAACTAAGTGAAAGAAGCAAAAAGTCTTGTTGCACAGAATAAAAACCGCCTTCTTGCCCATCTCAGATCCCACTGAGCAACTGAAGTCTTACTCTTTGGTATCCTGAGGCCAAGATTGCAATAACCATTGAGGAAAAAGCAACCACAATAGGCCAGCGGCGACTTCAAAAACATATTTTAAACACAGACGGAAACTTCCCAGCACATCCTGTCTGGTTGTCTAGTCCCCAAACTCTGTGAGATTGAATTTCCGTGGCATGTCACTGATTAATAAAACCATCAATTTAAGATCTACTCCCAACGTGTATCATGGGTGAGACAGGCCCTATTGCTGTTATCTGGAATTAAGCTTGTTCATGATTCATTAGCCAGGTGTGGTGGCACATGCCTGTAATCCCAGCTATTTGGGAAGCTGAGGCAGGAGAACCGCTTGAACCCGGGAGGTGGAGGTTGCAGTGAGCAGAGATTGCGCCATTGCACTCCAGCCTGAGCGACAGAGTGAGACTCTAGCTGAAAAAAGAAAAAAAATAAATAACAAAAACAGGTTGTTCATAATTCAACAAAAGCCAAATCACAGAGCCACAGAATTCATTGGGAATTATAGTCGGTAATAATTACAAGTTGCTTTAGCAGTGTGATGAACGGGAAAAGGCAGAAATTGTAAAGTTTCAGAACAGGCCTAGTTGCTTGTACTGGTTGTATGACTTCCTTATGCCTCACTTTTCCCATCCGTAAAATGGGGGCAATAAAACTTGCTTCACCAGCTTGTAAGGAATAATTAAGATAACACGTGTCAGCCAGGCGCTGTGGCTCATGCCTGTAATCCCAGCACTTTGGGACGCCAAGGCGGGTGGATCACTTGGGGTCAGGAGTTCATGTTGACCAGCCTGGCCAACATGGTGAAACCCCGTCTGTACTAAAAATACAAAAATTAGCCAGGTGTGGTGGCACACGCCTATAGTCCCAGCTACTCTGGAGGCTGAGGCAGGAGAATCGCTTGTACCCTGGAGGCAGAGGTTGCAGTGAGCCAAGATTGTGCCACTGCACTCCAGCCTGGGCGACAGAGTGAGACGCTGTCTCAAAAAAAAAAAGTGATAACACATGTCCAGTGTCTGTGGGACACCCAGCATGTATAAAGGCCAGTTTCTATCCCAGCACTTGGGGAGGCCGAGGTGGGGGGATGGCTTGAGGCCAGGAGCTCAAGACCAGCCTGGGCAATATAGCAAGACTACGTCTCTACAAAAGATTCAACAAGTTAGCTGGGGCATGGTGGCGCATGCACTTGTTGTCCCAGCTGCTCAGGAGGCTGAGGCAGGAGAATCACTTCAGCCCAGCAGTTCGAGGCTGCAATGAGCTGAGATCGTACCACTGCACTCCAGCCTGGATAACAGAGTGAGACTCTGTCTCAAAAAATTTGTTTTTTTAAAATTGCCTGAGCCTAAGAAGATATAGTAGGTGAAAAATGAACATAAAATGATGCATGGGTGACATCTTCTCTATTTTGCTTTGTGTTTCCAAGCATCTGATATAAATAATTTACAGTGTTAAAAATGAGTTAACAGGCAGGGTTTTTGATGGACAGAAGAAAATTCATTCTAAATGAGGGCTAGTCTTCATAATGAGAGACTGCTGAGTGGAGGAAAATTTTGAATTTAGACAAGCATCTTTTACATAGCTATTAATCCGGTTGGATAGAATTTTTAATAATTAAATTGTATTACTGCAATAAAAGTGATATTTTATTAAGCTTAAATGAAATGTGCATTTAGGAACTTCATTTGAAACATTTCCGACTTTGTTATTCTATTTTTCATAATTGCATATGTTTGGAAATTATGTTTTGCCTTCTGCATTGTATTATCTGCCTTAGCCCTTTGCCTTATTTATAGGAATGTTATTTCTTATGTTTTAAGGAAATTGATATGAAAGCTCTAAATGACAAACTCTGAAGCTAGCTTCAAAAGTTTCTGACTAATCGCTAATGAAATATCCATAATAGATGAGGAAGAAAGCATAAATCCCAATGAAACACAGCTTCACTTCGTAAGTGTCTCATGTTTGTTTGACAGCTTTTGAAATTTTCTTTGTCATTTGGAAAATCAATACAAAATACAGCTAAACACCAGACTTCGCCTCTCAGCCTAAGACAAAATAAAAGATTGAAAGCTTTCGTATCACCAGCTGTCAATTGCTGAAGATCATATTGCTTAATGCAATAATTTTTTTCTCTGCCCAAACATTACTCAGCCTCCATGATCTCTTGTTAAGACCCAGATGCACACGCATTATGTCTGTGAATTCACAAAGACGTGAGACAGCTGGTGGTTATCGGTTTAGTCAATTAATATAGACAGAATGGTAATGAATGACTACCATCTCCACCCCTGCCCACTCTTGTTTTGAGAGTAAATTGTGCACCCTGGCTTCCTGAAAGAGCACGGATTAACCAACTCTCCTAACTGTCCTTTGCTTGTTGTTTATTAGTGAGATGTTTGTTTGTTTGTTTGTTTGGAGACTGGATTTCACTTTGTCTTCCAGGCTGGAGTGCAGTGGAGCAATCATAGCTCATTGCAGCCTCAAACTCTTGGGCTCGAGTGATCCACCTGCCACAGCCTCCCAAGTATCCAGCACCACAGAAGTGTGCCACTACACCTGGCTAATTAAAAAAATTTTTTTGGAGAGACAGGATCTCTCTATGTTGCCCAGGCTGGTCTCAAACTCCTGGCCTCAAGCAATCCTCTCACCTCAGCCTCTCGAGTAGCTGGGACTACAGGTGCATGCCCAGCTATTAAAAAAAAAAAAAAAAATCTTTTTTTTTGAGACAGAGTTTCGCTCTGTTGTCCAGGCTGGAGTGCAATGGCTCGATCTCAGCTCACTGCAACCTCCGTCTGCCGGGTTCAAGCAATTCTCCTGCCTCAGCCTCTCGAGTAGCTGGGACTACAGGCAAGCACCACCATGCCAATCTAGTTTTTGATATTTTTAGTAGAGATGGGGTTTCACCATGCTGGCCAGGCTGGTCTCAAACTCCTGACCTCAAGTGATCTGCCTGCCTCGGCCTCCCAAAGTGCTGGGATTACAGGCGTGAGCCACCGTGGCCGACCAAAAACAATCTTTATAGTGATGGGGTCTTGCTATATTGCCCAAGCTGGCCTCAAACTCCTGGACTCAAGCAATCCTCCCAAAGTGTTGGGATTACAGGCGTGAGCCACCACAGCCAGCCTCCTAGTCCCTTCTTAACTTCTCTTAAATCGTCCCCGTTTGATTCTGTTTCCTGCTAGTCCCCTGACTGATACAGCAGGAATTAAAAAATATATATTTATCTTATACATAAGTGAATGGGAATGAATAAAGAAAACATGCACGCAACTTAGCAAAGTAGGATTCAGCTGGGAGCTGGTTCACTTTTCCCTGTTGTCAGTATGCATAATACCACACTTTTCTTTTCTTTTTTTTTGAGACAGCGTCTCGCTTCATCGCCCAGGCTGGAGTGCAGTGCAGTGCAGTGGCGTGATCTTGGCTCACTGCTACCTCCACCTCCCGGGCTCAAGCAGTTCTCCTGCCTCATCCTCCTGAGTAGCTGGACTACAGGTGCACCACCATGCCTGGCTAATTTTTGCATTTTAGTTGAGACAGGATTTCACCATGTTGCCCAGGGTGGTCGAAAACCTGAGCTCAGGCGATCCACTCCCCTTGGCCTCTCAAAGTGCTAGGATTACAGGCATGAACCACCACACCCAGCCTAGTATGCATAATACCATACTTTTTAAAAAAAAATTTTTAAGTTCTGGGATACATGTGCAGAACGTGCAGGTTTGTTATATAGGTATACATGTGCCATGGTGGTTTGCTGCACCTATCAACCTGTCATCTAGGTTTTAAGCCCCACATGCATTAGACATCTGTCCTAATGCTCTCTGTCTTCCTTGTCCCCCACCCCTCAACAGGCCCCGGTGTGTGATGTTCCCTCTCTGTGTCCATGTGTTCTCATTGTTCAACTTCCACTTATGAGGGAGAACATGCGGTGTTTGGTTTTCTGTTCCTGTGTTAGTTTGCTGAGAATGATGGCTTCCAGCTTCATCCCTGTCCCTGCAAAGGACATGAACTCATTATTTATTTATTTATTATGTATTTATTTTGAGATGGAGTTTCTCTCTTGTTGCCCAGGCTGGAGCGCAGTGATGCCATCTCGGCTCACTGCAACCTCTGCCTCCCAGGTTCAAATGATTCTCCTACCTCAGCCTCCCAAGTAGCTGGGATTACATGCATGCACCACCATGCCTGGCTAATTTTGTATTTTTAGTAGAGGTGAAGTTTTAGCATGTTGGTCAGGCTGGTCTCAAACTCCTGACCTCAGGTGATCCACCTGACTCAGCCTCCCAGAGTGCTGGGATTACAGGCGTGAGCCACTGTGCCTGGCCAAACTCATTCTTTTTTATGGCTGCATAGTATTCCATGGTGGCATAATACCATACTTCTAATGCATCCCTGATTTAGTTCTTTTTCTGCTAACCTCTAAACACAGGGAGGCAGGCACAAAGCCTATCTTCCTCCTTTCTCATTCTCTTGACTTCAGGGCCAGGCCGTGTCAATAAAGATGTGTAGAATGAATGAAGGCATTCCTGGCTGATTGTATGCAATGACAACATCTCTTGCTGGGGCTGAGGCCGAAGTCCTTTGCTGTTCTGATCTGAGAGCATTTAGCTCTGAGGATCAAGTGAGAAGCCTCAAAGGCCATGTGGTCAAAGCGTAGAACAGTCTGACCCCTGTTTCCTGCAGCACACAGGGGCGAGTTAAAGGTGATACACTCTCTTGTGAACGGCTCATGGGGTGTCCTGGAAATTCTCATGGGGAGACGTGGAGTTTCTGGTGTGGGTGAAGATTGGGAAAGACATTTGCAAAGTGAGGACCAACAGAGGCCGAGGGCTAGAAAGAACAGGCTTTCATCATGGTCAGGGAACTGTGACAGAGAGAAGCAAGCCCAGGAAACGAGTTGGGTAACCTTCAGCTTCTCCATTACTTTTTTTTATTTTTCTTGGAGATGGAGTCTCGCTCTGTCGCCCAGGCTGGAGTGCAGTGGCGCGATCTCAGCTCACTGCAAGTTCTGCCTCCCAGGTTCACGCCATTCTCCTGCCTCAGCCTCCAGAGTAGCTGGGACTACAGGCGTCTGCCACCACGCCCGGCTAATTTTTTTGTATTTTTAGTAGAGTCAGGGTTTCACCGTGTTAGCCAGGATGGCATTTTTTTTTTTTTTTGAGATGGAGTTTCGCTCTGTCGCCAGGCTGGAGTGCCGTGACACGATCTCGGCTCACTGCAACCTCCACCTCCCGGGTTCAAGAGATTCTCCTGCCTCAGCCTCCCAAGTAGCTGGGATTACAGGTGCATGCCACCACTCTCGGCCAATTTTTCTATTTTTAGTAGAGACGGGGTTCCACCATGTTGGCCAGGGTGGTCTTGAACTCCTGATCTCATGATCCGCCCGCCTTGGCCTCCCAATCTGCATTACTTTTATTAATAACACTTAGCCTTGAAGCATGGATCTGGAGACAGGCATGTGAAGGCATCCAGTTTGCAGAAAGAACTTGGTCAAGTTTGACTTCAACAATTCCTCTTGGAGGAAAAAAAAAAAAAAAGCAGCAGCTCTGAACTCCAGTGGAATTTCCTGCACCTTAAATCTTGGGCATAGAGATTGCCTGGGTATGGTCATCACTAAAAGAACAATGGTAGGGTATTGGAAGTAGCATAGGCCAGATGGGGTGACTAATGCCTGTAATCCCAGCACTTTGGGAGGCCAAGGCGGGTGGATCACCTGAGGTCAGGAGTTTGAGAGCAGCCTGGGCAACATGATGAAACCCCGTCTCTACTAAAAATACAAAAATTAGCTGGGCATGGTGGCAGGCACCCGTAATCCCAGCTACTTAGGAGGCTGAGGCATCGCTTGAACTGGGAGGTGGAGGTTGCAATGAGCCGAGATCACGCCACTGCACTCCAACCTGGGTGACAAGAGCAAAACTCTGTCTTGAAATAAATAAATATATAAATAATAAAATGTCTGCTATAGTGTTTGGCACAGAACAGATGCTCAAATTTTGGGGAGCTAGGACTTATCATTCTCGTTCCACTTTGATGTCATTAGTCTGCTCACGGTGTGTTTATGCCACCTCAAGTCCTCTGGCCAGACTCTTAAAGGAGGCCAGCCTCCATGGGCTCACACCTTGGCGAAGGCGGCATCCCCCACTGGGCATAGGTAAGTATAGACTTCTCCTCCAGGCTAGGCTGTGCTGCGCTAGGCCAGGCAACCCCGACATGCGCGGTATTAGGTGGGGCCGGAAAAAAGAGGCTTAAGAAGGTGATGCAGAGCTGGGTGCAATGTAATCCCAGCACTTTGGGAGGCCAAGGCAGGCGAATCACAAGGTCAAGAGATTGAGACCGTCCTGGCCAACATGGTGAAACCCCGTCTCTACTAAAAATACAAAAATTAGCTGGGTGTGGTGGTGGTGCACATGTAGTCCCAGCTACTCGGGAGGCTGGGGCAGGAGAATTGCTTGAACCCGGGAGGCGGAGGTTGCAGTGAGCTGAGATCACGCCACTGCACTCCAGCCTGGGTGACAGAGCGAGACTCTGTCTCAAAAAAAAAAAAAAAATGATGATGCAGAAATCATGTCCATAAAGCCCAGTTTCTGCCTTGGGCGGCTTCTATGTCACGGATGGTGGAGAGATGATAGAAGTGGACACTACATGACTGGACCCTCACTGTGCATCAGAAAGAGGGAAAGATTGGGAACGACAGCCCAGACCCTTCTGCTTTTCTTTTTTTCTTTTTTTTTGAAACGGAGTCTCGCTCTGTCGCCCAGGCTGGAATGCAGTGGCGCAATCTTGGCTCACTGCAAGCTCCACCTCCCAGGTTCACACCATTCTCCTGCCTCAGCCTCCTGAGTAGCTGGGACTACAGGTGCCTGCCACCACGCTCGGCTAATTTTTGTATTTTTGGTAGAGACGGGGTTTCACCATGTTAGCCCGGATGGTCTCGATCTCCTGACCTCGTGATCCACCCAGCTCAGCCTCCCAAAGTGCTGGGATTACAGGCATGAGCCACCATGCCTGGCCTTCTTTTTCTTTTTTAGAGACAAGGTCTTGCTTTGTTGCCCAGGCTGGAGTGCAGTGGTGTGATCATAACTCACTGTAGCCTCAAACTCCTGGGCTCAAGATATCCTCCCATCTCAGCCTCCCATGTAGCTGGGACTTACAGGCACATACCACCACTCCTGGATAATTTTTATTTTTTTATATAGAGATGGGGTCTCACTATGTTGCCTGGGCTTGTTTCAAACTCCTGGCCTCAAGTGATCTGCCTGCCTCGGCCTCCCAAAGCACTAGGATTATAGGTGTGAGCCACCGCTCCCAACCTGCTTCTGCTTTTCATTTCCCTTCATTCTCTCCCCCTTGGGTTCTACACTCTCAAGTTCACAGGATCTAGGGACCAAGTCACCCAGTGGCCATTCTCCAGGGCCACCTGGGTGAGCCTCCTGAAATGCTTACCTCTGGCATCTCTCCTTTTTTCCCTTTTTTGGAGACAGAGTCTCCTTCTGTTGCCCAGGCTGGAGTGCAGTGGTGCAATCTCAACTCACTGCAACCTCCGCCTCCCTGGTTCAAGCGATTCTCCTGCCTTAGCCTCTTGAGTAGCTGGGATTACAGGTGTGCACCACCACACACAGCTAATCTTTGTATTTTTAGTAGAGATGGGGTCTTGCCATGTTGGCCAGGCTGGTCTCAAACTCCTGGCCTCATGTGATCCACCTGACTCAGCCTCCCAGAGTGCTGAGATTACAGGCGTGAGCCACTGTGCCCCGCCTGGCCTCTCTCTGGTTAGTCTTTCAGGCTCCTCGCTATCTTCCTTGGAGTTAAGCTCTAAGCCCTGACTTCCAGTCTCAGCCTCTATCCTTCCATCGGTGCTCCAGCCCTCCAGAATCCTCCCTCCTCCCTCCTCCCCAGACACCACGTACACCAATAGGGCCCCACGGTCCTTTAATGGCCAGCATCCACCATGACTGGTCAGGGCCCCTCCCTTCTGATTGGACAGTTGTTAAGGCGTTTTCTAACACCCACTCGCATCTGAACGTCCCAGGCACCAGAGTCATCACTGATTCCTTTCTTTTCCCGGGGTTTAATCACTCCATGCAAGGGGCGGGCATGTCTTCTGTCCCACTTTGTGAGGGTGCCCAACTCTCCAGGCCAAGGCTGTCCTTTGGCCCTCAGAGCATGTCACATGGATTTCATCTCAGAATCGGATGTTGCCTGCAGTCTGTTGTTCTCACTGTGTTTCAGTTATTTTCCGGTTTCTTCCACTGGCCTGGGCTCCACCTCAGGGTGGAGACCTTGTCATATTTCTCTGCAGGCCTGGCACATAGTAGGCATCTAATAAATGTCTTTTTGTTTGTTTGTTTTGAGGCAGAGTCTCGCTCTGTCACCCAGGCTGGAGTGCAGTGGCGCGATCTCAGCTCACTGCAACCTCCACCTCCTGGGTTCAAGCTATTCTCTTGCCTCAGCCTCCTGAGTAGCTGGGATCACAGGTACGTGCTGCCACACCCAGCTAATTTTTTGTATTTTTAGTAGAGATGGGGTTTCATCAGGTTGGCCAGGCTGGTCTCGAACTCCTGACCTCAGGTGACCCACCCGCCTCACCCTCCCAAAGTGCTGGGATTACAGCCGTGAGCCACCACGCCCCACCACGTGTAATAAATGTCTGATGAGTGCAGGTAGGAAAAAAGGAACCAGGCTCATTCCTCAGTGAAGAGTTAAAGGTCAAGTGTCATGAGGTCTAATCTATCCCTCTGTACAGTTTATTTTCAGGGTCTCCTTTTGTATTTAAGAATGGGTGAGCAGCTGTGGACGGTGGCTCACGCCTGTAATCCCAGCACTTTAGGAGGCTGAGGTGGGAGGATTGCTTGAGCCCAGGAGTTTGAGACCAGCCTGAGCAACATATCAAGACACCGTCTCTACAAAAAATAAAAAAATTAGCCAGGTGTGGTGGTGTGGGCTTGTAGTCCCAGGTACTTGGGAGGCTGAGGTTGCAATCCTTAAGGAGAATTGCTTGAGCCTGGGAGGTCGAGGGTGCAGTCAGCTTAAATCACACCACTCCACTCCAGCTTCGGTGACAGAGCAAGACCTTGTCTCAAAAAAAAAAAAAAGGAAAAAGAAAAAAATAATGTGAAAACCATACCAGCCACCTCCTACCTTGCTGGAAGGTGACCAGCCTGAGGTCTGGTTTTCCACAATTTCCTGAAAACTTCCCAAACATCTGGCGCCAGTGTGAAAAGAGCTGAGTGAGGCCTGAAGCCAGAATTAGGCCATCAGTGCTCCCTGAACCTGATAAAATCCTAACCGTCCCAGAAGCCAAGCTGGACTGGGGCGTGAGATCATCACATGCCTGAGATACTTGAATCAACTTGTTCACAGCTTTCATGGGTCATGTTTTTCATAATTCGTGATTCACAGGAGACTTTTAACAACAAAAACATTCAGATTAAATTTTTATATGAGATGTTTTTCCCTTCTTCTACAAGCATTATCAACCATTTCGATCACAAAAACAAAAAACAAAACAAAAAAAACCCTCTGCCCACCTCCATAATTATTTAAGGATTTTTTTTAACTTGTTTTTCTACTTAATTTGATTCAAAGATAGGAACTCTGGGTATCGAAAGGTGGCATTAAATTGTGGTTTCTCAGGTGACTCAGACAATTTGATGATCCAATTTGTTTTCCTTTCTTTCTTTTTTTCCTTTTTTTTTTTTTTTTTTTTTGAGTTGGGGTTTCGCTCTGTCGCCCAGGCTGGAGTGCAGTGGTGTGATCACCACTCACTGCATCCTGGAACTCCTGGGCTCCAGTGATCCTCCCCATCTCAGCCTCTTGAGCAGCTGGGACTACAGGCATTTGCCACCACTCTTGGCTAATTTTTAAATTTTTTGTAGACATAGGATTTCACTATATTGCCCAGGCTGGTCTTGAACTCCTGGGCTCAAGCAACCCTCCCACCTCGGCCTCCCAAAGTGCTGGGATTACAGGCGTGAGCTACCATGCCTGGCGCTTTTTTTTTTTAAAATAATACATGATGCCCTGTCCCTCAAATGAAAACAAATAGGGTAGATTGCTTGAGCCCAGGAGTTTGAGACCAGCCTGGGTAACATGGCGAAACCCTGTCTCTACAAAAAAATACAAAAATTAGCTGGGCATGGTAGCATGTGCCTGTAATCCCAGCTACTCGGGAGGCTGAGGTGGGAGGATCACTTGAGTGCAGGACATCAAGTTTACAGTGAGCCATGATCATGCCACTGCACTCCAGCCTGGGTGACAGAACAAGATCCTGTCTCAAAAAAAAAAAGAAAGAAAAAGAAAAGAAAACCAGACCAGAAAATCTTTTAGTAATACCCTCAAGTCAGTTTTCTCTTTTTTCTTTTTTTTCTGCTGAAGGAATACTCAAAGAAACAGCCCAGTTCTTTTTATTTCTCATGGATACTTTTCAGGGAACTATGTGTGTAACCATTAAAAGACACACTGGAACCATGCTGAAAATTCCATCTCTTTGAATAAGGACTGACTTCACCCAAGTCCCCAAGAAGTAACAAGACGGCTGATTACTGTCATTATTTTTGCCATTTGAAAACTCTCCACTGATGTTTCTTTCTCTACGGTCAGAGAGGCTGCTGCTTCAAGAGTAAGACTTGTGCCACGATGCCTTCCAACAGGAGAAGGGGAGGGGAAAAAGATTTAAAAACAAGAGGGAGCTGGGTGCTGTGGCTCATACCTGTAATCCCAGAGCTTTGGGAGGCCAAGGCAGGAAGATCCCTTGAGACAAGGAGTTCGAGTCCAGCCTGGGCAGCATAGCGAGATCCCACCTCTATGATTGATAATTTAAAAAAAAAGTTTTAATTAAAAAAAGAAAAATCAATAGAGTATTTTTATGATGGTCCTTTGGAAACAAGTTTGCTTTCTCTTGTTTTCTCTGCGCTGTAAGGCCAAAGGCACAGGTCCCTCCTCCGAGGTGAGGCTCCTCTCTCTGACCAGGGGGGGAGTAGGTCTGGCTGCACAGTGGAGGGTGGGGCATTGCCTGTCATCCCTTCGGGACTGACACCCTCAGTGCCCCGTTGCTGGGAATGCTGGTGGCTAACAGCGTTTAGCTGAGTCCTTTTGCAAATATAGCCTCCCCAAAGACAGCCACCTTGGTCAAGTCCATGGCCCTCCCCAAAGGCAGCCAACATCTGTGGCTGGTCAGTGTAGAGGGTATAAAGGCCCAGTCCCCGTGCCTCAGGGTGGGACAATCCTGATGGGTGAACCCAGTTCCAGGGGACCTCACAGGATTCGCTGTGGCCTTTGTTTGTGACTTTAGAGCAGCTCAGCCCTTCCCTCACTTCCTTAAATGTATTGATCCAGAAGTATTGACCCATTACCAAAAAGCTTTCTTCACTGAAAATTCTGTCTCAGAGTCCGTTTCCTGGAGAACTGATTTCTTTTTCTTTTTCTTTTTTTGAGATGGAGTTTCACTCTTGTTGCCCAGGCTGTAGTGCAATGGCGCAATCTCACCTCACCTCAACCTCCGCCTCCTGGGTTCAAGCGATTCTCCTGCCTCAGCCTCCCGAGTAGCTGGGATTACAGGCATGTGCCACCACACTCAGCTAATTTTGTATTTTTAGTAGAGACGGGGTTTCTCCATGTTGGTCAGGCTGGTCTCGAACTCCTGACCTCTGGTATCTGCCCACCTCAGGCTCCCAAAGTGCTGGGATTACAGGCATGAACCACCGCACCCAGCCTTTTTTTTTTTTTTTTGAGACGAAGTCTTGCTCTGTTGCCCAGGCTGGAGTGCAATGGCGCGATCTCAGCTCATGGCAACCTCTGCCTCCTGGGTTCAAGTGATTCTCCTGCCTCAGCCTCCTGAGTAGTTGGGATTACAGACGCTCACCACGACCAGCTAATTGAGAACTGAGTTTGACCTAATACAAGCAGAGAGGTGGGAAGGGCCTGATTGGGAAGAGGCTGCTGAGGGCATAGGGGTAGGGTTTGCTGGTCAAAGGTAAAGCTTTAAGCATATGACTGAGGAGTCTTGGGCCAAGAACTACCCTCATGCTTCTTCTCCTTTTCTTTTTTTTAAAATTTTTTAAATTTTAATTTTTTTAGAGACAGGGTCTTGTTCTGTTGCCCAGGCTGGAGCACAGTGGTGTGATCATAACTCACTGCAGCCTCAAATTCCTGAGCTCAAGGGATCCTCCCACCTCAGTCTCCCAAATAGCTGGAGCTACAGGCATGCGCCACCACACCCGGCTAATTTTTGTATTTTTAGTAGAGATGGGGATTCACCATGTTGGCCAGGCTGGTCTCAAACTCCTGACCTCAAGCGATCCTCCCGCCTTGGCCTCCCAAAGTGCTGGGATTCCAGGCCTGAGCATCCTCACTCGGCCCCCATGCTTCTTCAGTGGGCTTTTTCTGTGGAATCTCCAGGATGTGCCTCACCTCTGACCCATTGCCAGTGATTTTTATTTTTTAAAATATCTTGTTAATTTGTTGTTGTTGTTGTTACTTATTATAGATTCATGGGGTACATGTGCAAGTTTGTGATCTCGGTATATTGTGTGATGATGGGGTTTGCTCTTCTAGTGAACCCATCACTCAAATAGTGAACATAATATCCATGACATAGTTTTTCAGCCCTTGCCCCTCCCCCCCCTTTTAGAGACCCCAGTGTCTATTGTTTCCATCTTTTTTTTTTTTTCTTTTGAGATGGAGTCTTGCTCTGTTTCCCAGGCTAGAGTGCAGTGGGCGTGATCTCGGCTCACTGTAACCTCCATCTCCTGGGTTCAAGCAATCCTCCTCCCTCAGCTTCCCGGGTAGCTGTGATTACAGGCATGCGCCACCATGCCTGGCTAATTTTTGTATTTTTAGTAGAGATGGGGTTTCACCATGTTGGCCAGGCTGGTCTCGAGCTCCTGACCTCAAGTAATCCACCCACCTTGGTCTCCCAAAGCGCTGGGATTACAGGTGTAAGCCACCCTGACTGGCCTATTATTTCCATCTTTATATCCATGAGTACCCATTGTTTACCTCCCAGTTATAAGTGAGAACATGTGGTATTTGGTTTTCTGTTTCTGAGTTATTTCACTTGGGATAATGGCCTCCAGCTGCATCCGTGTGACTGCAAAGGACATTATTTCATTCTTTTTTATGGCTGCATAGTATTCCATGGTGTATATTCCATGGTGTATATGGTTCCACATTTTCTTTAGCCAGTCCACTGTTGATGGACACTTAGGTCAATGATCTTTATCTTCATAATTTAAGACCCATCTGAAATCTCACCTCTCCTAGGAAACCCACCCTGATTAGCCCAGTCCACAGGGGTCCTTTCCACCTCTCTTCTTGTACTGATCACTTGGTCTTCATGGTACAACATGAGGAGGGGCCTTGTGCTTGGCCTACCTCAAGGCCCCCAGCTCCAGACCTGGTGTCTGGCAAGGGGAGGAAAATCTTTGTGATGTGCTTTGGCCTAATCTGATGGTTTGGTGTTGATCAGGGTGGGCAGGAAGGGATTGGGCTTGGGGAATGAGGGGGAGCCATAGGCAACATAGGACAGAGATAGGGTCTTAGTCACAAATTCCCTGCCTGCAGGCACAATGACATTCTTGTAATTTCTTCTCTTCTATTCACCTTGACTCTGGAAAAGATCTCTGTCTGAGTTCTTTGAAGCTACAAACCACACCAGCCCCAGCCTCCTCAGTGGAAGCCCTTTGGGGCTGAGCTTTCAATGTGGTCTGACCACAATCTCCCAAATGGCCTCAGGTAGGGAGGGTCAGGTGCAGTGGGGCTCTCTTTGCTAACCACAAAACAGAAAACCATCCCAGCGGAACTCTGTCTGCTAATCACAAAACAGAAAACCATCCCAGCACTTTGGGAGGCTGAAGCGGGCCATTAACTTGAGCCCAAGGGTTCGAGACCAGCCTGGACAACATGGCAAAAACCCCATCTCTACAAAAATTACAAAAGTTAACCTGGCGTGGTGGCTCATGCCTGTAATCCCAGAACTTTGGGAAGCCGAGGCGGGCCAATCGCTTGAGCCCAAGAGTTCGAGATCAGCCTGGGCAACATGGCAAAACCCCATCTCTATGAAAAATACAAAAATTAACTGGGCCTCATGGCAGTCAGTAGTCCCAGCTCCTTGGAAGGCTGAGGTAAGAGGATTACCTGAGACCGGGAAGTCGAGGATGCAGTGAGCTGAGATTGCTCACTGCACTCCAGCCTGGATGACAGAGTGAGACCCTGTCTCAAACAAAACAAAACAAAACAAAACAAAACAAAACAAAACAAAACAAAACACAGAAATCATTTGTCTATGAGGATAAAAGTAGGGGGCGTTAAGAAGAATACCCTGTGAACGGAGGTTCTCTAACTCCTGTTGCTACATTCACTGGTCCAAGCCAACCAGGACCCTCTGTGCCATTAACTCAATGGTCATTTGATCATAGAATCGCAGAAGGACAGACCTTGGGGCTGGGGAGATATGAAAGATCAGTGTCCTTGAGGTGGCTCACGCCTGTAATCCCAGCACTTTGGGAGGCTGAGGAGGGTGGATTACCTGAGGTCAGGAGTTTGAGACCAGCCTGGCCAACATGGTGAAACCCCATGGTGAAATCTGTACTAAAAATACAAAAATTAGCTGGGTGTGGTGGCACATGCCTGTAATCCCACCTCCTTGAGAGGCTTAGGCAGGAAAGGCCAGGCGCGGTGGCTCACGCCTGTAATCCCAGCACTTTGGGAGGCCGAGGCAGGTGGATCACGAGGTCAGGAGATCGAGACCATCCTGGCTAACATGGTGAAACCCCGTCTCTACTATAAATACAAAAAAATTAGCCGGGCATGGTGGCAGGCGCCTGTAGTCCCAGCTACTCAGGAGGCTGAGGAAGGAGAATGGCGTGTACCCGGGAGGCAGAGCTTGCCGTGAGCCAAGATTGCGCCACTGCACTCCAGCCTGGGCGACACAGCAAGACTCAGCCTCAAAAAAAAAAAAAAAAAAAAAGAGAGGCTTAGGCAGGAGACTCACTTGAACCTGGGAGGTGGAGGTTGTAGTGAGCTGAGACTGAGCCATTGCACTCCAGCCTGGGCGACAGAGCGAGACTCCGTCACAAATTAAAAAAAAAAAAAAAAAAGAAAAGAAAAGAAAAAAGAAAGATCAGCGTCCTAAGTATGGTCTGGGGACCAGCTGCACCTGCATCAGGTTAGAAAAGCCTGAGAGCTGGTTAGAAATGCCTCCCACCTGGGACTTGCTGAATTAAAGTCTGCATTTGAACGAGGTCCTCAGGTGATTCCTGCGTGCATCGAAACATGAGAGGTGCTTCTCTGCAGCACCCTAACCAACTGGAAACCAGGACTCTGCCCTCATCCTTCCAGTGCAGCCTGGTCCATCTCTGGAGCATCACCAGAAAACTCCTTTTAAGGGGATGAACTTGGAATTTTTTTTTTTTTTTTGAGACGGAGTCTCGCTCTGTTGCCCAGGCTGGAGTGCAGTGGCGCGGTCTCTGCTCACTGCAACCTCCGCCTCCTGGGTTCAAATGATTCTCCTACCTCAACCTCCCAAGTAGCTGAGATTACAGGTGTGTGCCACCAAACCTAGCTAATTTTTGCACTTTTAGTAGAGACGGGGTTTCACCATGTTGCCCAGGCTGGTCTCGAACACCTGGCCTCAAGTGATCCACCTGCCTCGGCCTCCCAAAGTGCTGGCATTTCAGGCGTGAGCCACTGTGCCCAGCCTGAACTTGGAATTTCTACAGCGTCCACTCATAGGTCCTCGCTCCACACACTGGATTCCTTCACAATAGGTTCGGTATCTTTCCCAGATGACACCCATCCAAAAAGGGGTGCCCCCTGCCCTTCTGAAATGAACTAGAAAGACTATTTGCAAAGAGTGCAGTATCTTCCCCAGCAAGATGGTGTCCATAACTGTCCAGAAGCTGCCTGGAGGTCCCAGGAGTCGGGATATGACAGCTTTAGAATTGCATGTACCCATGGAGACCCATCTAGGTCCTAGGAACTGGAATCCTTTGCTGGTAATTTTGGCCTTGTGCAGGAATTTGGAAGAAAACTCTAAACATAATTGGCCTCCATAATTATTATGCAAATGTTGTTGTTTTTCTTCCTTTCTTTCTTTTTTTTAGAGATAGGGTCTCTGTCATCCAGGCTGGAGTGCAGTGGCACGACTGCAGCTCACTGAAGCCTCGAACTCCTTCCTGGACTCAAACGACCCTCTTGTCTCAGCCTCCCAAGTTGCTGGGACTACAGGTGTGCACCACCATGCCCAGCTAATTAAATGTTTTTCATAGAGACGGGGTCTCACCATGATGTCCAGGCTGATCTCAAACTCCTAGCCTCAAGCCATCCTTCTGTTTGGGCCTCCCACAGTAGGTATGCTCACCCAGCCCACAAATGTTCTGTTTGTGTGTGTGTGTGTGTGTGTGTGTGTGTGTGTGTGTTTCTTTTCTTTTCTGTTTTCTTTCCACATCATTATACCCATTTTACAGATCAATAAAAAGAAACACAGAGGCTGGGCACGGTGGCTCGCAAGGTGGCCCAGCAGTTTGGGAGGCCGAGGTGGGTGGATCACTTGAGGTCAGGTGTTCGAGGCCAGCCTGGCCAATGTAGTGAAACCATGTCTCTACCAAAAATACAAAAATTAGCCAGTCACGGAGATGCACACCTGTAATCCCAGCTACACAGGAGGCTGAGGCAGGAGAGTTGCTTGAATCTAGGAGGTGGAGGTTGCAGTGAGCTGAGATTGCACCACTGCACTCCAGACTGGGCGACAGAGCGAGACCCTATCAAAAAAAAAAAAAGAAGAAAGAAAAGGAAGGAAGGAAGGAAGGAAAGAGAGAGAGAGAAAGAAAGAAAGAAGAAAGAAAGAAAGAAAGAAAGAAAGAAAGAAAGAAAGAAAGAAAGAGGAAAGAAAGAAAGAAAGAAAAAGAAAAGGAAGGAAGTCATAGAGAAGAGACTGACATCCTACTCCGAGGCGATGGGCCTAGAATTGTAACCCTGAGAGCTTGGCCTCCAAGCCTGTTGTTCTGGCTAAGCAGGGATAGTTCTCGAAGCTGTTTGTCGTGAGTTAGCCGAGTCTGAATCTGAAACTGAGCAGCTACCCAGAGAGTGCCGTTTAGATAAACTCCAACATGCGCACGAGATGGAAATAGAGACGGTGCAGGAGCATACACCACACTTTGCCCACAAGAGACGCAACACATTTTCATAGTTGAAATTTACATAGTTCTTTATTCATGAAATTATGAACAGCTGCTATTTTGCTGCATTCCCAAGAAGAGTTGAAAAGGCAGCAAAGAAGAGAACAGACACGTTAGGCAAACTCCATCTGCCCTCGTGTCTAACACTTTCTTCCCTGCAGATAGCAGACAATGGGGTTACCAGATGTCATTGCCTGCTGGGGAAGGACCCAGAAATGTGTGTGACTGTGAGCCAGCCAGTGCGGATGACTGTTTTTCTTCCTTTTTTTGTTTTTTTCCTCTGCAAATTATAAATGTACCCGCTCTTGTCCACTTCTCAATGGCTGTCCTCAGACAGAGGCTCTTCCTGGCACACTGCGGATGGTGGTGGATTTTCAGAGGAGCTTCAGAAATGTCACAGCAGTCTAGACCAACGTCCGCTCCCCCGGCTTCCTCCTGACTTTTGAAAGGGAATTTATAGTGTGTGAGTTTCCTGCACGCCTGTCGCCACACTTGGGACTTATAGTGACTCTCGGAAGTCGGTAAACAGCTTTGATGATTGAACAGGAGACGGAGGCCAGAGACCAGAAGTGACTGTCTGAGGTCACCCAGAGGTGTTCAGATCCTCCGCGTGGCCTTTGCCTTATCATGTTCTGTCCATGGAGTGACTCCCAGCAGGCTAAGTGTTCTAAGTGCTCCGGCCCTCCCAGCTACTCCAAAGCACTCCTTTCCCAACTGAGTACCCCAGGAAGCCCTTCCTGTACCTTGATTCCTGCCGATGGCTTATGTGGCTGTCTTGGCAAACATGCATTGCACACCTGTGTGCCTGCTTCTCCTGACATCACTCAGAATTCCCCCTGGAATTCAGGAAGGGTTTTTTTCCTCCATCACAGTGACATTGAATGCCAGAAACATAGCAAGCCCCATCCCCTGCCCACCCACATTCGACCTTCCCTTCGTACACAGTCATCTCTGGACCTTCATTCCAACGTCACAGCCTGTCTTCCCAAGGTCACTCAGAACAGAATCTTCTGGAAGGCCATCCAACCCCACACCCACCTGTGATGATTAATACTGAGTGTCAACTTGATTGGGTTGAAGGATGCAAAGTATTGATCCTGGGTGTGTCTGTGAGGGTGTTGCCAAAGGAGATTAACGTTTGAGTCGGTGAACTGGGAAAGGCAGACCCGCCCTTAATCTGGGTGGGCACCATCTAATCAGCTGCTGGCGTGGCCAGGATATAAAGCAGGCAAAGAGAGCTTATGCAGGGAAACTCCTGTTTTTAAAGCCACCAGATCTCTTGAGACTCATTAACTATTATGAGAACAGTGCAGGAAAGACCCGCCCCCCATCATTCAATCACCTCCCACTGGATTCCTCCCACAACACGAGGGAACTGTGGGAGTTACAATTCAAGATGAGATTTGGGTGGGAACACAGCCAAACCATATCACATCCTCCCACCCCTTTTCCAGCAGGAGGAAACCAGGACAGATTCAATAAAAAAGTCTCCTAGGGCTGGGTGTTAAGGCTCACACCTGTAATCCCAGTGCTTTGGGAGGCCAAGGCAGGAGGATGGCTTGAGCCCAGGAGTTGGAGGCTTCGGTAAGCTATGATCGTGCCACTGCACTCCATCCTGGGAGATAGAGGGATACCCTGTCCCTACTAATAATAAAGAAAGGTTCCTAGACCACCCAAGGACTCTTGGGGGCCCTCTGGGGCTGTAGGTGTGAGAAAGGCCTGAAGCCATTTAGTACCCTGGTTAACGGAAGGATGTGTTTTTCTTGTTTTTCAGAGAGCAGCCTGCTTCTCTACACCTTGAGGCTGAAATTAAAGCAGGGAGGAGCACATTCTGAAAGATGTCGTAAGATATATCAATTACCCCACTTTCTTTGCCAATGCAAGCACTGAACCGCCATTCTCTAGATACTGAAATACCAGGATGGTGACAAGAGGGTATCATCTCATCTTGCAACCTGTTTGTTTGTGCTTTGGGCCCCACCACATTTTGTTTTTTTCTTTATGAGAGGAACAGGAAAGATAGAGAGAGCTAGGAAGCCCTGCCTGCCTTTTGCCTGGCCAGGAACCCCATAAGGCTGGGGATAAACCCCAAGTCCAGGATGCTGGCTGGAGGGAATGGTTGGTAATCCTTAACTTTACCTCTTGGGCTTTGATTTTTATCAAAGTAAGAAAGGAAAGTTAGATATTCTTTTGTCTCAGGGCCAGGTTCTGATATTCTGATGGTTAGAGAGATAGAATGTTAGGCAATTTGGTTGACTAAGAGAGCCTAATTTTTTTTTTTTTTTTTTTTTTTTTTTTGAGACAAGATCTCACTCTGTGGCCCAGGCTGGAGTATAGTGGCACCATCATAGCTCATTGCAGCCTCAACCTCCTGGGCTCAAGGGATCCTCCCAACTCTGCCTCTTGAGTAGCCGGAACTACAGTTGTGGACCACCACATCTGACTTATGTTTTTATTTTTATTTGTAGAGGTGGGGTCTTGCTAGGTTGCTCAGGCTGGTCTCGAACTCCTGCACCCAAGTGATGCTCCTGCCATGGCCTCCCAAAGTGCTGAGATTACAGGCATGAGCCACTGCATTAGGCTGAAAGTCTACTTTCTGATAAGGAGTTAGCAGCCACCCAGATAGTACCCACTGTGCAAGAAAGAGGGCTAGGACCTAGTGTCTGGATTTTAATATGAGTTAAGATTTCCTGACTGGAGGTGGGGGAGTCTTCTGGAGAAAGAGGGACCCTTGGGCCAGGGCACATTTTTCTGAGTCATGTCTTTGCCACCCACTGACCATATGGCCCTAGGCCAGTCACTTCAATATTCTGATTCTCAGTTTCCTCCCTTTTATTTATTTCTTTTTATTTATTATTATTATTATTTCTTTTTGAGATAGAGTCTTGCTCTATTGCCCAGGCTGGAGTGCAGTGTCGTGATCTCGGCTCACTGCAACCTCTGCCTCCTGGGTTCAAGCAATTCTCCTGCCTCAGTCTCCCTAGTAGCTGGGATTAGAGGCACGTGCCACCATGCCCGGATAATTTTTGTATTTTTAGTAGAGATGGGGTTTCACCATGTTGGCCAGGCTGGTCTTGAACTCTTGAGCTCAGGTGATCTGCCCCCCTCGGCCTCCCAAAGTGCTGGGATTACAGGCGGGAGTCACGGCGCCCAGCCAGTTTCCTCCCATCTAAGAAGGTAAGGGTCAGGATGCCTCCCTCATAGGGTGGCTGCACATCTCAACTGTGTCGATGTGTACAGAAGCACTTTGCAAACTGCGTGTCTGGGTGCAGGGAGGAGCATCCTCATGAGTGGGAGGGCAGTGGATTAATTTCCGCCTTCCGTATAAGGCTGAGTCTCAATGTTATTCTTTGATAGGCACCGTGGGGATCTGCCCAGTGGTCCATGTTCTCTCCCATGCCATTGATTAACAGATAGGATAGCACTCCAGCACAAATCAGCACTGTGGACCTGGAAAGCTGCCATCGGGAGAAATCGATGGAGGCTCCCAGTTCCAGACCATTTTGGCTACCCCTCACCCGTGAGAAACAGACTTGCTCAGCCTTGGATTAAAAAACCCCAAGGACCCATAAGCCCCCACAATGGAAGGCCCCTTCTTTATTTTAATTAATTTTTTTTTTTTTTTTTTTTTGAGATGGAGTTTCACTCTTGTGGCCCAGGCTGGAGTGCAATGGCGCAATCTGCTCACTGCAATCTTTGCCTCCTGGGTTCAAGCAATTCTCCTGCCTCAGCCTCCCGAGTAGCTGGGATTACAGGTGCCCACCACCACACCCGGCTAATTTTTGTATTTTTAGTAGAGGCAGGGTTTTGCCATGTTGTCCAGGCTGGTCTCCAAATCCTGAACTCTGGTGATCTACCTGCCTCAGCCTCTCAAAGTTCTGGAGTTTGACCCAGAACTTTGTCTGGGGAGACACCGTGCTGACCAATTTATTTATTTTTGAGACAGGGTCTCACTCTTGCCCAGGCTAGAGTGCAGTGGCACCATCAAGGGTCACTGCAGCCTCGACTTCCCAGGCTCAGGTGATCCTCCCATTTCAGCCTCCTGAGTAGCTGAGTAGCTAGGACTACAGGTGTGTGCTACTATTCATGACATATATGTGTGTGTGTGTGTGTGTGTGTGTGTGTGTGTGTGTGTGTATTTTTTGTAGAGATGGGGGTGTCACTAGCTTGCCCAGGCTGGTCTTAAACTCCTGGGCTCAAACAATCCTCCTGCCCTGGCCTCCGAAAGTGCTGGGATTACAGGCGTGAGCCACCATGCCCGGCCGGAAGGGCCCTTCTTGGCAGCCAGCATGTTTATGCATTGGCGATGCTGTTCCACCTTGCTTTCAGGATTGTGGCTATTCACTCTCACACCTATCCCTCAATTAGCAGAGACCCCAATCAGATGACAGAGGCCAGCCGATGCCTGAGCCTGCAAGGTGTGAGGTGTGGTGGTTCTGGTACCTTCATGCTCCACGTTCATGTCATGACATGAGTGGATCTGCCACATGTCCCCATCCCACAGGCTCCACAGCCACGTGGCGACGTTCTTTGCATCACCCTTTGGGATGCTGTCTCACTCAGAGGGAAGCTGAAAGTCCACCTGACCTCTTGTCAAAGACACATGACCTCTTGTCAAAGACACATAGTATCAAAGTAACCCAAAGCACATTTCTTGTTATTTTGTTTCATGGAAGCTGTAACTCACCCTGGGCCCGTGGCTATTTACAAGTCTGGCTTGTTCCATTTTTTTTTTTTTTTTTTTTTTTGAGACGGAGTCTCACTCTGTCGCCCAGGCTGGAGTGCAGTGGCGCAATCTCCTCTCACTGCAAGCTCCGCCTCCCGGGTTCATGCGATTCTCCTGCCTCAGCCTCCTGAGTAGCTGAGACTACAGGTGCCTGCCACCACGCCCGGCAAATTTTTTGTATTTTTACTAGAGATGGGTTTCACTGTGTTAGTCAGGATGGTCTCGATCTCCTGACATCATGATCCGCCTGCCTTGGCCTCCCAAAGTGCTGGGATTACAGGCGTGAGCCACCGTGCCCGAACTTCTTTTTTTTTTTTTTTTTTTTGAGACAGAGTCTCACTCTGTCACCCAGGCTGGAGTGCAGTGGCTCAGTCTCGGCTCACTGCAACCTCTGCCTTCTGGATTCAAGCGAGTCTCCTGTCTCAGCCTCCTAAGTAGCTGGGATTACAGGCACATACCACCACGCCCAGCTACTTTTTGTATTTTTAGTAGAGACAGGGTTTTACCATGTTGGCCAGGCTGGTCTCCAACTTCTGACCTCAGGCGATCTGCCCACCTCAGGCTCCCAAAGTGCTGGAATTACAGACGTGAGCCACCGCGCCTGGCCCAAGGCTGGCTTATTCTTTCAAAGCAACTCAGAGTGACTAGCACCTCCCTAAGCATGGCTCCATGCCATTCGCTGATGTGAGGACTCAGGGTAGAGCCCCATTTGCAGGCCTGAAGGGGGCCTCCACTTGCCGGGTTGAGGCTGCAGCCAGCTAGAATTGAAGGATGCTGAAGGACCTATGACCGTCAGCATGCTGGGTTTGGTAAGGGTCTTGGCATTCTTACCTGCAGCTGCCACTCCTAGACATGACACCCAGCATGGGGGGTTGGCTCAGTGAACAGGGACTGTGTGTTCTGGAACCATAAACATTCCTTTAAGGAAGGAGAAGAACATTGCTGACTGCCTCCTGCCTGTTTTTTGTTTTTGTTTTTGTTTTTTTTTGAGACAGGGTCTTGCTCTGGCACCCAGGCTGGAGTGCAATGGCATGATGGTAGATCCCTGCAGCCTCCAACTCCTGGGCTCAAGTGACTCTCCCACTTTGGCCTCCCAAAGCACTGGGATTACAGGCGTGAGCCACCATGTTTGGCCCTAACTGGCCTTTTAGATGAGATAATGGGGCAGGCTGCAGCCTAGATGAGCCAGAAGGGACACTTGGCTGTTGGTTCCAAGCAGAAGGTAGTGAAGGTCCTACTCTGGGACTCCCATCAAAGCTCGATCATGAGGCTAGATGCTGTGGCTCAAGCCTGTAACCTCAGCACTTTGAGAGCAAAAGAGGGAGGATTGTTGAGGCCAGGAGTTCGAGCCAGCCTGGGCACCATAGCCAGACCTCTGTCTCTACAAAAGTAAGTAAATAAATAAATATTAAATAAAAGATTTAATCATGGACTCTGGGGCATAGAATGACTCGACTCTCTCCTGCTGGGACCAGAGGTGAGAAAAAAGAAGTGAGCTTGCTTCTCCCGTTTCCAGCGTCTCAGATCCATCTACTGCTTGGAGGTAGAAGGAAAGGAAAATGAGAAAAGAAAGAAGAAGGAAGGCGGTGGCCGGGTGCAGTGGCTCATGCCTGTAATCCCAGCACTTTGGGAGGCCGAGGCAGACGGATCACTTGAGCTCAGGAGTTCAAGAACAGCCTCGGCAACATGGTGAAACCATGTCTCTACTAAAAATGTAAAAATTAGCCGGGCATGATGGCAGGAGCCTGGATCCCAGCTACTTGGGAGGCTGAGGTGGGAGAATCGTTTGAAGGGCGGGTGGGGGCTGCTTCGGAGGGTCTGCGATGGATGGCTGCACTGCGTGCGCTCTTGGGCCCTGCTCCCCGGTGGGCCAACCCCTGCCTCTCTGCCAAAGCCACCAGCCTGTGCCAGGGACAGATCCTCGGGCTTCCCTGCCGCCCTGCTGGCCTGCCAGCCTCTGCGACAGCCTTTTTCTCGTTCTGCTCGTTTCTGAAGCTTCCATTCCAACGCTTGTTGCACAGATGCCTCATGCATCAGTCCAATGCTAAAAAGATGCAGTAAGTGAAATTTTTGCCATATGTTAATACACATGTTTCAGTTTCCATAAATGCTCAGTGTGGTTTTTATGGTACGCGGGATGGTGGTGTTTATACTGTTTTGAGGGGCTTTGAATTCAAATGCGCAAATGATTTTTTTACAAGATGTGATTCGAGGGAGAGCCACAGTTGGGGTCGCCTGCCATCCAGATGGAAGAGGCTTTCGGCGGTTTTGAGTCTGCCACTTGTGACTCTGGGTAAAACCCTTCTGTCCCCTGGCACACTTTTCCTCTTCCTGCTCCTGCCACTGTGTGCCCGGTCCCAGGCTGGTTGGAGGAGCTGACCAGGGCAAGGCTATTTGGGGATCAGAGTGTGTATCATACCCTGATAGACAATCATCCAGGCCCTCACATCCCAAGTGTGACCAGATAAGCTGGTGGGACTGGGAGGAGGAGATGTCACAAAGGAAGGAGGAGGAAAGAGGAAAAGTTGCAGAAGACTGAGGGAATCACTGGAGACGCCAAGGCGTCAGGTTGGCTGAGTGTGGGTTTGTATGAGGAAAAGCTGGAGGTAAGATAGGACGGGTGGAGGGGGGAGAGCTGGCCTGATCCAGCCTCCCCTCTCACCTCTGCCCGGCTAGTGCTGTAAGTACTGCAGGCATGCTTACTGCAGCGTGGACAGACCTCCCTGCCTTCATGGGAGATGCTCTCTCTGCAGAATCTCCTTCTCTCATTTTCCCACCTGCAAAATCCTTCCTGATCTCTCAAGTTCCTACCTCCCTCTGTCCTACCCCTGGGTTCTGTCCGGGTCCTCTGGTGTCACATTCATTGCAGAATACATGGTCTTCTGGCCAAGGGCCTCTCTCTCTCTCTCTGAGCTCCCTAAGGATGAATGAGGCTTGCTGTTTTCTTTTTTCCTTTTTTTTTTTTTTGAGACAGAGCCTTGATCTCGGCTCACTGCAACCTCCACATCCTGGATTCAAGTGATTCTCCTGCCTCGGCCTCCCAATGGCTGGGATTACAGATGTGTACCACCACACCCAGCTAATTTTTGTATGTTTGGTAGAGATGGAGTTTCATCATGTTGGCCAGGCTGGTCTCCAACTCCTGACCTTAGGTGGTCCCTCCGCCTCAGCCTCCCAAAGTGCTGGGATTACAGGCACCCGCCACCACGCCCAGCTAATTTTTGTATTTTTAGTAGAGATAGGGTTTCACTATGTTGGCCAGGCTGGTCTCAAAACTCCTGACCTCAGGTGATCCACCCACCTCAGCTTCCCAAAGTGCTGGGATTGCAGGCATGAGCCACCATGCCCGGCTCCACTTGCCATTTTCATGTCTGCTCCCCAGAGCTTGCCCCAGAGCTTCCAGGAAGCCCACAGAAGGGAGGAAGAGAGGCGTGCAAGGCTGGCCAGCTCTAGCACCTAGTGGGGGATCTGGAGTGGTCCTGGTCCCCTTCCTACACCCAGCCTACTATCTCCTTCCAGCCCAGGGTTCCCATGAGGAACTGAGCTGAGCTCAGCAGTCACACCCCCCTGCCATCAGCCAAAGGCCCAGGAGCATCCGCAGCCCATTTCAGCCAGGTCTAGCCCTCCAGATCACTCTTCAGGATGATGCAGGGTGACTGTGTGGTTAGACGACTGCCAGGCACTGGGAAATGTCCTGATGGAGTGAGGGCATCTCTGAGGGCACCAGTGCTCTGTCCTGGGAGGTACAGGTGTCTTTAAGGGTGTCCTTTGAGGACAGAGGGGAGCAATAGCCCTCCCAGCCTTGCCTTACTTTGGTATCCTAGGGCCTCGTCCTAATCCACGAACTCCAGTCCTTCTCCCTGGAGCTCCCAGAGCCAGGGCACTCTGCCCTTGGTCTCCCCCTGAGAATCAGCCCTCACACGTCCAGATCTGTTCCTGCCAACATCTTAGGCTTTGTGCGTGCTGGGGGGTGAGCTGATTTGTTCTAAGGGAGCCCGGGGGTGTGTATGCATGAAGGTGGGAGGGGACATCTCTGTTGTTTTAACAGAGCATCTGTGATATTTGGAAATTGGTAACAACCTCCCCTCTTGCAACGGGCTTTTTCCCAAGGGACCGAGGGGTGAGGGTACGTAATCTTGGAGCCTCAATCTCCTTCAGGGGGATTCATATATATGTTGTCTGTAATTATAGGTCGATAATGATATAATTTATAGTATGTATATCATCATTCGTGAGTGACTGGACAAGCTGGCAGGAGAGTAGGGTGCAACCATGTCATAAGCTCGTAAAAAGGTAATTATATTTCTTTCTGATCTAGCTTTCGCCTACCCGGTCAGGTTGGGCTATTGTGAAATGAGGGAGGATGATGGGTAAACACCAAAATCGTTGGAGGTTCAATAAACGAGGGAGAGTTTACCATCCAAGGCCAAGCAGCTGTCTTCTTTGGGTATGGAAGAAGTCTGACTTGGGGCCAGGGAAATGATGGGAAGGGATCCTATAGAGGCCCCAGTTTAACATAAAAAAGGGTCCCCAAGAGGCCAGGTGTGGTGGCTCATGTCATCTGTAATCCCAGCACTTCTGAAGGCTGAGACAAGAGGATCGCTTGAAGCCGGGAGTTTCAAACCAGCCTGGGTGACAAAGTAAGACCTGTGTCTCTACCCAAAAAAAGTGGGGGGTGCCCCCCAGAAGAGAAAGCCTGACTGGATGATGCTGAATCAGACTGACCTATGGGGAGGTGGCCTCTGGAGGAAGGCAGAGTAGCCCCTGATTCCCTAAGACCCCAGAACTGTTGCTCCCAGGAGGAAACTGAGAAGGTAGTCTTTTCTCCATGTCTCACTGCCCCTGGGGGGTTTTCATGCTAGAGACGCTTGTCATGTCTTCCAAGCCTGATGGAATCTCCCGGAGCTTAGATCTGGATGAAGTTGGGTCGGCGTTTTGCTCGATGGTTGGAGGAGATTGGGTTTTATCTACACACCATCGCCCATTCTCAGTAATAAGCAAAGCTGCAGAAAGCCCTTGGCCCAAGATATAATAGTGTAATGTAATTACGGTAATGATACTTTGTAGTTCTCTAGAGGCTTTCATCTGTGGATCTCCAAGTCCTTTATAAACATTAATTAATTCTCATAACTCGGCGATGAGGTAGGGAAGCATCGTCATTCCCATTTTACGGATGAGAAAGCCAAGACACAAAGAAGGTAAGTGATTAGCTCATAGTCATCAGGAGAGCCCGCTGGCTCTGCTGTCAGGAGGTGGGGGCCTCCATTCTCCCATGCTGGGCCTCCCACTGTGTGGGGAGCCTGCAGATGCCCAGCAAGTTGGGGTGTCCCTGGGAGGCCCCCTCAGGGGAATTCTTGAATTCCCTCTCCTGTTCTCCACTGTGTGTCCACACCCAGGCTCTGGATCAGGGCATCTCTCATGCTCTTTGTTTTAGTGTTGTTCTTTTTTTTGTTTTTGAGACAGAATTTTGCTTTTCTCGCCCAGGTTGGAGTGCAATGGAACGGCACGATCTCGGCTCACTGCAACCTCCGCCTCCCGGGTTCAAGCAATTCTCCTGCCTCAGCCTCCCAAGTAGCTGGGATTACAGGCACCCGCCACCATGCCCAGCTAATTTTTGTATTTTTAGTAGAGATGGGGTTTCACCACGTTGGCCAGGCTAGTCTTGAACTCCTGGCCTCAAGTGATCCACTCCCCTCCGCCTCCCAAAGTCCTGGGATTACAGGTATGAGCTGCTGCGCCCAGCCTGTTTTTGTGTTGTTCTTGTTTTTTTTTTTTTTTTTTTTTTTGAGATAGGGTCTCAGCTCTGTCACCCAGGCATGATCACAGTGCAGTGGCTTGATCACAGCTCACTGGAGCCCCGACCTTCCCAGCTCAAGCAATCCTCCCACCTCAGCCTCCCAAGTAGCTGGGACCACAGGCAAGTGCCACCACGCCTGGCTAATTTTTAAAATCCTTTGTAAAGACAGGGTCTTGCTATGTTTGCCCAGGTTGGTTTGCAACTCCTGGGTTCAAGTGATCCTCCCATCCCAAAGTGCTGGGATTGCAGGCGTGAGGCACCGCACCCAGCTGTGATGCACTTTGGGTCTTTCTGCAGCTCCAACCTAGAGCAGACCCTCTAGTGTAGGCATCTCCAGGAACGAGCTCCTCCTGTGTCAGACAAATGATACCCTGGCCTGACTTCCTCTGGCTGTCATGCATCTTTGACGGTGGTCTAAGCCCTGCTGATCACCTCCCCTCCTACCCTGCTCCAAACCACCATCAATCCCTAAGCCTTGTCTTTCACACTTATTATGCCTCCTTACTGCCACCAACCCAAGCCGGGCAGCACATCAAACCATCACACCCGCATTTATCTTTTGAATATCTACTGGGTTCTATGGTCTGGGTGGCTTCGGGGAGGGTCTCCTGTAATAGAAAGACACTGGTGCTAGAAATTAACAACAACATACCAGGCGCGGTGGCTCACTCCTGCAATCCCAGCACTTTGGGAGGCCGAGGCAGGTGGATCACTTGAGGTCAGGAGTTTGAGACCAGCCTGGCCAACATGGCGAACCCCTGTCTCTACTAAAAATACAAAAATTAGCCGGACTTGGTTGCACACACCTGTAGTCCCAGCTATTCGGGAGGCTGAGGTGGGAGAATCACTTGAAGCCCAGGAGCTTGAGGCTCCTATGAGCTATGATTGCACCACTGCACTCCAGCCTGGGTGACAGAACAAAACCCTGTCTCTAAAAATAAAAAAAATTAAAACCCAGAGGTCAGGTTCAGGCTCTGTACCTTGGTGGCTTTTCGACTTTGGGCATGTCACTGTCACTTTCTCTTCTGGGACCCCAGTTTTCTCACCTGTGGATGATGGGGGTGAGACCTCAGGGTGATGTTCTATCATTCCTCCCCTCCTGTGTGGCTGGCAGGGCAGCCTCCTAATGTGGGCTCCCTTCCTGCTCCACCCACCCCCACAGTCCATCCATAAATTTTCTGAATCATGAGCCATTATGTCACTTTGCTGACGAACTTTCAGTGATTTCCCGTGGCCTATGAGAAGACCAAATCCCTGAGCCTGTCATTCAAGGCCGTCCATCATCTGTCTCCACTCCCCTGTTCACTCCAGGCTCCCATGGGGAACGCTTGGCTCTGCCAGACCTACTTTTCCTGGAAATAGGCCACGATCATTACCAACTTCACAACTTTGGCCATACCTTCCTCCCTCCTTAAATACTCTCCTCTCTGCCTATTTTCCCTTCCTTCTTTCTTTCCTTCCTTCCTTCTTTCCTTCTTTCCTTCCTTCCTTCCTTCCTTCCTTCCTTCCTTCCTTCCTTCCTTCCTTCCTTCTCTCTCTTTCTTTCTTTCTCTCTCTCTCTTTTTTCTCTTTCCTTCTTTCTTTCTTATTTTTTTGGACTGGGTCTCACTCTGTCACCCAGGCTAGAGTACAGTGATGTGATCTCAGTTCACTGTGTCCTCTGCCTCTCGGATTCAAGCTGTTCTTCTGCCTCATCCTCCTGAGTAACTGGACCTACAGGTGCCCACCACCATGCCCCGCTAGTTTTATATTTTGGTAGAGGTGAGGTCTGTGGATCTTCAACTCCTTTGGGAGGCCAAGACAGGAGGATCACTTGAGGCCAGGAGTTCGAGACCAGCCAGGCAAACATGGTGAGACCACCATGTTTTGTAAAAATACAAAAATTAGCCAGGCGTGGTAGTGCACACCTGTAATCCCAGCTACATGGGAGGCTGAAGCAGGAGAATCTCTTGAACCCAGGTGGCGGAGGTTGTAGGAGATCATGCCACTGCACTCCAGCCTGGGCGACAGAGTGAGACTCTCTCTGAAAAAAAATAAGTAAATAAAAATTAAAAAGTTAGGCTGGGCAAAGTGGCTCATGCCTGTAATCCCAGCACTTTGGGAAGCCAAGGCAGGCAGATCATGAGGTAAGCAGATCGAGACCATCCTGGCTAACACGGTGAAAACACGTCTCTTACTAAAAATTCAAAAAATTAGCTGGATGTGGTGGCGGGCGCCTGTAGTCCCAGCTAGTCAGGAGGCTGAGGCAGGAGAATGGCATGAACCCGGGAGGTGGAGCTTGCAGTGAGCCGAGATCGCACCACTGCACTCCAGCCTGGGGGACAGAGTGAGACTCAGTCTCAAAAAAAATAAAAAAAAATTAATTAATTAATTAGTTAATTAAAAGAAGGGGCCGCAAGGTGCCATGGCTCACACCTGTAATCCCAGCACTTTGGGAGGCTGAGGTGGGCGGATCATGAGGTCAGGAGTTTCAGACCAGCCTGGCCAGTATGGTGAAACCCTGTCTCTATTAAAAAATACAAAAATTAGCCGGAGCCGGGTGTGGTGGCGGGTGCCTGTAGTCCCAGTTACTCAGGAGGCTGAGGCAGGAGAATTGCTGGAACTCAGAAGGCAGAGGTTGCAGTGAGCCGAGATCGCGCTACTGCACTCCGGCCTGAGTGACAGAGCGAGACTCCGTTTAAAAAAAAAAAAAAGAAGGGGCCAAAGAAGGAGGATTGCCCAACCTGTTGGATGGCATCCCAAGAGAGCAGACTCCACAAACAGAGTCCCCTGGTCTGGGATCATGGGCCCTCATGGAGCACTGGCAACTTAATAGGCACTTCACGTTACTCCTTCAGTGTTGATTTAGTGTTGGCATTTTCCCTCCATGCTGGACCTCAGAGATGACCTAGAAAAGGCAGATGGCTGGGCAAGGGGCTCATGCCTGTAATCTCAGTGTTTTGGGAGACTGAGGTGAGAGAATTGCTTGAGACCAGACTGGGCAACATAGGGAGACCCCATCTCTACAAAAAATTTAAAAATTAGCTAGGCATGGTGATGTGCACCTGCAGTTCCAGCTTCTTGGGAGACTGGGGCAGGAGGATTGCTTGAGCCCAGGAATCTGAGGCTGCCTGGGCAACATAGTGAGACTGTGTCTCTAAAAAAATACTTTAAAAATAGCCAGGTATGGTGGCACATATCTGTAGTCCCAGCTATTTGGGATGCTGATGTGGGAGAATCTTTTGAGCCCAGGAGGTTGAGGCTACAGTGAGCTGTGATCATGCCACTGCATTCCAGCCTGGGTGACAAAGTAAGATCCCATCTGAGAAAAAAAAAAGGGGGGAAGGAAAGAAGGAGAGAAGAAGGAAAGAAGGAAAGAAGGAAAGAAGAAGGAAGGAAGGAGAGAAAGAAAGAAAGAAAAGAAAGAAAGAAAGAAAGAAAAAGAAAAGAAAGAAAGGAGCAAAGGAAGAAAGGAAGGAAAAGAAAAGGAAGAAAGAAAGAAGGAAAAAAGAAATGAAGAAAGGAAGAAAAGAAGGAAGAAAAAAGAAAGAAAAAAGGAAGTAAGGAAGAAAGAGAAAGAAAGAAAAAGAAAGAAAGAAAGGAAGAAAAGAGGGAAGGAAGAAAGGAAGAAAAAGTAAAGAAGGAAGAAAGAAAGAAAAAAGAAATGAAGAAAGGAAGAAAAGAAGGAAGCAAAGGCCAGGTGCAGTGGCTCATGCCTGTAATCCCAGGACTTTGGGAGGCTGAGGCAGGTGGATCACAAGGTCAGGAGATCGAGACCATTCTGACTAACATGGTGAAACCCCGTGTCTAGTAAAAACACAAAAAATTAGCCGGGCGTGGTGGCAGGCACCTGTAGTCCCAGCTACTTGGGAGGCAGAGGCAGGAGAATGGCGTGACCCCTGGAGGTGGAGCTTGCAATGAGCCAAGATGGCACCACAGCATTCCAGCCTGGGCGACAGAGTGAGACTCCATCTCAAAAAAAAAAAAAAAAAAAAAGAAAAGAAAAGAAAAGAAAAGAAAAGAAGGAAGAAAAAAGAAGGAAAGGAAGGGAGGAAGAGAAAGAAAAAGAAAGAAAGAGAAAGAAAGAAAGAAAGAGAGAGAGAGACAGAAAGAAAGGTAGAACGAAAGAAAGAAAAAAGAAAGAAAAGGAAGATAGAAAGAAGGAAAGAAAGGAAGGCAGGGAGAGAGAAAGGAAGGAAAGAAGGAAAGAAAGAAAGGAAGAAAGGAAGAAAAGAAGAGAGAAAGAAAGGGAGAGAGAAAGAAAGGGAGAGAGAAAAGCTGACAACAGAACTCTGAATCAGGGCACTGGGGCTTGAGTCTGTTCTGCTCCTTTCCTAGCTGTGTGGTCTCAGGGAAGTTACTCACTCTTTCTGAGTCTGGGAGTCAGGATGCTGAGTGTGACTGTGGTGGCATCTGTGGATGGCCGTGAGGATTAAATAGACAAGGAGGTAGAGTTGCAAACTGTCTGCCATTTCACCTGGAAGGTGGGAGAGATCCTTCTAAGAGGAGCAATTAGAAGGGCCCAGGGGAGGATGGTGGTAGCTGGTGGTTGGGGCTTGTGTGTGTGGGGAAGATAAAGACCAGTAATCCAAGGACGAGATGAAGATGAGGCTCATTTCCCTCATGCAATTCCCTGGAAACAGCGAACTGTGAGAGGCTGAATCTGCAAACCAGAGAGGCGATGAAGGGAAGAAACTGGGATGTGTTTGTAGCTCTCCACACACAAGGAATATTTCACCACCCTCAGACCTGGAAAGCATGGATGAATTCATTCATTCACTCCACAGATATTTAGTGAAAACCTCTACTATGTCAAGCACTGTTCTGGCCACAGGAGACACAGCAACAAATAAAACAAAGTCATTGCCACTCTGGCTTTTATTATTATTATTTAAATATTTATTTATTTTTAACAGGGACAGGGTCTCACTCTGTCGCTCAGGCTAGAGTTCAGTGGCGCCATCATAGCTCACTGCAGCCTCCACTTCCTGGACTCAAGCAATCCTCCCACCTCAGCCTCCCAATTAGCTTGGACTACAAGGTGCGTACCGCCATACCTGGCTAATTTATATATTTTTGGTAGAGACGGGGTTTCACCATGTTGCCCAGGCTGGTTTCAAACTCCTGATCCCAAGAGATCCACTTACCTCAGCCTCCCCAAGTGCTGGTATTACAGGCATGAGCCACCACACCTGGCCTGGTCTGAAACTTTTGGACTCAAAGGATCCTCCCATCTCAGACTCCCAAGTAGCCGGGACTACAGGTATGCACCACCATGCCCGACCTAGTTTTAGTTTTTCTAGAGATTGGGTCTTGCTATGTTGCCCAGGCTGGTCTTGAAATCCTGCCTCAGCCTCCCAAAGCACTGGGATTACAGGCATGAGCCACCACACCAGCCCTTTTGGCTTTTAAATTCAGGCCAGGGAGAGGCAGAAAATGACCGAAATAAAACAATTAGCAGAGAACATAATATCAGACAATGTCTAGAGCTGTGCAGAGCCACAAAGCAGGAGTGGGGAGGGGTCTGTTTTAGAAAGTAGAGTCAGACAGGGCTTCTCCAATGAGCTGATCTGTGAGCAGAGATCTGAATGCACTCAGAAAATAAGCCATAGGGATGTTGAGAGGATGGGACTCCCAGACAGAGAGAACAGCAGGTACAAGGGCCCTGCAGTGGGTGTTTGGGGCAAGGCTCTGGCCATGGCCACATTGGGGCACATGGTGGGCCTGCAGGCTGAAGCCCTGAAAAGGGAAGCCTTGGGTGCCAGGCTGGCTGTGCCTCTGGCTTGCTGTGTGACCAGGGCAGCTCCATTACCCTCTCTGGGCTCTATCTTTCTCTCTGCACAATGAAGAGTTGGCTTGAGTTCCAAGGGTGAGCTCTAACATGTGAGAGCTTGAAATCTGGAGACCTCGTGCCTGTAATCCCAGCACTTTGGGAGGCCGAGGCGGGCGAATCGCTTGAGGTCAGGAGTTCGAGACCAGCCTGGCCAACATGATGAAACCTTGTTTCTACTAAAAATACAAAAATTATCCAGGTGTAGTGGTGGGTGCCTGTAGTCCCAGCTACTTGGGAGGCTGAGGCAAGAGAACCGCTTGAACCTGGGAGGCAGAGGTTGCAGTGAGCCGAGATTGCACCACTGCATTCCAGCCTGGGTGACAGAGTGAGACTCTGTCTCAAAAGAAAAGAAAGAAAAGAGAAAAGAAAGAAAAGAGAGAAGAAAAGAAAAGAAAAGAGAAAAGTAAAGGAAAGAAATCTGGAGACCAGCAAATGGTCCCATGGTGTAGGGGTTAAGAGTAGAACAGAGGGCAGGAGGCAGCCCTTGCTGAGGCTGGAAATGGACTTTGCAGCTCACAGCAGCAGAGAGAAACCCTACAACCCCTGCAGACTCCGGCCCCCACTCTCCCTGGTTTCAGCTGCTGCACGATTAGGCCTGAAAGCGGGGACCAGTGGCTGAAGTTCAAGCTCTCCCTGGGCTTCTCTGCGCAGCCGGGGGATGGACACAGCCATCTGTGCAGTTTGCTGGGATCAGGACTGGTACTGGGAAGGCTCCTGGGTCTGAGTGGGCATTGCAGGGAACTGCCCTGATATTCCTGGAAATCAAGCCACCCGGGAGTGAGGCACTTGGACAAGCAGGGTCTTGTTCTGAGGAGGCCCTCGGAGCCCGGGCTGGTCCCTTCTTCCCCAGGCATGCTTTCAGAGGTTAATGAAGACCACCCAGCCCATCGTCTCAGGTCTACTGATGAGGCCTTTTGGAGCAAGGCACCAGGCCATCCTTATTGGGCCATTTAGGAAACCCTCAACTCTGAACTGAAGCTTTCTCATCTGTAAAACGGAAAAAAGGCTCATTGTGATCTTTTTTTGTTTTGTTTTTCTCTCTCTTGTTTTAGGAGACAGGGTCTCACTCTGTTGCCCAGGCTGGAGTGCAGTGGTGCGATCACAGCTCACTGAAGCCTTGACCTCCTGGGCTCAAGCAATCCTCCCACCTCAGCCTCCTGAGTAGCTGGGACCACAGGTGTGTGCCACCACGCTTGGCTAAATTTTGAAATCTTTTTAAAATAGAGATGAGGGTCTTGCTGTGTTGCTCAGACTGGTCTAGAATTCCGGGGCTCAAGCCATCCTCCCGCCTAGACCTCCCAAAGTGCTCGGATTACAGGTATGAGCCACCAGGCCTGGGCAGACCCTGCATTTCTAACAAGTTTCCAGTGTTAAAGAAAAAATTAACACCTTGAATAAAAGCGGGGCCCACTGCGACAGGGTAAAGAACTACCATGATGGGATCTTGCAGTACGGAAAGAGATTGGGCTTAACTACAAATACCACAGGAAAAAGTGGGAATTCATAGCCTGGGAGCAGGGTGGGGTGAGTGGATGGAAAATTACTAGGTGGAGGCTGGGCATGGTGTCTCGTGCCTATAACCCCAGCAGTTTGGGAGGCTGAGGCAGGCGGATCACTTGAGGTTAGGTGTTCGAGACCAGCCTGGCCAACATGGTGAGACCCTGTCTCTACTAAAATTGTAAAAATTAACTGGGGGTGGTGGCAGGCGCCTGTAGTCCCAGCTACTCGGGAGGCTGAGGCATGAGAATCCCTTGAACGCGGGAGGCAGAGGTTGCAGTGAGCCCAGATTGTGCCACTGCACCACAGCCTGGGCAACAGAGCACTCCAGCCTGGGTGACAGAACAAGACCCTGTATCGGAAAAAAAAAAAAAAAAAGCACTTGTTGAAGAAATGAACGTTGATGTTTCACACCTCCAGCTTTTGTGTTGATTGTTACATTGTTCAATGAGGAGATGATTTACCTATTTCCAGCATGCTCACAGACTTGTTTCCATAGATACCTGATCAGAATGACTAATTAAACAAAAAAGGTTTTCTATTTTATTACCTCTCTGATATTTTTTAAAAAAGAGTCTAACCTTTTATTCTGTTCAGTTTCTTCTTTTTAGAAATATTCATCGTCTTTTATGGCTTTAGGAAACATTGCATAAATAGAAATCAGCATTCTCCTTTATCATGTGGCTTTTAGTGTTTGCTCCTCAAGCTGATACAAGGTAAATGTGTTAGTCCATTGTGCGTTGCTATAAAGGATGCCTGAGCCTGGGAGCGGTGGTTCATGCCTATAATCCCAGCACTTTGGGAGGCCGAGGCAGGTCTGATCACCTGAGGTCAGGAGTTCAAGACCAGCCTGGCCAACATCGTGAAACCCGGTCTTTACTAAAAATACAAAAATTAACCAGGCATGGTGGCTCGTGTCTGTAATCCCAGCTAGTTGGGAGGCTGAGGCAGTAGAATCGCTTGAACCCGGGAGGCAGAGGTTGCAATGAGCCGAGATTGCGCCACTGCACTCCAGCCTGGGTGACAGAGCAAGACTCTGTCTTAATTTGAGATGGATTTAAAAAAAAGTTTTTTGGTTAGGGGTTTCGAGTGTCCAAGATAGTGCCAGATCTGTCAGTTCTGGGAGGCGCCCAGACTAGAGTACAGTGGCGTGATCTCTGCTCACTGCAACCTCCGTCTCCCAGACTCAAGCAATTCTCCTGCCTCAGCCTCCCAAGTAGCTGGGATTACAGGCATATGCCACCATGCCTGGCTAATTTTTGTATTTTTAGTACAGAGGGGGTTTCACCATGTTGGCCAGGCTGGTCTTGAACTCCTGGCCTCAAGAGATCCACCCGCCTCAGCCTCCCAAAATGCTGGGATTACAGGTGTAAGCTGCCGCGCCTGGCCTCTCAGGGAGCTTTTATTCATAGCGGAAGGTAAAGGGAGAGCAGGTGTGCCACACGGTAAGAGAGGGAGCAAAAGGGATGCCAGGCTTTTACATTTTTAAAATTATTATTATTATTTGTATTTATTTATTTATTTATTGAGATGGAGTCTGGCTCTGTCACCCAGGCTGGAGTGCAGTGGCGCAATCTCGATTCACAGCAACCTCCACCTCCCAGGTTCAAGTGATTCTCCTGTTTCAGCCTCCCGAGTGGCTGAAATTACAGGCGCCCACCACCATGCCCAGCTATTTATCTTATTTTATTTTTTTGTATTTTTAGTAGAGACGGGATTTCACCATGTTGGCCAGGCTGGTTTCGAACTTGTGACCTCAAGCGAGCCTCCTGCCTCAGTCTCCCAAAGTGCTGGGATTTGAGCCATGGCACCCAGCCAGGCCCAAAAACTTGTCAATGGCATGGCCAGGATCTTAACTCAAGAGGTCTGGCTCCAGAAGCTGAGTCCATAACCACTGTCTACACTGCGCCAGGGGCGCCTGGACGTGCTGGGATGAGGGAGCAGGTAGGTGGTGGGTAGGAGCATCAGTGGGGCTAATTTGGAGACAAGGAAAGGAAGTCGGATGTCTGAAAGGTCTTAAATGCTGGGCTGATGAATTTGGACATTTCCTCATAGACAATGAGGAGTCATTTAAGGATTTCGATGGGGAGAAATCAGATCAATTTGCATTTATGGATGATTGCCCAGGCAGCAGAATGGCATATGGATTGGAGGCGCAGAGACTAGAGGCAGAGGGACCGTGGAGGAAGCTGTAGGAGCTGGGGAGACCTGACCCAAGGCCGTGTTGTAGGGGAGGGGGAAGCGGATGCGGGCTGTGAGCCCAGGAAATGGAAAAGTGGGTAAGGTCCCCGAGTGCCTGGTTGCTGGCAAAATCCAGATGCTATGTTTGATTTCCTTCCTCCCTCTGGATTGGTTTGGGTGGGAGTCAGGCTGGCCTGACGGATGGAGGACGTCCTCCCTGGTGAGGCTGTTGGACAGAGCCCAAATTCACAACCAGGCAGGCTTTTCAATTCCAGGGCCCAGCCTTCCAATGGGCATCAGTGACCCTGGCTGTTCTGGGGGTCTGGCTTCCCAGGGAGCCCCACTCCCCTTTATGAAACAAAAGGTAAGAGCAGCGGTTCTCAAACTTCAGTGTGCATAACAGGTGATCGGGCAGGTGTTTAAAAGTGCAGAGCCAGGCACGGTGGCTCATGCCTGTAATCCCAGTACTTTGGGAGACTGAGGTGGGAGAATTGCTTGAAGCTGGGAGTTCAAGACCAGCCTAGGGAACATAGTGAGACCCTGTCTCTTCAATTTTTTTTTTTTTTTTTGAGACGGAGTTTCACTCTTGTTACCCAGGGTGGACTGCAATGGTGCAATCTCGGCTCACTGAAACCTCTGCCTCCCAGGTTCAAGCGATTCTCCTGCCTCAGCCTCCCGAATGATTACAGGCATGTGCCACCATGCCCAGCTAATTTTTTATTTTTAGTAGAGATGGGGTTTCTTCATGTTGGTTAGGCTAGTCTCGAACTCCCGACCTCAGGTGATCCACCTGCCTCAGCCTCCCAAAGTGCTGGGATTACAGGTGTGAGCCACCACACCTGGCTGACAAAAATTTTAAAAAATTAACCAGGTGTAGTGGTGCGCACCTGTAGTCCCAGCTACTCGGGAGGCTGAAGCAGGAGGACCAGTTGAGCCTGGGAGATCAAGGCTGCAGTGAGCTATAATCTGCACCCCAGCCTGGGTGACAGAGTGAGACTCCATATCTCTTTAATAAAAAAAATTTGGCAGGGCATGGTAGCTCACGCCTGTAATCCCAGCACTTTGGGAGGCTGAGGTGGGTGGATCACCTGAGGTCAGGAGTTCGAGACCAGCCTCAACATGGAGAAACTCTGTCTCTACTAAAAATACAAAATTAGCCGGGCGTCGTGGTACATGCCTGTAATCCCAGCTACTCGTAAGGCTGAGGCAGGAGAATTGCTTGAACCTGGGAGGCAGAGGTTGCAGTGAGCCGAGATCACGCCATTGCACTCTAGCCTGTGCAACAAGAGCGAAACTCCATCTCAAATAAATAAATAAATAAATAAAATGAAATAAAACTTAAAAATTAAAAAAATTGTTTTAAATGCATGCAGACACCTAGGTCCCATGCCCAGAGATTCTGTGGCAATGTGTCTGATCCTGGGACAGGCACCGGTGTTTGTCATATCAGCCCCATCCAAGGTGGAACAAGGTCTGCTTTTGGGGGTCGGGAGCAGGGAGTCCTTTCTGGATGTGAAGGATGGCACTAGCTAACACCAGCATCCTCTTAGTGCCAGAGGAGGAGGCTGTCTCTCCCCAAAGGTGGGCAAAGGGCCTGAAAAAGCACCCTCCCCCCAATTTCTATTTGGGAGAGGGTTGAGGGTTGAAATCAGGTTGAGTAGAGAAACTGGGAACTTGTCCTGAAACTGAATTTTCATGGCCTTTCCACTGAGGTTGTATGATTTTGGAGGTGGCGGCTTGGGTGTTGGTTGGGTTTATGGGTGCCCAAAGTCATCCCCTGCTCCTGCCACTGCCAGTCACTTCTTTTTTTCTTTTCTTTTCTTTTCTTTTCTTTTTTTGAGCCAGAGTTTCTCTCTGTCATCCAGGCTGGAGTGCAGTGGCACGATTTCAGCTCACTGCAACCTCCGCCTCCCGGGTTCAAGCAATTCTCCTGCCGCAGCCTCCCAAGTAGCTGGGATTACAGGCGTGCACCACCATGCCTGGCTAATTTTTGGTATTTTTAGTAGAGATGGGGTTTCACCATGTTGGTCAGGCTGGTCTTCAACTCCTGACCTCAGACCTCAGGTGATCCACCCGCCTCAGCCCCCCAAAGTGCTGCGATTACAGGGCATGAGCCACCGCGCCTGGCCTTTTTTTTTTTTTTTTTTTTTTTTGAGACAGGCTCTCACTCTGCCACCAAGTCTGGAGTGCAGTGATGCAATCAGCTCACTGCAGCCTCAACCTCTGAGGCTCAAGCTATCCTCCCACCTCATCCTCCTGGGTAGCTGGACTATAGGTGTGCACCACAATGTCTGGCTAATTTTTCAAATTTTTTTGTGGAGATGGGGGTCTTGCTATGCTGCCAAGGCTCGTCTTGAACTCCTGAACTCAAGCAACCCTCCTGCCTCAACCTCCCAAAGTGCTGGGATTACAGGCCTGAGCCACCCTGCCTGGCTGCCAGTCATTTCTACGAAACCTTTGCTCCTTCCTCCTCACCCCACCAGGAAGAAATGACCTACCAATCTCCTGCAGTTATCCCACTGTAACTGTGATATAGTAAGAAAAAGATCTATATTTGGTCTTTGTCTCTGGTTCTAGGCACAGACCTCCAAAACCCTTGGAATTTCCTGAGTGCTAGGAGTGTCTTTTTTTTTTTTATTTTTATATGTATTTTTTGAGACAGTCTCGCTCTGTCACCCAGGCTGGAGGGCAGTGGCGCCATCTTGGCTCACTGCAACCTCTGCCTCCTGGGTTCAAGCGAGTCTCCTGCCTCAGCCTCCCAAGTAGCTGGAATTACAGGTGTGCACCACCACACCCAGCAAATTTTTGTGTTTTTAGTGGAGACTGGGTTTCACCATGTTGGCCAGGCTGGTCTCGAACTCCTAACCTCAGGTGATTCACCCACCTCAGCCTCCCAAAGTGCTGGGATTACAGGTGTGCGCCACCATGCCTGGCTGTTATTATTCATCACAAACTCCTTTCCACCAAATCTGAGTTTTTGCTAATGAGGTGACACTTTCTGGGCCACTAGACAGTTTCAGGATGGGGGTGGATGCCAGAAAAACCAACCACATGATTAGAAGGTGGGAACTTTCAGCCCCAACTTGGACCTGAAAGGAGGGGAGAGAGACTGGAGAGTGAATTAATCACCAATGGCCAATGATTTCATCAATCATGCCTATGTAATGAAACCTCCATAAACCCCTAAAAATGACTGGTTTGAGGGGGCTTCAAGGCTGGTGAACACATCAACATGCAGGGAGAGGCCGGGCGTGGTGGCTCACGCCTGGAATCCCAGCACTTTGGGAGTCCGAGGTGGGCGGATCACCTGAGGTCAGGAGTTCGAGACCAGCCTCAACATGGAGAAACCCCATCTCTACTAAAAATACAAAATTAGCCAGGCGTGGTGATGCATGCCTGTAATCCCAGTTACTAGGGAGGCTGAGGCAGGAGAATTGCTTGAACCTGGGAGGCAGAGGTTGCAGTGAGCCGAGATCGCGCCATTGCACTCCAGCCTGGGCAACAAGAGTGAAACTCCATCTCAAAAAAAAAAAAAAAAAAAAGATGCGGGAGCGTGGCTTGCTGGAGAGGGCGCGGAAACTCCACGAGTCCCCCACCCCTCGCCCTGTGTAATCTCTTCTGTGTCTTCATCTGTATCCTTTATAATATCCTTGAAGATGAACGGATAATAGTAAGGAAAGTGTTTCCTTGAGTTCCGTGAGACATTCTGGCAAATTATTGAATCTGAGGAGGGGGTTGTGGGAACCCACAACTTTATAGCCAAGTTGGACAAAAATGCAGATATGGGGCTGGGTGCCATGGCTCACGCCTGTAATCCCAGCACTTTGGGAGGCTGAGGTGGGTGGATCACTTAAAGTCAGGAGTTGGAGAGCAGGCTGACCAACATGGTGAAACCCCATTTCTACTACAAATACAAAAATTAGCTAGGTGTGGTGGCGCATGCCTGTAGTCCCAGCTACCCAGGAGGCTAAGGCAGGAGAGTCACTTGAACCCTGGAGGTGGAGGTTGCAGTGAGCTGAGATCATGCCATTGCACTCCAGCTGGGCAACAGAGAGAAACTCTGTTGCAAAAAAAAAAAAAAAAGAATTGAATTGAATTGGCCAGGTGCTGCAGCTCACGCCTATTATCCCAGCACTTTTAGAGGCTGAGGCGGGAGGATCACTTGAGCCCAGGAGTTCAAGACCAGCCTGGGCAACATAAGAAGATTCTGTCTCTGCAAAAAGAATTTTTTAAAAATTAGCCAAGTATGGTGGTGCTGTAGTCCCCGCTACTTGGAAGGCTGAGGCAGGAAGATTGGGTCTGGGAGGTCAAGGCTGCAGTGAACTGTGATTGCACCACTGCACTCCAGCCTGGGCCACTGTCTCAAAATAAATAAATAAATAAAATAGAGAAGAATTGATTTGAATTGTAGGACACCCAGTTGGTGTCCGGAAAGTTGGAGAATTGGTTGACATGGGGAAGAAAACCTCACACGTTTGGGTTTGGTGTTAGAAGTGTTGTAAATAAAAACGGTTTAGAATTGTCAACAGCTGTCTTACCTTTGGAGTTATGAGCTTTCCAGGCCAGGAAATGGATTGTTCATCTGTGTGTCCAGGGCTTAGCTGTGTCCCTGGCATGGAAATGTTCCTCAAAAGTCCAAGGAGTAAGAGAGTGAATGGAACATCCTAGGAGTGACCCCGATTTCCCAAAAAGGCAGAGAAGAAAAACTGCATTAATGTCAAAAACGTGTTAGAGAAGTCAGACAACGTGGAATTAGCTACATATGCATGAAACACAATTCGTCATCCTCTTTTTAAAACAATTCATTTTATTTTATTTTATTTTATTTTATTTTGGAGACAGAGTCTTGCTCTATCCCCCAGGCTGGAGTGCAGTGGTATGATTTTGACTCACTACAACCTCTGCCTCCCGGGTTCAAGCAATTCTCCTGCCTCAGCCTCCCGAGTAGCTGGGATTACAGGCGCTCACCACCGTGCCCAGCTAATTTTTGTATTTTTAGTAGAGACGGGGTTTTGCCATGTTGGCCAGGCTGGTCTCGAACTCCTGATCTCAGGTGATCCACCTGCCTCAGCCTCCCGAAGTGCTGGAATTACAGGCGTGAGCCACTGGGCCCAGCTCTTTTCAAAACAATTTAATTAAAAATTTTTTTCTTTCTGTAGAGATGGGGTCTTCCTGTGTTGCCCAGGCTGGTCTCAAACTCCCGGCCTCAAGCAATCCTCCCGCCTCAGCCCCCTGAGTAGCTGAGACTACAGGCATGCACCACCAGGCCTGGCTGATTTTTAAATTTTTTGTAGCTGGGGTCTTGCTATGTTGCCCAGGCTGGCCTAAAACTCCTGCCCTCAAGCAATCCTCCTGCTTTGGCCTCCTGTAGTGCTGGGATTACAGGTGTGAGCCACCACACCTAGCCCATTCTTCTCTTTCTGCTGTAGTAGTAAAAAATAATAGTAATATTAAAAAACAGTTATCTCTTCATCAAGATAGAAAATGAAAGCTGGCTGGGCACGGTGACTCATGCCTGTAATCCCAGCACTTTGGGAGGCCACAGTGGGAGGATCGCTTGAGTCCAGGAGTTCGAGACCAACCTGAGACTCCATCTCTATAAAAGAAAAATGAAAAAGACACTTACAAAAGAAAAATGAAAGCCAACACCATGGGATGCATCAATTTAGCATCCTCAGTTGACAAATATTGTGTCTGCTGACTGAAGTAAACCTCCTATTCACGTTGACAAGTGTGTACCTTTGTATTGCTGGGAAGACAAATGTCTTACTCTCCTTCAATTATTGGATACATTGATCATGGTCAGCTATGGTTTCTCTCTTGGTAAGTGCAATTATTGGAAAAAAGATGTGAAAATCAAATTCTTTGTTTATATTTCTAAGAGTTTGGCTCAGTCAGTCTAAAAAGCCTGTGGATAAGTGGAAATGTGGGAGCATTTTGAGTCCAGGGCAGTCCGATTCTGAAGGCATTGACCCCATTCTTAGGAATGCCAGCAAAGTTTTTCTCTGTTTTGTTTTGTTTTGTTTTTAAGACAGGGTCTCACTCTGTCACCCAGGCTGGAGTGCCATGTCATGGTCATCGCTGACTACAGCTTTGACCTCCCAGGTTCAAGCAATCCTTCCAGCTCAGCCTTCCAAGTGGCTGGGGCTACAGGTCCGTGCCACCACACCTACCTGATTTTTGATTTTTTTTTTTTTCTTGAGATGGAATTTCACTCTCGTTGTCCAGACTGGAGTACAATGGCGCGATCTCGGTTCACTGCAACTTCCACCTCCTGGTTCAAGCGATTCTCCTGCCTCAGCCTCCCAAGTAGCTGGGATTACAGGCACCCACCACCAGGCCTAGCTAAATTTTGTATTTTTAGTAGAGACAGGGTTTTGCCATGTTGGCCAGGATAGTCTCAAACTCCTGACCTCAGGTGATCTGCCCGCCTCGGCCTCCCAAAGTGCTAGGATTACAGGCATGAACCACCGTGCCTGGCAATTTTTGAATTTTTTATGTAGACAAGGGTCTAACTATGCTGCCCAAGCTGGTCTCAAATTCCTGGGCTTGAACCATCCTACTGCCTTGGCCCCCCAAAATGCTGGGATTACAGGTTTGAGCCACCGTACCCGATCTGTTTTTCATTCTTAAGTCATGTTGTCAAATGGTGGGACTCAATGCTTCAAGTATGCCTTTATCACCAATAATTAATCTGTATACAAATAATGCCAATATAGATATAGAAAATTATAGGGTTTCATGCCAGGATGCCACACATAGTTTGACATTTGTGATAGATAAGCTAAAATTTATTTCTACTTTATTTTTAAGGTTTTTGAGACAGGATCTTGCTCTATTGCCCAGGCTAGAGTGCAGTGGTATGATCGTAGCTCACTGTAGCCTTGAACTGCTGGGCTCAAGCAATCTTCCCACCTCAGTCTCCCGAGTAGGTGGGACCACAGGCATACACCACCAGCCTGGCTAATTTTTTAAATTTTTAGTAGAGATGGGGTCTCGCTATGTTACCGAGTCTTAAAATGTATTTTTAATGTGTGAGGAGTTTAAGGCAAATCTGGAAGTGATGAAAACTCTTGGAGTCAGATTTGCAGGATAGGAAATGGGGTAAAAAAAACACCCTCCCTGGCCGGGCGAGGTGGCTCACACCTGTAATCCCGGCACTTTGGGAGGCCGAGGCAGGTGGATCACTTGAGGCCAAGAGTTCGAGAGTGGCCTGGCCAACATGGCGAAACCTCATCTCTGTTAAAAATACAAAAATTACCCAGGCGTGGTGGTATGTGCTTGTAGTCCCAGCTACTCAGGAGGCTGAGGCATGAGAATTGCTTGAGCCCGGGAGGCAGAGGTTGCAGTGAGCTGAGATCATGCCGCTGTACTCCAGCCTGGGCGACAGAGCGAGACCCTGTTTCAAACAAAACAAAACAAAACAAAACACCCCTCCTCATTGTTTCTGTCAGTGCTGTGCAGAGCAGACCATTTGCACAGTACAAGGAGTTTCTGCTTTGAAAAAGAAAATCTCTGTAAAAATTCTGAAAATACAAAAGAAGTAAAATGCATCTGAAATCATTTGCAATTGGGAGAGGATATTGATTTCCTAGTGAAACTGTCACTAACAAATTATTATCTGCTCACTCATAACAGCTTGAGGAAACAAGAACACACCTGAAATTCAAAGTTAAACATATTTTATTTCTTGCAAAACAGTGTTTATCGTTAAGGAGTCATGACAAGAATATTCCTTCTGTGAATAAAGCCAATTTGGAGGGAGTTTTGGGAGGCCATAAAAGAGAGTGATTCTAAAGTATGAATCTGTTGATGCCTATAGAAGTCAGCAAATTCAAAATGAAATCCCCAGAAAAATAAAAGCCGAAACATTGCAGGGCATGGCAGATGAAATCCATGTTTCCTGATAACATATAAAGGCCATCTCTGGGAAGGGAAAGAATCACTGTAGTTTAGGTAAGAAAAATCTGAATCACCATCTCAATTAATAGAGACTCTTTGATTGTGCTGGTATTGAAAAGATGACTAAGACTAACTTATATATATGGTCATAAAGACATACATAAGTTGAGGCCAGGGGCAGTGGTTCATGCCTGTAACCCCAGCACTTTGGGAGGCAGAGGTGGGAGGATTGCTTGAGAGCAAGAGTTTAAGACCAGCCTAGGCAACATTGCAAGACCCCATCTCTCTCTAAAAAAGGAGACATATATAGACTGGGTATGGTGGCTCACGCCTATAATTCCAGCACTTTGGGAGGCCAAGGCGGGTGGATCACTTGAAGTCAAGAGTTCGAGACCAGCCTGGCCAACATGGTGAAACCCCATCACTAATAAAAATACAAAAATTAGCTGGGCATGGTGGCAGGTGCCTGTAATCCCAGCTACATGAGAGGTTGAGGCAGGAGAATCGCTTGAACCCAGGAGGCGGAGGTTGCAGTGAGCCGAGATTGAACCACTACACTCCAGATTGGGTGACAGAGGGGGACTCCATCTCAAAAAAAAGACATATATAAGTTGCCCATATATTATAAAGCTGTGTGTATATATATATATATATATATATATATAAAGTTGTATATATATATATAGAGAGAGAGAGAGAGTCATTCACAGAGCACAGGAGTTTCTGCTTTGAAAAATAAAATCTCTGTAAAAATTCTGAAAATACAAAAGAAGTAAAGCACATCTGAAATCATTGCAGTTTGGGCGAGGCGAAGATACTGACTTCCTAATGAAACTGTCAGTAACAAATTATTATCCGCTCATCAAAGTGGAATTTGTCACATGGGTGGCCAAATTCGCAACAGAAGGGTGGACACGTCTGTGGGGAAGGCTGGCTGCACCGCAGTATTGTACAAGGTGGAATAACGGGGTCTCTGCAGGCACATCGGGGACCATTGTCCATTGCAATTTGTGATGCTGACACTTTTATAGAAAAATAAAAAAACCGCGACGTGCTTTCGTTGCATTCAAGCCTTTGTTCCATGTTCCGGCATTCATCTGTGAAAAGATTGGCGATTACCCAAAAACACATGTAACGGGAGCGGCGGAGAGACCTGCAGGACGCTGGGTAACTTTGCTGAAAACACATCGGGTCGCACATCGCGAGGCCGGATGTGATTGAGTGGCTTCCAGCGATTGCTGAAACTTGGGAAGCAGTATTAAACGATCATCAGATACACAGGTGGCCCATGAATGCAGAATTCCTTTACATGTGCTAAATGTGATAGGAGTGTTTTTCCTGATGTGTTTCAAAGTGAAACCATAGATGTGTTTTCATTGCCTTCAAAAGTAAAAGCAATCTCTCACCGTTTATCATCTCAGAGAAATGATGACTGTTTCAAAACCGTTTGGTAGAGAGAGAGGAAAGGAACCTTGCCAGAAACGAATCTCAGGAGTTCAAAGTGAAAACAAAACAAAAAAAAGAACCTTCCTTTTGGGAAAGAAAAAGTCTGTTGTGGCGCAGGATGTGTATGTGTGTAGGAGGAGGGAACATGGAAATTCAGACAGGGAGTTTTCCCCTCCTTTGTCAGAACAGCATGCAACGATATTCAACCTAGAAAGATTTGGTTACTGCATTACTAAATTTAAAAGCACATTTTTCAGTGAATAACGGTAGCAAAAGAAAGTACGTTTTAAAATCACTGCTTAAATGCATTGAACTGGCTGGGTGCAGGGACTCACACCTGTAATCCTAGCACTTTGAGAGGTTGAGGCAGGAGGATCACTTGAGGCCAGGAGTTTGACACCAGCCTAGGCAAAATAGCAAAACCACTCTCTGCAAAAATAAAAACTAAACATTACCTGGACATGGTGATGCACACCTGTAGTCCTAGCTACTTTGGAGGCTGAGGTGGGAGGATAGTTGAGCCCAGGAGTGAGAGGCTGCAGTGAGTTATGATTGCATCACTGTATCCAGCCTAGGTGACAGAGCGAGACCCTATCTCCAGACAAACCAAGCAACCAATAGATGAAGCAATGGCCACATGCATGCAGATATATGGGATAATAGTCTTTTTTTTTTTTTTTTTTTTTTTTTTTTTGAGATGGAGTCTCGCTCTATCCCCTAGGCTGTAGTGTAGTGGCATGATTTTGGCTCACTGCAACCTCCACCTCCCGGATTCAAACCATTCTCCTGCCTCAGACCCCTGAGTAGCTGGGATTACAGGCACCCACCACTATGCCTGGCTAATTTTTTATTTTTAGTAGAGACGGGGTTTCACTATGTTGGACAGGCTGGTCTCAAACTCCTGACCTCCTGTGATCCACCAGCCTTGGCCTCCCAAAGTTCTGGGATTATAGTGTGAGCCACTGTGCCCGGCTGGATAATGGTCTTTCTTACTTGATGCAAGAAAAACTCTAAAACTTCAGTTTCACCAAAGCTACACAGAGCTCAGCCTCTGCCTGGATCACTGGTCTTGGCTGGTGGTTCAACTCTGTCGCCTAGTAAGTGCCCACCTCTCGGCTCTGCACATAGCCCTGCAAGGCACACAGGTGCCCTGCAAATAGGAAAGTAGGGACTTCAGAGAGGGCAGACCCCGCAGAGGCCTCTCTCTGACTCTGGGTGACCCCTCTGAGTGAGATGAGATGGTGGACTCTCTCTGCATCATTTTAACGTCCATTTAAACAGGGTCGTTCAAGCTCACTGGAGCTGCAGGCTTGAAAGCCTCGTCCCGGAACCCTGCTTGTGGGTTTCAGGATAAAAATGTGTAGTCTACTGAGAGCTCAGAGCGAGAAACGAGACTGGGGAGAGCCTGCACGGGAGGCCAGATGCCGCGGCTGAGCACCAACCCGGCACCTTTTCAGCTGAGTGGGGAAGCTGGAAGCTGGGCTTCTGGGACCCTCAGTTTCTTCAACTCTAAAATGGGAATAAAATCCTGCTCTCCTGGATACTGAGAATGAGCCTTGAGTGAGATGACAAATTGAAAACACCTTGTGGGCTACAATGTACAGTACAGATGTGAGACTTCATTATCAAAAATCCCCACCTGGGCCAGGCACGGTGGCTCACGCCTGTAATCCCAGCATTCTGAGTGGCTAGAGTGGGAGGATTGCTTGAAGCCAGGAGTTTGAGACCAGCCTGGGCAACATAGTGAGACCCTATCTCTCTTAAAAATACAAAAATTAGCCAGGTGTGGTGGGGCACACCCGTGGTCCCAGCTACTCAGGAAGCTGAGGTAGGAGGATTGCTTGAGCCCAGGAGGTCGAGACTGTGGTGAGCTATGATCATACCACTGCACTCTAGCCTGGGTAACAGAGAAAGACCCTGTCTCAAAAAAAAAAAAAAAAAAAAAAAATCCCAACCTGTATCCTAACTCCTGACATGCTTTCCTTTCTGGAACTTTGATTCTCCCATCTTGCATAGGGGTGCCAGATAAAATACAGACTGCGTCATTTTTTTTATTACAAGTATATCCCAAATATTTCATGGGATAAACTTACACTAAAAAAATTTGTTAATCTGAAGTCAAATTTAACTGGGTGTCCTGTATTTTTTATACTATGTATTTTTTCTTTTCTTTTCTTTTTTGAGACAGAGTCTCACCCTGCCACGGAGGCTGGAGTGCAGTGGAGTGATGTCGGCTCACTGCAAGCTATGCCTCCCGGATTCACTCCCTTCTCCTGCCTCAGGCTCCCAAGTAGCTGGGACTACAGACACCTGCCACCACACCCAGCTAATTTTTTGTATTTTTAGTAGAGACGGGGTTTCACCGTGTTGGCCAGGATGGTCTCGATCTCCTGACCTTGTGACCCGCCCGCCTCGGCCTCCCAAAGTGCTGGGATTACAGGCGTGAGCCACTGCACCTGGCAATTTTTTTTTTTTTTTTTCAGAGACAGGGTCTTGCTCTGTTGCCCAGGCTGGAGCACAGTGGCACAATCATAGCTCACTGCAGTCTCGAACTCCTGGGCTCAAGTGATCCTCCCACTTCAGCATCCTGAGTAGCCGAGACTACAGGTGCATGCCACCAATTCTGGCTGATTTTTATATTTTTATTTGCTTAATCTGACAACTTTACCCCTATAGGAAGCCCAAGGTGAATTCAGGTTAATCTCAGGTAACCTTCACCACACCCTCGGGTGATGAAGAGAAGAGAGGTTTATTTACATCTCATTGTCTCTGCATCAGGTAAGGAGAAATCCCTGGGCTGCAAGGGCCGATTAGGTCACCCAGAGAGGAAGGCTGGAGGGCTGGGCCTCACCCCACCCCACGGCAGCCCCTCCAGACTAGCCTGTTGCAAGAAGGGTGGAGAAGGGGGGCTGCTTTCTCAGGGCTGAGGACAGCCTCTCTCCTCTAGGTCACTATTAAAAACTACTTTCCCTGGCCAGGTGCAGTGGCTCATGCCTGTAATCCTGGCACTTTGGGAGGCCAAGGTGGGAGGATCACTTGAGCTTAGGAGTTCAAGACCAACCTGGACAACACTGTGAAACCCTGACTCTACTTAAAAAATACAAAAATTAGTCGGGCATGGTGGTGCATGCCTGTAGTCTCAACTACTCAGGAGGCTGAGGCAGGAGAATCACTTGAATCCAGAAGGCAGAGGTTGCGGTGAGCAGAGATCGTACCACTGCCCTCCAGCCTGGGCAACAGAGTAAGACTCTGTCTCAAAACAAAAACAAAAACCCTACTTTTCCTGATATGCATGTTGAAGTATTTATGGGAAGGTGTCTGCAGTTTACTTTAAAAGGCATTATAGGGCCAGGCGCGGTGGCTCACGCCTGTAATCCCAGCACTTTGGGAGGCCGAGGCAGGCAGGTCACGAGGTCAGGAGATCAAGACCATCCTGGCTAACATGATGAAACCCTGTCTCTACTAAAAATACAAAAAAATTGGCCGGGCGTGGTGGCAGGCGCCTGTAGTCCCAGCTACTCAGGAGGCTGAGGCAGAAGAATGGCGTGAACCCGGGAGGCGGAGGTTGCGGTGAGCCGAGATCGCGCCACTGCACTCCAGCCTGGGGGACAGAGCGAGACTCCATCTCAAAAAAAAAATAAAAATATAAAATAAAAGGCATTATGAAAACTAAGATGGGTTTATGGCTGGATAGAGTGAGGTTAGGTAGGTGAATGGTTGTGAGATAAAAGATAATAAAATGTTAGTGTGGAATCCAGGAAGAGGTATATATTCGCTAATTGTAACCTTATTTCAACTCTGCTGCATGTTGGGAAATTTGCATAATAAAATGCTAGAAAAAATTTCCACTAATAGAAAAATATATCCACTCATAGAAAAATTGGAGAATACAGAGGAGTGAGCCCCCAAATCTCCAATAATCCCACAACTCAACAATATTTTCTAATATTTCCTTCTGCCTTTATTATTATTATTATTTGAGACAGGGTCTCTTGCTCTATCACCCAGGCTGGAGTACAGTGGTGCAATCATGGCTCACTGCAGCCTCAAACTCCTGGCCTCAAGCCATCCTCCCACCTCAGCCTCCAGAGTAGCTGCAGCTACAGGCATGAGCCACCACGCTTGGCTAATTTTTAAAATTTTTTGTAGAGATGGGGTCTTGTCATGTTGCCCAGGCTGGTCTTGAAAACCTGGGCTCAAGCGATCCTCCTGCCTCGGCCTCCCAAAGCTCTGCAATTATAGGCATGAGCCACCGTGCCCAGCCCCTCCTGCCTTTTAAAACGTGTTTGTTGTTGTTTACAAATCTGGAATTATTCCATATATATATGTTTTTTCATTCCTGGCTTTATCACACACCACAGCTAACAGTTTTTGAGTGTTTATATTGTGGCAGGCACTGTGATAAATCCTTTACATAAATTATCTCATTTAATCTTGTATCATGCTGACAGCACTTCTCCTATGCTAATAAAAGAAGTCCACAAGCACTGCTTGTAATGGCGACTTGACAGTCCATCACATGGGATTAGTTAACTATTGCTGGAAATTTAGGTTGTTCCCCATTTTTCACCATTATAAACAGAGTCTCTGAAACACTCTTAGGCAGAAGGCTTTTTTTTTTTTTTTTTTTTTTTAGATACAGGGTCTCGCTATGTTGCCCACGCTGGCCTTGAACTCCTGACCTTATGTGATCCTCCCACTTCTGCCTCTCAAAGTCCTGGGATTACAGGCACGAATTGCCATGCCCGACCAACAGAAGTCCTATCTCCTCTCTCTCCCCTGCTCCTAGGGACAGCTTCCTCACCTGATCACTTCTCTGGTCCTATCGTCCACTAAAGCATCACCACCCCCGCCACCTTGCAGGCATTGAGGCTCCCTCTGTCCATTGGGGGCTGGGGGCTACATCCACTAAGTCAGAGCCTCTCTCTTTTCAGCAGAGCTGGGCAGGGACTGCACCCAGGTGGCCCACAGCGCCAGCAGACAGCGGCTTCAACTACTGTCCATCCACTGGAAAGGGGCTTGTGGGGAGTATGGGGGGAGTGCAGGTGGGGGACCAGGGGGACCGGAGGGACCAGATGTCTGGAGGCCTGTGGAGTGGGCAGGGGTTAGAGGACGTCCTTTGGAGGGGGTCTAGACAGAGATAGTCATCCACAAAGAGCAGTAGGGCGGGAGAGATCTTTTATGTTTGTTTCTATAGTTGAATGTGCCAGTTAAATCTCATTCTGTCTGCTAGTATGGCTACTTCTCAATATTTAGGAGAAATTTCTGTTTTGTTTCTCCAGCTCTATTTTAAACCTCAAGTTTCAAATCGAACTGCTGTCTCGGTGCCAGCCGCTAACAGGCAGCGACAGGGATAGAGAACTGTACACGCTCAACAATCCCTTGGCTGAGCACAGTGGTTCCCGCCTGTAATCCCAGCACTTTGGGAGGCCAAGGCGGGAGGATCACCTGAGGTCTACGTGGCCAACATGGTGAAACCCCATCTCTATTTTTTTTTTTTTTTTTGAGATGGAGTCTCTCTCTGTCACCCAGGCTGGAGTGCAGTGGCGCGATATCGGCTCACTGCAAGCTCCGCCTCCCGGGTTCACGCCATTCTTCTGCCTCAGCCTCCTGAGTAGCTAGGACTACAGGCGCCCACCACCACACCTAGCTAATATTTTTTTGTATTTTTAGTAGAGACAGGGTTTCATCATGTTAGCCAGGATGGTCTCGATCTCCTGACCTCGTGATCCACCCGCCTCGGCCTCCCAAAGTGCTGGGATTACAGGCATGAACGACTGGACCCGGTCCCCCATCTCTATTAAATATACAAAAAAAAAAAAAAAAAAGCCAGGCATGGTGGTGGGCACCTGTAATCCCAGCTACTTGGGAGGCTGAGGCAGGAGAATCGCTCGAACCCGGGAGGCAGATGTTGCAGTGAGCTGAGATCACGAGACTGCACTCCAGCCTGGGCAACAAGAGCAAAACTCCATTTCAAAAAAAAAAAAACAATTCCTTGCTATGGCTTTCCAGAGTCAGGGTGAAGTTCCAGAGACTCAGGCACCTGGGCTGGAACCCCAGCTGTGCCAGGTACCCCTGGTGATCTAGGGCACATCCATTTGCCCCCCCACCCAAGCCTCAGTTTCCCAATCTGTTTAGCAAAGGCAATGCATTCCTTCACTTTCTAGTTCCCAGGGGTTGCTGTGGGTGGTGAGACAGGGCCCACGAAGGTTTGCGGTGCGGGGTGGGACACAGTAGGACCCTCATGGGGTGAGTGGTGAGTACAATTGGCCATCTTTTCTCTCCAGCCTCCGTGGGGAGGTCGCCTTGACTCGCAGACTTGGCTTTGCTCCATCTGTGCACGGCTCTCTTCCCTGGAGCCTGAGTGGAATGTTTTCTCTTCCCTCCTCCTCCTCCTCTTCCTGTGACCGTCTGTGGGATGCCTCCAGTGTCCTGGGCTCCCCCGGGGGCGGCCCGAACCCTCTCCCCGCCCAGCACTGCCCCTCGGCCCACCAGGCTGTTTCCAATTTGAACACCATGCATCTTGTCGCTGAGATCACAGCCGCCTCTTTGATGGAACTAATGATGATCTAGGACTTTGGGGGCCCCAGACCTCCCCAAACTGAGATAAATCCTGCCTCTGTGCAGACAAGGGGCCTCCAGCCCGGCATCTGATCCCCCTCCTCTGGGCTGGACAGGGAGGGGAGGTGCCTGTGGGAGCCCCCTCCCGCCAGGCTGGGAGGGTGGTGGCTGATCCCAGGGAGACAGGAAGAGAGGGATTTCTCTGAGGCTCCAAAGAGGGTCCCACATCCCGGTGGGGGAGGGTGGCAAGCTTGTGAAAGGGCCTCTTATAAGGAGGCCTGATCCCATCACGACCCAGGACACAGCTGGAGCAGAAGGCAACTCACACAGGCCAGCCTGCCTCTCAGACTCAGTGCCACTAACTGTTGCTGGCACCTTGCTTGCACTGCTGGGGACACAGGGAGGAATGACTGTAGTTTCTGCCCCCAGGAGCTCGTGATGAGGGAGAGGCATGGGTAAACCAATGACTCCAATACTGTGTGTTGAGGACTGCAATGGTGAGGACCCCAGGGGCTGTGGGAGCATGGCAGATGGGACCTGACGCAACCTGTAGAGCCTGGAAGGCTTCCTGGAGGAGGTAGCCCTGATCTGGGTCTTGCGCAGGTCCCACAATGAGCAGATGATGTGCCCTGTCCATAGAGAATAAACAATAAAAGATGATACTAAACCCTATCAAGCTTGTCCAACCTGCCTTATTTGGCTGTTGTTGTTGTTCTGTTCTGTTTTAGGCTTTTAGCAGCCTGAAGCCATGGTTTTTCGTTTCTGTCTCTAGTGACAAGCGGAAAAGAGGGATGAGGAAGGGGATTTACTGGCCCAACCAGAAACAGAAACTAAGAACCTGTGACTGTATTCTCTTCCTTGGACACCCCTGAAACCATGAAACTTATACATATGCCAAAATGAAAAGAGCTTCTTTCTAGATTTTCTGATTGGAAAATTTTGGATTCGTTCATCAAAGAAGCTTTATTTATTATTATTATTATTATTATTAATTTTTGAGACTGAGTCATGGTCTGTCGCACAGGGTGGAGTGCAGTGGTGCGATCTCAGCTCACTACAACCTCTGCCTCCCAGGTTCAAGCGATTCTCCTGCCTCAACCTCCTGAGTAGCTGGGATTATTGGTGCCCACCACCAGACCTGGCTAATTTTTGTATTTTTAGTAGAGACAGGGTTTTACCATGTTGGCCATGCTGGTCTCGAATTCCTGACCTCAGGTGATCTGCCCTCCTCAGCCTCCCAAAGTGCTGGGATGACAGGCATGAGCCACCACACCCAGCCTGTTATTATTAATATTTAGAGATGGGATCTCTGTCAACCAGGCTGGAGTGCAGCAGTGTGATCATAGCTCACTGCAGCCTCGAACTCCTGGCCTCAAGCGATCCTCCTGCTTCAGCCTCCCAAAGTCCTGGGATTTTAGGTGCATGCCACCATGCACTTAGCCCATTTTAAGTTTTTAAAGAAATGTGAGTTAGACTCTGGTGGGCAGCAGAAGGTGGAGGAAGAGGAAGTGAAAGATGAAGGAGGCAGAGGAGCAGCATTGAGTGCTGGGAAGAAGGAGGCACTGGCTGAGGGCTTGCCCTGTCTAAGGAGGGGCGTCCTCCAGGAAAATCAGACTGTTCTGTCCTTCATGATCTGTCCTCCAACCTGTAGGAGCATCGCCCCCACCCCTTCCATAGCCAGGGGCCTGGCTCAGAGGCACAAGGTACTCAGAGATAACAGTGAACCCCAGGGTAACAGTCGGGGTGGGCTTCCTGGAAGGGTCTGGAAGGACCCTGACTTATCACCTCATAGTGGCTCCTCACTCTTCACAAGATAAAACTAGACTGTAGAGAGCAACTGTGGTGTGGCTCACACCTGTAATCCCAGCACTTTGGGAGGCCGAGGGCCTCTTGAGGCCAGGAGTCCAAGATCAGCCTGGGCAAACATAGTGAGACCCCATCTCTAAAAAAAAATTTAAAAATGAGCCAGGCATGGCAGTGCATGCCTGTAATCCCAGTTGCTTGGGAGGCTGAGGTGGGAGGATCACTTGAGTCCAGGAGGTTGAGGTTACAGTGAGGCATGATTGTGCCACTGCACTCCAGTCTGGATGACACAGCAAGACCCTGCCTGTCTCAAAAGCAAACAACCCAACCAAAAAACCAACAAAACCCCCAAAACCCCTCAAAGAACAAAAACCCATAATTGCCCCCCCCAAAAACAACAACAAGAAAACTAGACCTTGGAGTGTGGCTTCACGGGCCCCTCTTCCATCTGCCCTTAGACAGATCTTCAATAATGCCCTATCTATACCAGCTCTTGGTTGGTGCGATAGAGATATACATTCACTGCTCCACAGTCACTCATGGTTCAGGGAAGGCCAAAGAGTTACCAGGAGTCAGTCATCACCTGAGTGGTACCTCCTGCCTGGGAAATGCCTCTATCACTGCCCACCTCCAGGTACCTGGAACTCCAGCCACTGCCAAGGATCACTTGAGCCCAGCAATGTGAGGCTGCAGTGAGCTATGATCATGCCATTGCATCCAGCCTGGGTGACAGAACCACACAGCAAGACCTTGTCCCCCCTGGACCCCCACAAAAACCCCCCAAAAACTTAAAATGAATTCATTAAAAACTTATTAAAATAAAAATTTAGCATTTAAGGCCAGGCACGGTGGCTCACGCCGTGAGCCCCAGCACTTTGGGAGGCCAAGGTGGGTGGATCACTTGAGGTCAGGAGTTTGAGACTAGCCTGGACAACATGGTGAAACCTCATCTCTACTAAAAATACAAAAATTAGCCAGGGATGGTGGTGCATGCCTGCAATCCCATCTGCTTGGGAGGCTAAGGCAGGAGAATCGCTTTAACCTAGGAGGCAGAGGTTGCAGGGAGTCCACACTGCACCACTGCACTCCAGCCTGGATGACAGAGTGAGTGAGACTTTGTCTCAAAAAACAAACAAACAAAACAAAAAAACAAAACCTTAGTATTTAAAATAAATAATTAAAATGGTATTCATTAAAAAGCTGAAAACCAACCCAAGCTTAATGAAAGAAAGAACTTAGTATGCGTAAAAAAAACTTTAACGAAAACTCTTAGTATTCATTTAAAAACTTTAAACCAAAACTGAATATTCACTTAAAAACTTAAAAAATGAGCTCAGGCTTAAAAAACAAAAACAAACAAACAAAAAAGAATTTTCCGGGTTTTCTGGGGATGTAACCAAGCTGAGGTTGGGCTCACATCCCTCCAGCAAAGGGCCCCTCTCAAACCACTTGTGGCTGAGCCATCAGACCCAAATGTGACCCCCTCCCCCTGCCCAGTGGGGGTCAGGAGCTCACCTGGGCTCTCTCCAGCCTGCCCTACTCCCACCCCTGTTTATGTGTGCACCTCAGGGATTCCAAAAAGGAGTTAGTGTGGGTCTGCCTCTCAGCCACCTGCTTCCACTCTTACCTACGTGACTCCATTTTCTGAGCCCCGTAGCTTTTTTTTTTTTTTTTTTTTTTTAAGAGAGTCTCGCTCTGGCGCAGGTTGGAGTGCAGTGACACGATCTCGGCTCATCACCGGTTCAAGCGATTCTCCTGCCTCAGCCCAGGCTGTAGCTAGGACTACAGGCACACACCATCCCACCTGGCTAAATTTTGTATTTTTAGTACAGACGGAATTTCTCCTTTTTGGCCAGGCTGGTCTCGAACTCCTGATCTCAAGTGATCCGCCCGCCTCGGCCTCCCAAAGTGCTGGGATTACAGGCGTGAGCCACTGCGCCCGCAGAGACCAGTAGCTTTCTGAAAGAGGCTCTGAGGGTGCTTTCAGTGATGACCCTTGGCAGAAGCCGGAGGAAGGGCTGAAGGTGATGGGGGTGGGGCGGAGCTCTGCCTTGAGCTTTGCTGCGGAGCCAAGCCTTCCCTCCTTGTCTAGCACTGGCACTTTGAGCAGGTTCTGTCGGGGGGATCCCTGCCCTGGAAGCCCTTTTCACCTTCCCAGGTTAGGGGTGGCATCCCTCAGTCTCCCTGAGGGCAAGGGCTGTTGTCATTTGTTTTGGAGGCCAGCTCCGCTCAGGGCCTGGGAATACAGTAGGTGCCTAATAAATATTTGCAATGTTGAACTTGCTGCCCAGCAGCCCCTAGCCGTTCACCAGACAGCCTTGGCCTCCGGAGAGTGGGCTTTGGGGGAGGTGGCGTGGGCTGGGGGGAGGGTGTGAGAGGCCTCATGGAGCGGGGGGGGGGGGGGGAGGAGGAGGAGGAGGAGGAGGAGAAGAAGAAGAAGAAGGCGGCGGCGGCGGCGGCGGCGGCGGCGTTGCCGTCTGTGCCCATCACCTGAGCTGCACCGGGCGGGGAGGATAACAATTATTGGGAGAGGTTTAAAAAAATCATTATCAAATAACTACAGCTTGCAAAAGTTGGCAGGCGGAACGGAAAACGCGGGCTGGATCGCTCTGGGGACGCCGCCGCCGTTCCGAGCAGCGCCGCGGTAGCCAGAAATGGAAGGACGCACATCTGCAACGCATTTGTGCGAGGTTCACCTTGGAGACCGCGCCGCTGGATGCAGGCGGCGAGTTCACGCGAAAGGAAAAACTCTTTTAAGAGGGATTTCTCCTTGGGGGACCCTGCCTGGCACGCGCGGCGGGGAAGGGCGCCCCCTGCCAGGCGCGCGCGTGGAGCTGGGACGCTCCGATGGGGTGGGGGCCGCCTCTCTGAGCCTCAGTTTCCCAATCTGTCTGAGGACTTGTACAGATTCGTGGCTGGCCTTGCAGGACCCTTCCAGTGGAGATATTCTTTTTTTTAAATTTTTGTTTATTATTATTATTATTTTGTTTAGATGGAGTCTCACTCTTGTGGTCCCAGCTGGAGTGCAGTGGTGTGATCTCAGCTCACTGCAACCTCCACCTCCGCCCCCTTTCAAGTGATTCTCCTGCATCAGCTTCCTGAGTAGCTGGGATTACAGGTGCCAGCCACCACACCTAGCTAATTTTTGTATTTTCAGTAGAGATGGGGTTTCACCATGTTGGCCAGGCTGGTCTCGAACTCCTGACCTCAGGTGATCCACCTGCCTCGGCCTCCCAAAGTGGCAGGATTACAGGTGAAATGTTTTAAATGTGTTGTTTTGAAGAGACGGAATCTCCCTCTGTTGCCCAGGCTGGAGTGCAGTGGCGCGATTATGGCTCACTGCAGCTTCAAACTCCTGGGCTCAAGTGATCCTCTCTCCTCAGCCTCCCAAGTAGCTGGGACTACAGGCTTGTGTAGCCACGCCTGGCTAACTTTATAATTTTTTATAGAGTGGGATCTCACTATGTTGCCCAGGCTGATCTCAAACTCCTGGCCTCAAGTGGTCCTTCTGCCTCGGCCTCCCAAACTGCTGGGATTACCGGCTTGAGCCACCACACCCAGCCACCAACTCACTTTCACTTGGCTAAATTGGGCCCTGTTTGGAAGACGGAGCCTGAAATTGGCAGGAGAGCTGGATGTGGCCATGGTCCTTCACTGTCCAGGGTGTGCTTGTCCCATCCAGCCTGTACTACTGTGGCTGTGTGGATGACCGAGGGCTCACCTGGTCTTGCTTTTCTTCACCTCACTCTTCCCAAGAGGCTGGTTCTGACACTAACGGTCACCCATTGGTAAACAGCCCAGCACCAAAAGCCCCTAAGAACCTTCAGATAAGAGACACCCCTCGGGGGAAGGAAGAAAAAAAAAAAAACGACCTAACAGGAAGCCAAGTGGGTAAACGGTTACTTGCATGATTGTAAAGGCTGCATCTTTCTTCCCCAGGCAAGAGAGACTGAGCCTTTCACTCTCAGAGCCAGCTTGGCCAGAGTCTCAGAAGCAAGGTCCCTGTGCACCTTGGGGCTGTTGGCAGGGCTGAGGAGAGGAGTAACCAAATCATGGGTCTGGGAGACAAATTTCCTCCCATGCTATTCTGGTTCCTACCTAGAGAGTTCTCTCACTTCTGAGAGGTCTCCTGTGAGGGCACAGTGGCCAGGAGCAGAGACCTGGGGTCAGGCAGGCCCAGCACAGAGATGCCTAATGCCCGTGGGAAGTCACTTGACCTTCCCGAATCCACCTTTTTTTTTTTGAGTTGGCGTCTCACTCTGACACCCAGGCTGGAGTGGAGTGGTGCAGTCTTGGCTCACTGCAGCCTCTGTCTCCTGGGTTCAAGCAATTCTCCTGCATCGGCCTCCCAAGTAGCTGGGATTATAGGCATGTGCCATCATGCCAGGCTAATTTTTGTATTTTTAATGGAGATGCGGTTTTACCATGTTGGCCAGGCTGGTCTTGAACTCTTGAGCTCAGGTGTTCTACTCACCTCGGCCTCCCAAAGTGCTGGGGTTACAGGCGTGAGCCACGGCACTGGGCCTCGAGTCTTCCTTTTAAACCATGAAATGGGGATTGCCCAGGTGTGATGGCTCATATTTATAATCTCAGCCCTTTGGGAGGCCAAGGCAGGAGGATCGCTTGAGGCTAAGAGTTCCAGACCAGTCTGGGCAACATAGTGAGACCTCGTCTCTACAAAAAATAACAATTAAAAAATTAGCCAAGTGTGGTGGCGTGTGCCTACAGTTCTAGCTACTTGGGAGGCTGAGGCTGGAGGATGGCTTGAGCCCAGGAGTTGGAGGCCGCACTGAGGTATGATCACACCACTGCATTCCAGTCTGGGCAACAGAGCGAGACCCTGTCTCTCAAAACCAAACACAAAAATCCAAAAAACAAAACTAAAACAATCCCCAGAGGTGTGGTCAAAGGGCTGGGGAGGAGGGAGGATGAGGAGCTTCCCCAGGGGAGACTTCATCACCAAACTCCACACCTGCAGGCACCTTGTCCTCCCCTGGAGGTGGGGGTTGGTGAACTGGAAACCCATGACTCACTCCTTCCCTGCCCAGCCAGGCCTGGACAGCTGTGCAAACAGACTGAGGAAGGGGCTTCCAGGCCACACTCTGTGCTGCTGCTCCTCCTCCTCCTCCTCCTCCCTGGAGACTGCCCAGGCTGGCTCCATCCCTCTGGACCCCTCTCTCCCTGAAAATTGCAGGAATGTGCACCACTGTGTTAGAACCAAATCCTTGGAAGTCTCCAGATTTCCGCTAGACTTGGGAGTAGTGGAACGTGGGAAGAAGGGGTTGGCGCTGTCCAGGTCTCCCTGGCCCAAGGGTCTCACCCTTAGGTCTTCTGAAGCGCTGTTTCCAAGGATAGCAGACCTGCCCTCACAATAGCACCCACTCACCGAGTCCCTTTTGTCACGGTGCGTACCCTGCTGTCCCAGGGACCTGTACTTGGATGTCTCAAGGGCATGTTCAACTTCCCGTGTCCCAAACTCAACTCAGGCTCTCCCCTCTCAGGAAATGTCCCCGCCCTCCACCCAGGGCTCAGGCCAGAAGCCTTGGAGTCCTTCTTGACATCACTCTCTCCCTCACCTTCCCCACCCAATCTGACATCAAACTGTGTAGACTCCAGCTCCCCAAAATACCCCAATCCAACTACTCCTGGCCATCTCTGCTGCCCTACCCGTGGGAGCCTCTGCCCTTGTGCCCTCACTCCACCTCCCATTCATTCATCCTCCACCCTGCAGCCGGAGTAACTTTTTTCCTGTTTTCTTTTTTTGAGATGGAGTCTCACTCTGTCGCCCAGGCTGGAGTGCAGTGGCACCATCTCGCCTCACTGCAACCTCTGCCTGCCCGGTTCAAGCGATTCTCCTGCCTCAGCTACCCAAGTAGCTGGGATTACAGGTGTGCAACACCAAGCATGGCTAATTTTTGTATTTTTAGTAAATACGGGGTTTTACCATGTTGGCCAGGCTGGTCTTGAACTCCTGACCTCAAGTGATCCTCCTTCCTCGACCTCCCAAAGTGCTGGGATTACAGGCGTGAGCCACTGCGCCTGGCAACCGGAGTAATTTTTTTTTTTTTTTTTTTGAGATGGAGTCTCACTCTGTCACCCAGGCTGGAGTGCAGTGGCGCAATCTCGGCTCACTGCAAGCTCTGCCTCCCCAGTTAACGCCATTCTCCTGCCTCAGCCTCTCGAGTAACTGGGACTACAGGTGCCCGCCACCATGCCCGGCTAACTTTTTGTATTTTTAGTAGAGATGGGGTTTCACCTTGTTAGCCAGGATGGTCTTGATCTCCTGACCTCATGATCCGCCAATCTGATCACATTTCCCACTGCTTACAACTTTTTGATGGTTTCGCATGGAACTTAAGACAAAATCCAAAATCCAAATTCCATATGTCACAGCCTGCAAGTCCTTCTGTACTGTATCTCTTTGCATAGTTTAATAATCTCCTGCACTGGACTGTAAGCTCCCAGAGGGCAGGAACAGCCCATTTTTATGCACTGGGGCTCCTGTAGGGTGTAAGAGAATCCCAACCCCTTGCCTTTGCTCTGAGCTGGACAAACTGCAAAGACCTTCTCCAAAACTTTTCCGACGTGACACTCATGTGACCCAACTCACAGGGTGCCACCATTTCACCTATAATGCAGATGGTGAAGCCAAGGTTCCAAGACAGCAGGAGACTTGTCCAAGGGCACATGGATAATAACTGCAGTAGACAGGCTGTATGGGCGTTCACTGTGTGCTATGACCGGTTCTAATCACTCTGTGTGTAGTTTTACATTGAATGCTACATCCTAACCCTGAAAAGTAGACAGTCTCCCTTCCTCCCTTTCTCCCTCCCTCTTTCCCTTTTTTCCTCCCTTCTTTCCTTCTTCCCTCCCTCCCTCTCTCTTTCCCCTCCTTCTTCCCTCCCTTCCCTCCTTCTTCCCTCCGTCCCTCCCTTCTCTCTCTCTCTCTCTTTCATTTTTTTTTTTTTTCTGAGACATTGTCTCGCCCTGTTGCCCAGGCTGGAGTGCAGTGGCACAATCTCAGCTGACCTCTGCCTCCTGAGTTCAAGTGATTCTCCTGTCTCAGCCTCCTGAGTAGCTGGGATTACAGGCATGTGTCACCACACCCAGCTAATTTTTGTATTTTTGTAGAGACTGGGTTTCTCCATGTTGGCCAGGCTGGTCTTGAACTCCTGACCTCAGGTGATCCGCCCACCTCGGCCTCCCAAAGTGCTGGGATTACAGGTGCACACCATCACACCCGGCTAATTTTTCTATTTTTAGTAGAGATGGTGTTTCGCCATGTTGGCCAGGCTAGTCTCGAACTCCTGACCCTAGGTGAGGTGCAGTGAGCTGTGATGGTGCCACTGCACTCCAGCTTGGGTGACAAAGATCCTGTCTCAAAGAAAGAAAAAGAAAGAAATGAGGAAGGAAGGAAGGGAAAGAAAGAGAGAGAAAGAGTGGCTGGGGGTGGTGGCTCACCCCTGTAATTCCGGCACTTTGGGAGGCCAAGGCAGGTGGATGGCCTGAGATCAAGAGTTCCAGACCAGCCTAGCCAACACGGTGAAACTCTGTCTCTATGAAAAATACAAAAATTAGCCGGGCGTGGTAGCAGGTGCCTGTAATCCCAGCTACTCGGGAGGCTGAGGCAGGAGAATTGCTTGAACCTGGGAGGCACAGGTTGCAGTGAGCCAAGATCGCACCACTGCACTCCAGCCTGGGCAACAAGAGGGAAATTCCATCTCAAAAAATAAAATAAAATAAAAATAAAAAGGGAATAATACTCATCTCACAGTATTGTTGATAATTATAGTAATATATATTGTTGGGAATTCAATATATATTATTACATATATTTTACACACACACACACACACACACACACGCACACACACACACACGCACATTCAAACTTCTCCTCCCAAGTTCAGAACTCAATTGACACAAGAGACTTGCAGGAGTTGGATCAATTGAGATGGGAAGGCACCCTCTGTGGGCAGCTGATTGGACTGAAACGTGCCTAGAAGGGACTAAGATGGGCAGTCACTTCCTTTTCCCAAACCCACCAATCAGATGAGTCCTCCTCCTAGGGGAGAAGGAAGTGGATCAGAAAAGCAGGAAGTGAAGAGGGGACTCCTCATTCTTAATGGAAACTTCAGGGGTGGGGAAGGAAGTGCTCCCCAAATATATAAAAAATGTCCAACACTCAATAAATAGCCATTATTGGCCTGTTTCTGGTTTTGCATGAACTTGTGAGACCACCCACCTGGGAGGATGACATTATTGCTAAAACCTCTCCCAGTTCTTTTTTTTTTTTTTTTTGAGATGGAGTTTCGCTCTTGTCGCCCAGGCTGGAGTGCAGTTTCTTGATCTCGGCTCACTGCAACCTCTGCCTCCCGGGTTCAAGCGATTCTCCTGCCTCAGCCTCCCGAGTAGCTGGGACTCCAGGCATGTGCCACCATGCCCAGCCACTTTTTGTATTTTTAGTAGAGACAGAATTTCACCATGTTGGCCAGGCTAGTCTCGAACTCCTGACCTCAGATGATCTGCCCGCCTCAGCCTCCCAAAGTGCTGGGATTATAGTGTGAGCACCACGTCCGGCCAAGCCTCTTCCAATTCTATCACGCATAGCTCTGAGATTCTCATCTGAACATGGCTTCCTTCTCTACATGGATTTGTGCTGAGACATGTGCTAGAAAATGCCATTTCAGTCTTGATGAAATCTCTCAAAACACATTTGAAATCCATTTTCCTTCTCTCACTTTAATTCCAGCAGGAGTTAAGTCCCAATTGAATTTTCTTTTCTTTTCTTTTCTTTTTCTTTGTGTGTGTGTGTGTGTGTGTGTGTGATGAAGTTTCAATCTTGTTGCCCAGGCTGGAGTGCAGTAGCGTGATCTCGGCCCACTGCAACCTTCACCTCCCAGGTTCAAGCGATTCTCCTGCCTCAGCCTCCAGAGTAGCTGGGATTATACGCGCCCACCACCACGCCTGGCTACATTTTTGTATTTTTATTAGACACAGGGTTTCATCATGTTAGCCAGGCTGGTCTCGAACTCCTGACCTCAGGTGATCCACCTGCCTCAGCCTCCCAAAGTGCTGGGATTACAGGCGTGAGCCACTGTGTCTGGCCCCAGTTGAATTTTCCTTTGATGTGGGGGCAGCTGTGGCTTGGCCTTTGTGGGGGATGGGTGTGGGCAGGTACAGGTTCCACTTAGTGTTTCATGATGGGAGAAATCTTGGCTGGGCGGAGTGGCTCACGCCTGTAATCCCAGGACTTTGGGAGGCTGAGGCTGGTAGATCACACGTGGTCAGGAGTTTGAGACCAGCCTGACCAACAAGGTGAAACTCCGTCTCTATTAAAAATACAAAATTTAGCCAGATGTGGTTGTGGGCGATTGTAATCTCAGCTATTACAGCTGTTTGGGAGGCTGAGGCAGGAGAATCGCTTGAACCTGGGAGGTGGAGGTTGCAGTGAGCCGAGATCATACTACTACACTCTAGCCTGAGCAACAGTCAGACTCTGCCTCAAAAAAAGAAAAAAAAAAAAAAGAAAGAAAGAAAAGAAAAGAAATCTCTTAAGGTCTCCGTTTCTCAGCTAGAAGGTGGAGGCCATAGTACTTACCCCTTCTTCTTGCCTTCCTTTCCAGAGCTGATATGCTGGGCAAACGAAATAAACCCACGTGTAGTGGACATCTGGGGCTCTGTCTGCCCGGGGCCATTTCCTTGTTTCTTGGAACAGACTTAGTTCTGGTTGTGACTGGGCCAATGGGGTGGTCACATGACACTGCCTGGGCCTATCACAGTCCTTCCCTGGGACTTCACAATCTAGAGTGGGAGAACAAACCCCCCCCCTTTTTTTTTTCTTTTACAGGGTCTTGCTCTGTCGCCCAGGCTGGTGGGCAGTGGTATGATTGTAACTCACAGCAGCCTTGAATTCCTGGGCTCAAGTGATCTTTCTGCCTCAGCTTCCGGAAGAGCTGGGACTACAGGTGTGCACCACCATACCTGGCTAATTTTTAATTTTAATTTTTATAATTTTTTTTTGAGACAGAGTCTCATTATGTCACCTAGGCTGGAGTGCAGTGGTGTGATCTCAGCTCACTGCAACCTCCACCTCCTGGGTTCAAACAATTCTCCTGCCTCAGCCTCCAGAGTAGCTGAGACTACAGGTGCGTGCCACCACGCCTGGCTAATTTTTTGTATTTTTAGTAGAGACGGGGTTTCACCATGTTAGCCAGGATGGTCTCGATCTCCTGACCTTGTGATCTGCCCGCCTCAGCCTCCCAAAATGCTGGGATTACAGGTGTGAGCCACTGTGCCCGGCTGCTAATTTTTATTTTTTAAAGACAGAATATCCCTCCACTGGCTGGACCACAGTGGTACGATGATCATAGCTCACACTGCAGCCTCGACCTCCTGGGCTCAAGCAATCCTCCCACCTCAGCTTCCTGAGTAGCTGGGACTGCAGGCCTGCACCACTGGGAATGCAGTGCATGGCTAATTTTAAAATTTTTTGTAGATTCAGGGTCTTGCTTTGTTGCCTATGCTGGTCTGGAACTCCAGGCCTTAAGCGATCCTCCTGTCTCGGCCTCCCAAAGTGCTGGCATTACAGGTGTGAGCCATGGCGCCTGAAGGAAATGTACAATTCATTGTTACTGTGGCCTTATCATAATAAAATCCCAGTTCCAAAGCCTTCTTTGTTTCACATTTCTTCTTCCTCTTTTCCCTCCTTTCTTCTTTCTTTCTATAGCTGGGGTCTGAGCTAGCATTTTAGCCTGCAAAAATTAGGCCAGGCTCAAGCCTTGCCTTTATAGTCCTTGGATTCTGGTTGGGCCAGCCGGCTAGAATTCACGTGCCCACATGAGACTTCAGGTTGTACATATACCCTTCAGGTACAGACACAACACGCTGGGGCACAGAGAGGGCACATAGACTCAGAGTAAGCTCTGGACAGATCTCTTCTGTTCTGTGGGCCTCAAATCCTGCCTGGTAAGAAGAGGTGGCACAAGGCCTCGCCAGCTGGGAATAGGATTCAGGGTATGGGGGCTGCAGTCTCAGAGGAGGAGGCTTCGTGGAATAGGAGATATACCCTCTCAGAAATCCCCAAGCTGGCCTGTCTGCTCAGACGCTCTGAAAACCTCTCAAACCTGGGACCCAGCTCTGGCTGTAAGGGAGTCATTTTGGAGGCTGTCCAAAGATTCTAAGTCTGCAGGGAGAACTCAAAAAGCTTGGGGAGGGCTGGGCGAGGTGGCTCACACCTGTAATCCCAGCACTTTGGGAGGCCAAGGCGGGCCTGATCACTGCAGTGAATGCCTGATCACTGGAGGTCAGGAGTTCGAGACCAGCCTGGCCAATATGGGCGAAACTGTCTCTACTAAAAATACAAAAATTAGCCAGGCGTGGTGGCACACACCTGCAATCCCAGCTACTTGGGAGGCTGAGGCAGGAGAATCACTTGAACCCGGGAGGCGGAGGTTGCAGTGAGCCAGGATTGCGCCACTGCACTCCAGCCTGGGTGACAGAGCAAGACTCCGTATTGGAAAAAAGAAAAATAAATAATGCTCAGGGAGCTGGCGCTACAGGAGAGGGGCGGATGGCTAGAGCGCTCCCTTCTCTGCCCCTCTGAGGCTCTGTGCGGATCCAGCTCAGGCTGTTTTGGTCATTCCAGCTCTGGTCACCGCCTCTGATTTATTAGCTGTGGGTTTGTCGGATGGTGAAGCGAAGGTTCCCAACAAGGCCGGGAGGTTTGCAGGAATTTATTTCACACTTGACTATTTTTTCTAACACCTACTAATGTCCTTCATGTTGGGCCCAAAGTTCCCGGCCTCTCCCTTCTTCCAAAATGTTTCAGGGACTGGGGAGGGGAGAGCGCCTGGAAGTCTTCCAGTAGTGGCCAGCCACCAGCCTGCAGGCAGGTGGGTGAGAAGGGGGATGGGAGTGGCGGGGGGTGGGGGGGGCAGTGGGAGGGTGGCAGGAGGCTGTGCTGAGAGCCAGGGCAGGGAGGTCAGGTTTCAGGTTCCCTTGAAAACAGCCCTGGGCCGGCAGGCAGAGAGCCTGGCTTCCCTATGCAATCATTACGTTTCTCAGAGACTCAGTGCCACCACCAGTAAAATGGGCATGCCTCGTCCTCCCCCAAGGGCTGTGGTCAGGACAAAATGAATCAGGAGGTGGGTGCTAATGCCTGGGGCAGCGGCGGGCCCCTCACAAGGGCTGGATGTGAGCGGCCGAATCTGTCTTTAATCCCCCTGCGGAAGCTGGAACGGGAGGCTGTGTTCCGGGCCAAGCTTTCTCTGCCCACTTGGCCGGCGTCTCCTTTCTCTGGTGTTTCTGTTGAAATTTTCCTGTTCAGAAGCATTTCCACTGCCTGGCTAGTTATTCAGCAGGACCCTGTTTGATCCATTCCCCAGTCCTGTCTCTTCTTCCTGCTGTCATGGAGCTCCTCTCTGTTGTTAGGGGGCAGGGGTACAGGGAACATGAGGGTTCCCAGAGAGGCAAAATGAAAAACCCCTGCTGGCATGCGACCAGCGCCCATTGGCTGTAACTTTGCTCCAGTTCACATCTTTTTTTTTTTTTTTTTAAGACGAGTCTTGCTCTGTTGCCCAGGCTGGAGTGCAGTGGCACGATCTTGGCTCACTGCAACCTCCACCTTCTGGGTTCAAGCAATTCTCCTGTCTCAGCCTCCTGAGTAGCTGGAATTACAGGCGTGTACCGCCATGCCCAGCTAATTTTTGTATTTTTAGTAGAGATGGGGTTTCACCACGTTGGCCAGGCTGGTCTCGAACTCCTGGCCTCAAGTGATCTGCCCACCTCAGCCTCCAAAAGTGCTGGGATTACAGGTGTGAGCCACTGCGCCCAGCCTGCTCCAGTTTACCTTTTAAAAAAAAATAAAATGCACAGAACTGGACCTCCTTGAGAGAGCGGGGAATACGTGTGGGTTTGGGGCATGGAGAAGGACAAGCATAGGGAACAGCCAGGGAAGGATGCTCAGCGGCTCTTCCTATTTTGCTCTTGTTCCCTGTAATCAGCATCTGCCATGGTCCCTCAGCAGCCCAGCCCAGCTTCACAGCAGGGACTCTAAGGAAGGGTCCTAGGCCAAACACTGTGGCTCAGGCCTGTAATACCAGCACTTTAGAAGGCCTAGGTGGGCGGATGGCTTGAGGCCAGGAGTTCAAGACCAGCCTGGGCAACATAGTGAGACTCCCCACCCCATCTCTACAAAAAGATTTAAACATTAGCCAGGCATGGTGGCATGCACCTGTAGTCTCAGCTACTTAGGAGGTTGAGGCAGGAGGATCGCTTAAGCCCAGGAATTGGAGGCTGCGATGAGCTAGGATTGTGTCACTGCACTCCAGCCTGGGGAACAGAGTAAGATCCTGTCTCTAAAGAAAAGAATAAAGGAATGGTCCTAGAGTTCTGCTGCCTCTGAGAACATCCACGCTAGTCACAGAGGAAGCTGACAGAGGGGTGTGTGGTGGGTGTCTTACTTCATTACTTCATTCATTCATTCATTTATTTATTTATTTATTTATTTATTTATTTATTTATTTATTTATTTATTTATTTTGGGACAGAGTCTCACTCTGTCACCCAAGCCGGAGTGCAGTGATGCAATCTCAGCTCACTGCAACCTCCACCTCCCGGGTCCAAGTGATTTTCCTGCCTCAGCCTCCTGAGTACCCGGGTTACAGGCGCCCACCACCACGCCGGGCTAATTTTTGCATTTCTAGTAGAGATGGGGTTTCATCATGTTGGCCAGGCTGGTTTCGAACTCTTGACCTCAGGTGATCTGCCCACCTCGGCCCCCCAAAAGTGCTGGGATTACAAGCGTGAGCCACCACACCTGGCCATGGATGCCTTACTTCTTTCCAAGCCCCAAATCAAAAACCTGTCATGTGGATACTCCTTGAACTCCTGCCTTGTGACTACATGACTGAGGGCCTGCTGCCCCCCTCACCACCCTGGTGGGGTGACGTCAAATCCATGCTGGTGCCTGCCTCATTCTGTATCAGGTGACCCTATGGGGTGGCCATGAGGTCACATCCTCTGTTCCTATACCTGCCCAGTGGAGGGACGGATGGTGGACGTCTTCCTTTGGGGCTGGGGCTGGCAGTGGTGCAAGTTGTCTCTCCCAGGTGCAGGTAATGAGGGAATGCCTTGTCTGTAGCCAATTTAATAACAATAATACAATTACTCAAAGCCATCTGCTTTTTATTATCACCTTGTCCTGGCAATTCCGAATGACGCTGGTGAAAAAATAAAACTCCTTCTCTTGCAAATGCCTCTGTGAAAAGGCTCAATCAAGGGCAGTGGGTCATTGGTTCTCCGGCATGCGATCAGTTTCGGAATCACCTGGCCCTGCAGAGAGGGAGACGGAAATGAACTTGGAGAGGGTCAGGGCACAAAGTGGCTGAAATATCAATCCAGGAGGGAAGACGCTTGTCCCCCTAGAACCCTCTAAGAGTTTCCCACTGTGATGTAAGAGGAGGCAGGGACCATGTTCCGTAGGACCTGTAGGTGACGTCGCCTGTGAGTGATGGTAAGGAGCTTAGGTTTTATTATAATCACAATGCGAAGCTCTTGGTGGGTTATAGGTAGACGAGGCCTGGGATCAATTTATGCTTGGGAAAAATGGGAGAGTTCGAGAAGCTGAAAACAGGAATGGGCTTAAGTGCAACTCCAGGACAATGCTTTTTCATTCAGCTTACACCAACCTTGAATTTTCCACTCTTTTCTTTTCCCTCCCTCCCTCCGTCCCTCCCTTCTTTCCTTCCTGCCTCCCTCCCTCCCTCCCTCCCTTCCTTGCTTTCTCTCTTTCTCTTTCTCTCTCTCTCTCTGTCTCTTTCTTTCTTTTTTTTCAGAGACAAGGTCTCACTCTGTTGGCCAGGCTGGAGTGCAGTGGTGCAATCATAGCTCACTGCAGCCTGGAACTCCTGGGCTCAGGCGATCCTCTCGCCTCATTCTCCAGAGTAGCTGGGACGACAGGTGCACGCCAGCATGCACAGCTAATTTTTAAATTTTTCGTAGAGATGGGATCTCACTATGTTGTCCAGGCTGGTCTCAAACTCCTGGCCTCAAGCGATCATCTTACCTCAGCCTCCCAAAGTACTGGGATTATAGGCGTGAGCCATCATGCCCGGCCTACGTGGGCTTTTTGCATATCCACTGGGTGCTGGGCTCCATGGCAGCTACCGGGGGTGTCATCATGCATGGCCTGGAGGGAGGGACAGACATTAATTCAGCAATCACAGCAACATGGACACACTGACCAGCGCCAGGGGAGAGACAGGAGAGAGTCCAGGGTCAACAGGGCTCAGTGGCCTCAGCAGGGATGGCCATTCCTTGAAAGATGGGTTTCTGTAGGGATAAGTGACCTAATTAGCTGGATGCCAAGACAACGGGCTGAAGACGTTACCCAGAGGCTCACAGGTAAGAGGGGACAGGAGGACTACAAAGAGCTAAAATAGGCCAGGCGTGGTGGCTCACACCTGTAATCCCAGCACTTTGAGAGGCCAAGACGGGTGGATCACGAGGTCAGGAGTTTGAGACCAGCCGGGCCAATATGGTGAAACCCTGTCTCTACTAAAAATACAAAAATTAGCCGGGCATGGTGGCGCACACCTGTAATCCCAGCTACTCAGGAGGCTGAGGCAGGAGAATCACTTGAACCTGGGAGGTGGAGGTTGCAGTGAGCTGAGATCACACCACTGCACTCCAGCCTCGGCAACAGAGTGAGACTCCATTTCAAACAAACAAAAAACCAAAGAGCTAAAATAAGACCCGTGTATCTGGAGTGAAGGGGCCACGGGGAGGATGAGCTGTGGGGGCTCCCAGTAGGGGCAGGACTCCCAGGGGTCAAACCAAGTTGGGTCCAAGAGCTCAGTATTTATCCCCAGAAGGCATTGAAGGGTTTTAAGCTGAAAGAATTGGCCCTGATTGAAGTTTTGTGTTTTACAATGTAAATGTCGAAGCCAAAGCCAGGCTGGGTGCGGCGGCTTACATCTATAATCCCAAGGCTTTGGGAGGCCGAGGTGGGAGAATCGCTGGAGGCCAGGAGTTCGAGACCAGCCTAGACAACATAGACCCCCTACATTTACAAAACATTTAAAGCATTAGCTGGGCATGGTGGCGCATGCCTGTCATCCCAGGTACCCTGGAGGCTGAGGTGGGAGGATTGCTTGAGCCAGGAGTTGAAAGCTGCATTGAGCCATGATGGCACCACTGCATCCCAGCCTGGGATCCCAGGAAGAGAGACGCTGTCTCTAAAATAAACAAAACAAATCCCAAAGCCAGAGCACTGGGAGTCACAGAGCTGACTGGGGGTGGGGTGGGGGGTGTCAGACTCTTAGGCTCCAAGTGGAAGAGCTGAGAGGGCTGAGAGGCCTGTGGGAAGGTGTGGCCCAGGGCTGTGTTTGGTTAGTCCAGCAGGATCCTTGGGCACCACCCCCAGTGGGCACCAGGGTGTGGCCCAGCCCTCTGGCACGAAGGCGCCACGCACTGTGAGCTGTTCCTTCTACATTCACGGCGACCGCAGCCTTTGGTCTTGATAAGTAGATTATGTTGATTCACGGCCTTGGACTTCAAATTACAAAACCACGGTCTGGCTTGGGATAGTTCACCAGAAAGTGGAGAGATAGCTTGTCACAAGGCAGCCATGCGTCATCCCTGCCTTGATCTCAGGGAACTCTGTTCAGTGGGCTCTGCGTTTGCCTGGCATGAGACAGGGCCATCTTTCTGCTTGGCCCCGGCTGCATTTAAGAAGCAGCTGAGAGCAGCGGCTCACTCCTGTAATCCCAGCAGTTTGGGAGGCCAAGGCAAGCGGATCACTTGAGGTCAGGAGTTCAAGACCAGCCTGACCAACATGGTGAAACCCCATCTCTATAAAAATACAAAAATTAGTCGGGCATGATGGTGGGTGCCTGTAATCCCAACTACTCGGGAGGCTGAGGCAGGAGAATCACTTGAACCCGGGAGGTGGAGATTGCAGTGAGTTGAGATTGCGCCACTGCACTCCAGCCTGGGTGACAGAGGGAGACTCCGTGTCAAAGGAAAAAAAAAAAAGAAGCAACTGTAAGCAGGAACTCAGGCAGGCTGGGTGGGGATGGCAGGGCGTCTTATTGCCAAGAAGCTTGAGGAAGATTGTCGCTGGTGTTTTTTGTTTTCTCCTGTTTAAGTAATAGCTTTATTGAGATATAATTCACATACCATGCAATTCATCCATTAAAAATATACAATTCAATGGCTTCTAAGTGTATCCATTAATGCAATTTCTACAATTTTATTTTTATTTATTATAATTTTTAATTTTTTTTTTTTTTGAGACAGGATCTCACTCTGTCACCCAGGCTGGAGTGCACTGGTGGCATCTTGGCTCACTGCAACCTCCTCCTCTCGAGTTCAAGCGATTCTCCTGCCTCAGTCTCCCGAGTAGCTGGGATTACAGGCGCCCGCCACCATGCCCGGCTAATTTTTGTATTTTTAGTAGAGATGGGGTTTCGCCATGTTGCCCAGGCTTGTCTCGAACTGCTGACCTCAAGCGATCTGCCCACCTCAGCCTCCCAAAGTGCTGGGATTACAGGAGACAGAAGTTTCTTCCTGAGTTCCAGGATCCAGTGCAGGTGAGGAGCCCCACACGCCTGAACAGTAATTAGAGCACAATGCAAGCAACGTGTAATTAACTGTTACGCGGCGTGTTGCCCACTCTCACTGCTTTGCAAGTCCTGGGAGCGGGGAGATTGAGGGGACGGAGAAACCTACTGACTAATGCTAATCCCACCCAGGGTGCAGAGCCTGGAGCCTACAATTACCTCACCTCCAGCTGCTCCCTGAATCCTGTGGGATGATGGTGGAGTATAGGGTCTACACCGTAGCTCTGAGCACGTGGGCTTTAAAGCCTCCTCCTAAATGCAGAATTCTGGACAGATGCGTGATTATGGTGCTTGTCAGAGCAACAGGACTTACGACGGGATTTTTGGTGGGTCACAAATGCTTCACATAAAAGGCCTTTTGAATCCCAGTGCTTTGGGAGGCAGAGGCAGAAGGATCGTTTGAAGCCAGGAGTTCAAGACCAGCCTGGGCAACATAGTGAAACCCCATCTCTACGACAACAACAACAACAACCAAATAGCTGGCCATCGTGGTGCCTGCCTATAGTCCCAGCTACTTGGGAGGCTGAGGTGGGAGGATTGCTTGAGCCCAGGAGTTTGAGGCTGCAGTGAGCTGTGATTGCTCCACTGCGATGCAGCCTGGGTGATGGAGCAAGACCCTGTCTCAAAAAATACAAAATAAAAAAGCCTTTCATCGCTGTAGCCCAAGGACCCACAACCTGCTCACTTTCAGTCTGAAGCCATCACGTCTGCTGACACGTGTAGGATAGAAATCCAGCGAATGCTCCCCCTTGTTTCTGCCTCAGTGTCAGAGGCACCCAGGGCCTCTGAGCTGCGATTGCAGTCCCATCCCCTAACCTGCTTTTTCCCTTTCTTCCTCCCAGGGCCAGAGGTTGATTGAACTTGCACCTCAGCCCCTGTCATTCACCTTCCATGAGTTTCCAGTCTGATGGAGGAGGCAGAGAATAAACTGGATTTTTTTTAAATTTAATTTAATTTTTATTTTTTAGAGACAGGGCCTCACTGTATCACCCAGGCTGGGGTGCAGTGGTGGAATCATAGCTCACTACAGCCTCTAACTCCTGGTCTCAAGCGATCCTCCCACCTCAGCCTCCCGAGTAGCTGGGACCACAGGCACGTGCCACTATGCCTGGCTAATTTTTTATTTTTATTTTTTGTAGAGGCGGAATCTTGCTGTGCTGCCCAGGCTGGTCTCAAACTCCTGGTCTCAAGTGATCCTCCTGCCCTAGCCTCCCAAAGTGCTGGAATTACAGGTGAAAGCCACCATGGCTGGTCTGAACCCAATGATTACAGTGCCGTGTGAGTGCTGCATCTTGGAGAGGTATTGCTGGCTGACTGTCCCAGCTGCCTTTTCTGCTCATGAAACCCCTCCAAGACTGGCTTTCCTGTGACCTCTCTGGCAAAGCTTTCTCTGGCTCCTCCAAGGAGAGGCTACTGCCCTCATTAGTCCCCACCAGGGCGGGGTTGCCTTCTCTCATCCTGTTATCACCCCACCGGCTCTGCTCTGGTCCACATAGGGCTCACCTCTCCTGGACTCTCTGAGGTCTGGGTCTCTGTCCATTCAGTTCAGGTCCTTGCAACATAAGAAGTACCAGGAACTCTGCTGAGAAGATGACTCTGATCCCAGTGTCACGGGATTTTGAAAAATCCATTATTTTAAGAACCAGCACCAAATTCTGCTTAGAAGCAAATCCTCCTTGTTTAGGAAAATCGATCAGATGCTTCGGGATTGAAGGCAGGACCATAGGTGCTGGACTGTTCTGCTTGGATGGTAGGCAAGATTTCAGGGGCGGGAGGAGGAAGGAGAAGGCGGAGGCCAGAGCAGTGATGACACAGAAACTTCTAGGGAGAAGGATTTTTTTTTTTTTTTTTTTGAGACAGAGTCTCGCTCTGTTGCCCAGGCTGGAGTGCAGTGGCACAATCTCAGCTCACTGCAAGCTCTGCCTCCCGGATTCACGCCATTCTCCTGCCTCAGCCTCCCGAGCAGCTGGGACTACAGGCGCCTGCCACCACGCTTGGCTATTTTTTTTTTTTTTTTTTTTGTATTTTTTAGTAGAGACGGAGTTTCACCATGTTAGGCAGGATGGTCTCGATCTCCTGACCTCGTGATCCGCCTGCCTCGGCCTCCCAAAGTGCTGGGATTACAGGCATGAGCCACCGCGCCCAGCCAGGGAGAAGGATTTTAATAGGTCCTGATAATTGCAAAGCAAATCCCTCTGCCTCTCCAAGCGACAGTAAACCTTCTACCCACACAGATGCCTGTTGTGAGTGGGTTTGGGCATGGAAACTAAAGTAAAGGATTTTGACATCTGGTGGCTGTGCTGGAGGCTGGAGGCATCTCATGCAAGAAGCTGAGGCTGTCCCTGAACTGAAATTCAGTGGAAGCTGGGCTCTGGGTCCCGGGCAATTGTGACATATGACTAATGCTGTGTCCACAACAAGATGTCACAGCCATCTTGAGAAGGGAGTCCAGAGTCTTCCACCATCCACGGTTTGGTGTAGGCTATGAGTCATTCTGGGCCAGCCCTGTAGCGCCAGGATAACCCCACTGATGCCAGCCTGCAGGACCAGGTGCGAGTCTTGGGCAGCTGTGGCCTGGAGGAGCAGAGACCCTTTGCATTTGGCCTCTTGTGCTGACAATGGCAGCCAGGCTGGTGGGTTGGAGCTGCCAGATTCCCTCTGAGGGGCCTCTTGGGAACTTCCTTCTGCCTGCCCATGTTAGGGAAAGAAGAGAGACACCAAAGGGATGCACTTGACTTCTACTCAAAGCCGCTCAATCACTGCCTCATTCCTTGACGTGTGCTGGACAGGTGTCCCTGGCAAATAAATGGAGAGGTGCAAGTCTCCTAGATACAGACCATTAGTGGTTGGGAGCCAGGCGTGGTGGCTTATGCCTGCATTCCCAGCACTTTGGGAGGCTGAGGTGGGTGGATTGCTTGAACCCAGGAGTTTGAGACCAGCCTGGCTAACAAGGCAAAACTCCACCTCTACAAAAAATATAAAAATTAGCTGGGCGTGGTGGCGCACACCTGTAGTCCTAGCTACTCAGAAGGCTGAGGTAGGAGGATCACCTGAACCTAGGGAGGCTGAGGCTGCAGTGAGCTATGATAGTAACACTGCCCTCCAGCCTGGGTGACAGAGCGAGACCTTGTGTCTAAAAATCCACATCAATAGTGGGATAAGTGGAGCGTTGAAGCAAGTCCGCAGCTCCAGATTCCTGGGAAATACTTTTCCGTGGGGCTCACGAATAAACCCACAGTGGCGGGAGCAGCAGGCATTGGCCAGCCCTTCTCATGCCTTTTGCATAGGTGATCAATGGCCTGGGGGCTTCAGGTAGGCGTGTGTGCTGTCCACCAAGCCACAGGGCCACTCTGCAACTGCTCTTCTCCTTCCTGGCTCTCACCATGCCAAGACCTCAGGCTTCTCCCACAAGGGAGCACATCCATTCTGTCACTCATATAGTCACTCAGCAAACACACTGAGTATCTACCACGTCACGACTGTGCTTGGCACTGGGCGTTCAGAGTGGTCCGGATATGACCCTTGCTCTCTGGGGGCTGCCATTCGATAGGGAGATGGATGGACAGGACCTGAAATGGACAGTTTCAATCTAGTGTGGACTTATGTTAGCTGATGGGGCCCCAGTGCCTCTGGATGTTCCTGGGAGGTACCTGACTCAGAAAGCGTAGGGCTAGAAGCTTCCTGAAAGAGAAGATGAGATGCCAAGTCTTTTTTTTCGGTGGGGGACAGGGTCTCACTTTATTGTCCAGGCTGGAGTGCAGTGGCACAACCATGGCTCACTGCAGCCTCAACCTCCTGGGCTCAAGTGACCCTTCTGCCTCAGCCTCCCAAGTAGCTGGGACCACCATGCCTGGCTATTTTTATTTGTATTTTGTAGCGATGGGGTCTGACTATGTTGCCCAGCTGGTCTCAAAGTCCTGAGCTCAAGTGATCCTCCTGTGGGGCACAGCTCTGGAGTCCCCTCCTAGGAGCCACCTGGATGTGCAGGATCATTGGTGTCTGAAAGCCACTCTTGCCCAGACCTCTGTCCTGGGCTGGGTTTGGTGTTGGGGCATCTCACAGGTCAGGGAGGATCTGGCCTGGTAGGCCTCCATTCCCTCCCATCCTCAGCCTGTGGCCCATCACAGGGCCGTCTTGGAGGAGGCAGGGCAGCCCTCTTGCTCATGCACAAATGCCTCTGACTCTTGTCAGCTGGGCTGAGCTGGGGCTTCCTGGAGCATTTTCATTATCCTGAGATGAACACATCAGGGTCTGTAATTCCAGACACAGAAACCCACTCTGGCTGGGTTAGGCAGATAAGAAATTTATTCAAAGCTCCTACATAACTCAGTATCTCCCCAAAAGCCAGAGTCCCAGGCTCTGAGGCTGTACAATCAGAAGCAAGGCCCCAAATTCCACCGCGTGCCCAGCTGGCCTTCCACTGGGCTCTGACATGGGTCATGGTGCTGCCTTCAGAAACTGGATGTGGGAGCTGACCCTTTGCCAGCCAGAATGGATTCCACATGGCCTTTACTTCCTGGGTCATTGCTTCTCATTCTGAGTCTGGTGGGTGCATGGATTGGTGGAGCCCAGGTCACATGATTAAACCTTAGCTGCAAGGGAGTCTGAAAAGGTGAATGTAATTCACAAGGTGGGGAATTCCCCAGACATAGGAGGGGCATTTGGAGGTGTTCAGGGAAGCAAAGGAATGTGTCTGACCCCCAGCCAGGAGCTCTTCATCTGGAGGGAAGAGTAGGAAGTAGATCTATTATATAATTCTTTTTTTTTTTTCCCTGAAGATGGAGTCTTGCTCTGTCACCCAGGCTGGAGTACAGTGGTGCGATCTCGGTTCACTGCAACCTCCGCCTCTTAGGTTCAAGCAATTCTCCTGCCTCAGCCTCCCGAGTAGCTGAGATTACAGGAAACTGCCACCACACCCAGTTGATTTCTGTATTTTTAGTAGAGACAGGTTTTGTCTTGTTGGCCAGGCTGGTCTCAAACCTCTGACCTTGTGATCTGCCTGCCTCGGCTCCCCAAAGTGCTGGGATTACAGGCGTGAACCACTGTGCCTGGCCAAGCCTCTCTCTCTCTCTTTTTTTTTTTTTTTTTGAGACCATTTCTTGCTCCATCTCCTGTGCTGGAGTGCAGTGGTGCGATCATAGCTTAGTGCAGCCTCTAACTCCTGGGCTTAAGTGATCCTCCCACCTCAGCCTCCCAAGTAGCTGAGACTACAGGAGTGCACCACCATGCTGCACTAACTTGTTTTTATTTTTAGTAGAGATGGGATCTTGCTATGTTGCCCAGGCTGGTTTCACACTCCTGGCCTCGAGTGATCCTTCCACCTTGGCCTCCCAATCTGCTGGGATTACAGGAATGAGCCACGGCTCCTAGCCTGGCCTCTTGATTTTTTTTTTTGGAGGGACACTGTTACTTGTTTCCTCCTGCCCCTTGGGACATCGGGGCTCCCATCTAGGAAACTGAAGTTTCCTTCCAGGCAGGCCTCCATGCTGTAAACTGGACTATTACCACTCACACTTGATTCGCTGCCTCCTGTGACTGGAGTTAATGTTTGCCACACCTTTTTTGAGGCATGGCAGTGACCCTGGACTCCTACTGGCTCCCGTCTCTATGAGATGTGTGTCTCTACTTCCATCACAGGGTGGCATCAGGGGAAGAAGCATGAGATCTGGGGTCAGACCCCCGCATCCTGGGAAGGGAACTCTGCCCCTTGTCCCCAAGTTTTGTAATTTTGCAGATGCTTCATCATCTCCAGGTCCCTCAATTGCTCACCTGTGCAATGGGGATAATAACCCTACTTACCAGGCAGAGCTGTGGGAGGAGGAGGGTATGGTCCAAGAGCCCAGGGCACATGGTTGGGGCAGGCAGAGTGTGCAGTGCCCAAGTCAGCAGCTCGTGGGTCTCCATTCTCCTGCCTCTGGGCAGGGTTGCCCTGACCTGGTGTTGGACATGGTTTGTGCATTGGTCCCTTTCCCAGAGCCTTCGTGGGGGTGATGGCACTGTGTCCCTGGTCTCCGTCCTCTTCCACCTGCCAGAGCCCTGCGGTCCCCTCCCCAGGAGGGTGGAGATGGCTCCACGGCTCCTGCTAGCTCCCCAAGAGAGCAGCCGCCATCCCGCCTGCGAGCCGGAGGAGTGGAGGGAAATCGTGGAACCAAAATAGCTCTTTCCATAAACAAAGCTGCTTTTCGTTGGGGGAATGTAAACTGGCAGATGCGTGAGGAGACGATGCCATCCAGCGCAGCCGAGGGGGAGGCCACGGCAGGAGGCCCTTGGTCTGAGCCACGGCGTCTGGGCTGCCCTGTGCTGAGTGGGAGGCTGGGCCGGGAGGCTGCTCCAGAACCAGTGGTCAGAGCCAGTCTGGATGCCCTCCGGGGCCCTGTTCTCAGGGGCTAGGGGCCTCTCGGCATGCTGTATGCAGCCCTGCCTGGGTTCAGAGCTGGGGTGGGAGGAGTAGGGACTGTGGGCATCTCGTTCCTGGCACATGGCCTGCCACGGGGCATGCAAGAGGGAATCTCACCCTTCCTGTCACCCTTGTCCCAGCCCTCATGCTCCCCACTCTTGGGTTTCCAGTGCATTCTCCTTGCTCTGTATTTGTATTTCTGTTTTTTTCCTTGAGACGAAGAGAGTCTCACTCTGTTGCCCAGGCTGGAGTGCAGTGGCGCGATCTTCAGCTCACTGCAACCTCCACCTGCCGGGTTCAGGGAATTCTGCTGCTTCAGCCTCCCGAGTAGCTGGGATTACAGATGCCCGCCACCACACCCAGCTAATTGTGTATTTTCAGTAGAGATGGGGTTTCACCATGTTGGCCAGGCTGGTCTCGAACTCCTGACCTCAGGTGATCCACCTGCCTCGGCCTCCCAAAGTGCTGGGATTACAGGTATGAGCCACTGTGCCTGGCACAAACCTGTTTTTAAATTTTATTTTTATTTTTTTGTAGAGATGGGATCTCACTATGTTGCCCAGGCTGGAGTGCAGTAGTGTGATCATAGCTTACTGCAGCCTCCAACTCTTGGGCTCAAGCAATCCTCCCACCTCAGCCTCCTGAGTAGCTGGGACTATAGCCATGCACCATGTCCAGCTAATTTTTAAATTTTTTGTAGAGACTGAATTGCCCAGGCTGGTCTTGGCCTCAAGCGATCCTTCTGCCTCGGCTCCCCAAAGCACTGGGATCACAGGCATGAGTCCCTGCGCTCAGCCCATAGTCCACAGTCCACAGACCTGTTTTTAGCAAGTAGTTGGTGGTCCAGCCTCCCAGCTGGGGCTGATCAGTCAAGGAACCGCAGAAGGTTCTAGAGCAGGATGGGGACATTGCCTGTCACACTGAGAACATCATGTGTCACTCTTGTGGCACCTGCACTGGGCTGTGTCTGAGAGAGATGGTATTGTACCCCAGTTAAAGATGAGAAGGCCGGGCATGGTGGCTCACGCCTGTAATCCCAGCACTTTGGGAGGCTGAGGCAGGTGGATCACCTGAGGTCAGGAGTTCAAGACCAGCCTGGCCAACATGGTGAAACCCTATCTCTACTAAAAATACAAAAATTAGCCAGGCGTGGTGGCTCGCACCTGTTATCCCAGCTACTCGGGAGGCTGAGGCAGCAGAATCACTTGAACTCAGGAGGCGGAGGTTGCAGTGAGCTGAGATCGTGCCACTGCATTCCAGCCTGGGTGACAGAGCGAGACTCTCAAAAAAAAAAAAGAAAAAGAGAGAAGACAAGGCCTGGGGAAGCGAGGGTGTCCACTCCAGAGGCAGGGCCCAAACCCCGAGCTGGTGGCTGGCTGTGCTCGGGGGGCCTTTCTCCACCATGCCACGATGTCATCTCTTGACCAGAAACTGAGGCCACTGCCTCTTTCAGCAGGGCAGGAATTGGAAGCCTGGAATTGATAGATAACTTCTTCCTGATGGCAGAATGTATTAGGGTCAGGGCTGGAGCTGCCACAGCATCCGTCTCCCCACTCCCATCCCAGGGCCCCTTTCTATTTCATGGTTGCTTCACCATGGGCCCCTGTACCCAGGCAACATTGGTCCTTGGAGTGGGAGGGGAGGCAGGTGGCAGACAGGAAGCCACACTGGAGTGTTGGTGAGGGGCAGGGGCCGGATCCCTCCCACCTCACCCAGGGGAGCTCCAATGAGGTTTCCTGCCCAGAAAGTAAAGGAGGGCCGGTCCTGACACTTGAGTTGTCCCAGGCAGGAGAGAGGTCACAGGGATGGCTGGCCTGGGCTCTGCACCTGTGAGCAGCAAGTCTTCTCATCTGTAAAATGGGATGATCACAGTGCCTGTCGCACAGGACAGGAGTGAGCATCGGGTGAGCCCCGGCTGCGAGTCAGAGGAAACCATTCCGTCTCCAACCCTTGTCTGTCTGAAGATGGCAGGGCGGGCAGCTTCTCCTCTGTTTGGAGGTGGTGATGTGATTGTATAAAGGCAGGGGCTCGGGCCGGGTGTGGTGGTTCACACCTGTAATCCCAGCACTTTGGGAGGCTGAGGCAGGACAATCACTTGATTCCAGAAGTTCAAGACCAGTGTGGGCAACATAGTGTCTCTACAAATAATGAAAGAAAAAAATGGCCAGGTGCGTTGGTTCATGCCTGTAATCCCAGCACTTTGGAAGGCCGAGGTGGGTGGATCACCTGACCTGAGGTCAGGAGTTCAACACCAGCCTGGCCAACATGGCGAAACCCCATCTCTACTAAAAAATACAAAAAACTAGGCAAGCCTGGTGGCGCACGCCTGTAATCCCAGCTACTTGGGAGGCTAAGGCAGGAGAATCACTTGAACTTGGGAGGTGAAGGTTACGGTGAGCCGAGATTGTGCCACTGCACTCCAGCCTGGGTGACAGAGAAAGCCTCTGTCTCGAGAAAAAAAAGAATTAAAAATAAATAAATAAATAAAGCCAGTTATGGTGGCACATGCCTGTGTGGTCCTGGCTAGTTGGGAGACTGAGGTGGGAGGATCACTCGAGGCCGGGAGCTTGAGACTGCAGTGAGCTATGATTTTGCCACTGCACTCCAGCCTGGGTGACAGAGTGAGAGCTTGTCTGGAAAAAAAACCCAAACAAGCCACAAAACCGAACCAAACCAAAACAAAAAGCCGTATTCTTGGTTGATGTGTGCCCTGGGAGAATGTCTGAGTGACTCTAAAGGGTCCGATTGAAGCGAAGGATCGTTGTCCCCATGGCAGAGGGACACAGAGACCATCTGGGTCCTGTGTGGCCGATTTCTAGGAAGATCCCAAAGTCCAAGCCAGCCCCTCCCTATCTGTCCTCCCTCTCACCTCTGTAGACTGGTTCTGAGAAGAGGCCCCTCCTCGTCCAGCTCCTCCCAGCTCGGGCCCCAGTCCTGGGGTGTCTACTTCCCAGCGTCCTTAGTCCCATGCCCCCTCCGCCTTCTCATCCTGGCGGTTGTCCTCACTCAGGTTATTCTCCGACTTCTTGCACCTCCCACCTCCTACCCACCCCTAGAACTCTTCCCTAGCTGCTGTCAGACCGAGCCTGAGAAGGGGCTCAAAGTCCCTTGGTGTATGTGTAACTGCAGGGATCAAAGACCTTCTGTGGCTCCCCGGTGCCCCAAGGGATCCGCACTCATGGGCTGCGCTGCCCAGGCCTGCCCGGTCCGTGTCTTAACGGCCTGCATTCTGGTCTCCTGGCACACAGTCCTGCTGGCATACCCGACACGTTCTCCGCGTTTTCCATGTTCTTCCTTCTCCCTGGATGTCCTGTCCCGGCACCTCCCCGCCTGTCCCATCCAGGGCTGGGAATCCTGTGCTCCCTTTCCAGCCCATCCTCATGAACTCCCACCAGACCCCTAGTTGGAACCACCTCTCGGGAACACTCTGGGGATAAGCGTGTTGGGGTGGAACGGGGAGGGTGGATGAGCACCAAGCTGGTTCTCAGCTGGGGCTCTGGTTGTCTTTGAGGGAGTCTTTGATCACTCATCCCTCAGGCCTCCCCAGGGCCCTCCTATGGATCCCCATACCAAGAGGCCTCTGCAGCTGAGCCATTGCCCCTCTTCCCAGCCAGTGGGGCTGTCTGAGGCCCTAGAGTCTCTGCTCTGCCCAGTTTAGTTCATTTCCGGTGTTGCCAGCATGGGGCAGGGCCTCTTACTTGCCCCGGAAGAGGCAGTGGTGGGGAGCTCTGCACAGCCCTCACAAGTGTGGTTGGCGATCTCCCTCCCGGGGACCTCGCCTCCTGGTTTCGGGAGGCGCTACCCCACCCTCCACCCTGTGTAGCCTTTCAGAGAGGCAACTGAGTTCAGACAAAGTCTTGGATTAGGGCTGAACCGAATCAAACATCCCGAGTCCAGATCTGGGCTCTGGTCTGCTGCAGTGAGGCCGGTGGGTTCCTGGAGCACCCCCACCCCCGACCTGCCCCCCATCTCTCTGGGTGTTGAAGCTGCCCCTCCGGTGATCAACACGCTTGCCCACCCCCGGGGAAATGCGAATGTGGTCTAGGCCATGATTCACCACCGTTGCTTCCATGAGGTCATCTGCGGCCTCCTTCCCCCACGGGGCTGGCGCAGGGGGCTGGGTCGGCTGGTTCCCTGCTCTCCCTCCCTCTGCTGGGCAGGAGGGAAGACAGGAAGACAGGCTATCTGTGCCACCATCTAATTACCCCGGGAGGTAATTGCTCGGAATTTTCTCTGACACCTTGAGATTTCTCTCCGAGCCTTCCACGGTGGAGCCAAAATAACCCTTAAGGAGGCTACGGGCCCCAAGACAGGGCCTATTGCTAAACCCCGACAACTCCCCATCAGCCCGGCTGCGACGCGCCCGAGCTTTGAGACAGCGTGAGTTTATGACAGGTCCCATTAAGTCTCTTGCACAAGCACTGAGTGTTGAAATACCCAACAGATGATGACAGTGTTGAAATAACCTGTCGTCTCAGCACTTTCCCCACCATTAGCCAGATGTTCCAGCCCTCAAAAGCGTTCGCAGCCTTTTGCAGGGAGGGAGGGGGCCCGGATTAAGGCAGCCCAGGTCCCAGTGGGAGTATGGTTTGGGGGGTCTGGGGCTGAGGGCAGCTGGGGTTCCCAAGAGAACAAGGCGAGGGGTGGTCTAGGATTGGAAGGATGTGAGAACAGGCAGAAGGGGGCATGGGTGCAGCTGTCCCTTCATCCCAGAGTCCACAATCACTGTGGAAGGGGTGCAAGGGCAGAGATGGCTCTGTGCCCTCTAGATGTGGGACTGTTTTTGGAGGGAATCTTGTGTGGCTCAGAGAGGTGATTTCCCAAGCCCCACCAGGAAAGGATGATACCTTGTCTTTTTTTTTTTTTTTTTTTCGAGATGGAGTCTTGCTCTGTCACCCAGGCTGGAGTACAGTGGCGCAATCTCAGCTCACTGCAAACTCCGCCTCCCGGATTCAAGCAACTCTCCTGCCTCAGCCTCCTGAGTAGCTGAGATTACAGGCGTGTGCCACCACACTCGGCTGATGTTTTGCATTTTTAGTAGAGACGGAGCTTCCTTATGGTAGCCAGGTGGGTCTCAAACTCCTGACCTCAGGTGATCTGCCCACCTCAGCCTCCCAAAGTGCTGGGATTACAAGCATGAGCCACTGTGCCCAGCCGGCCTTGTCTTTTAAAAATTATTATTAGGCCAGCATGGTGGCTCACACCTGTAATCCCAGCACTCTGGGAGGCTGAGGCAGGCAGATCACCTGAGGTCAGGAGTTCGAGACCAGCCTGGCCAACATGGTGAAGCCCCATCTCTACCAAAAATACAAAAGTTAGCCAGGCGTGGTGGCGCATGCCTGTAATCCCAGCTACTTGGGAGGCTGAGGCAGAAGAATCACTTGAACCCGGGAGGCGGAGGTTGCAGTGAGCTAAAATCATGCCACTACACTCTAGCCTGGGCAACAGAGTGAGACTCTGTCTCAAAAAAAAATTATTATTATGCATATTTTATTTACATATAGATGACGTCTTGCTATGTTGCCCAGGCTGGAGTGCAGTGGCATGGTCACAGCTCACTGTAGCCTCGACCTCCTGGGATCAAGAGATGTTCCTGCCTCACCTCCTGAGTAGCTGGGACTACAGGCATGTGCCACCATGCCTGGCTAATTTTTAAAATTTTTTTTGTAGAGATGGGGGTCTTACTATACTGCCGAGGCTGGTCTTGAACTCCTGGGCTCAAGCGATCCTCCTGTCTCAGCCTCCTAAAGTGCTGGGATTAAAGGTGGGAACCACCATGCTCAGCTGAGGCCTCATCCTGAAGCTGGCCTGTGACTAGGAGGCCTGCGTCCTCTCATTACATCGTTTCCCATCCACCAACCCACCCCGCTCTGTGGTCAAGAGGAAGACAGCCTCCTTCTCTCTCTCTCTCTTTTTTTTTTTTTTTTGAGACAGAGTCTTGCTCTGTTGCCCAGGCTGGAGTGCAGTCGTGTGATCTTGGCTCACCACAACCTCCGCCTCCCGGGTTCAAGAGATTCTCCTGCCTCAGGCTCCCGAGTAGCTGGGACTACAGGTGTGCACCACCACACCTAGCTAATTTTTGTATTTTTAGTAGAGATGGGGTTTCACATGTTGGCCAGGCTGGTCTCGAACCCCTGACCTCAGGTGATCCGCTCACCTCAGCTCCCAGAGTGTTGGGATTATAGCTGTGAGCCACTGCGCCAAGCCAACAGCCTCCTTCTCTTATTCATCTTTGTGATCCCAGACAGAGGTCCCTGCCAGGGATGCTGAGAAAGCCCAGCATGTGAGTGGGTGGAGGGGAGGGGACAAGAGAAGATGTGTGGATCAGGGGAAGCCATGGTGGCATGCATTTGGGGTCCACTGAGTCGCCCATGTTGCCCTCATTTCTTCCAGGCTGTCTTGACTGGGGACTCCAAGCACATGTTCGTTTGTTTTCATTTTTCTTTTTTTTGAGACAGAGTTTGGCTCTGTTGCCCAGGCTGGAAGGCAGTGGCACGATCTCGGCTCACTGCAAGCTCCACCTACCGGGTTCACGCCATTCTCCTGCCTCAGCCTCCTGAGTAGCTGGGACTACAGGCGTCCACCACCACGCCCAGCTCATTTTTTGTATTTTTAGTAGAGACGGGGTTTCACCGTGTTAGCCAGGATGGTCTCGATCTCCTGACCTCGTGATCCACCCGTCTCGGCTTCCCAAAGTGCTAGACTACAGGTGTGAGCCACCGCGCCCGGCTCCAAGTGCATGTTCAAAGTTGGGTCAGGAAAACCCCGCTTCCTCCTGGGGCACATGGCAGGGCATTGGCAGTGGCCTTTGGGAGACCACACTTTACTTGGGAGGTAGCTAATGATGCAGTCAACAGGCCAGGGTCCGGGGCCTTCAGATCACTCACTGGAGAGGTTTCAGGAACCAGGATCCCTGCCTTGGTTTACATCCCAGCTTCATTCTTTTTTTGAGACGGAGTCTTGCTGTGTCGCCAGGCTGGAGTACAGTGGCGTGATCTCGGCCCACTGCAACCTCCAACTCCTGGGTTCAAGCGATTCTCGTGCCTCAGCCTCCCAAATAGCTGGGATTACAGGCAAGCACCACCACACCCAGCTATTTTTTTTTTTTTTTTTTTTGTATTTTCACCATGTTGGCCAGGATGGTTTTGATCTCCTAACCTCGTGATCCGCCTGCCTCGGCATCCCAAAGTGCTGGGATTACAGGCATGAGCCACTGTGCCTGGCCAGCTCCATTCTTTCATGGGTGACCTCGGGCAATGCCTTTACCTCCTGGTGACTCAGTTTCCCCATCTGTAAAAGGGAAACCAATAGTTCCAGCCGTGTTTGCTTTATACCTACTGCTTTGTTGCTCACATGTGCAAAGGGACTTTCTAATAGCAATGTTGTTAAATAACACTAGGTTTTTTAATGAACATAATAAGGCTTGGTCATTGGAGGTGTCCAAGCCAGGAGGAGACAATTGTCCACTGTTGACGGGACTCCAGCATTAGGTGGGGCTGGGCTGGAAGCTGAGTTCCTCCATCTGTTGCTGATTTGAGGAATTAAGTGGAGGAGTTTGCAGCTAATAACTGAGCTCCGAGGAGCTCCAGCTGTGAAGAGGATGTAAAATAGAAAAGGGGCTAAGTTTTTTTGTTTTTTGAGACAGAATCTCATTCTGTCTCCCAGGCTGGAGTGCAGTGGCGTGATCTCGGCTCACTGCAGCCTCTGCCTCCTGGGTTCAAACGATTCTCCTGCCTCAGCCTACTGAGTAGCTGAGATTACAGGCTCCTGCCAACACGCCTAGCTAATTTTTGTATTTGTAGTAGAAACAGGGTTTCACCGTATTGGCCAGGCTGGTCTCAAACTCTTGACCTCAAGTGATCCGCCCGCGTCAGCCTCCCAAAGTGCTGGGATAGCAGGCGTGAGCCACCGCACCTGGCCAAAGATTTTATTTTTAGTACCTTCCCCTTTCTTTTGCTTCTGAAGCTCAGTGTCCCCACGCTGTCACTCCCTTTCAGGAAAGGACTAGCTATCAGCCCTTCGCACCTTAGTAAGAATTGCTTTCCTGGGAACCTGGCCTTCCTGGGCTGGGATGTCTAGGAATTCGGGGATCAGGCTGGGCAGGTAGAACTACGTCTCTGGGCTGAGGCCCAGGCACCCTGGAGATGACAGTGCTGCCATCTTCGGCTGCGTGGGCCCAGCTTGGCTCTGGAGATCAATCCTGTCCTTGTTTGCTCGGAGCACTAGGGTGACTTTCTGCCAACACCTCCCCTCATCCTCCAGGCTCAGAGGAAGTGGTGAGTCCTGACTGGGGAACCAGGCTGGGGCAGCGAGACAGGCGGTCCTGGGTTCCACAAGCTGTGTGATGTTGGCTGAGTGTCTTCTCCTCTCTGAGCTTTAGTTCTGCCATCAGTATTAGGGACTTCAGGAGCATGTGGCTTACAGGGTGACTGTAGGATGTGACATGTTCAGGCGTATGGGTGAATGCAGGAGGGGAGCCTGTGGCCATGATGATGCTGGGCTGGGGGACTGGCATGTGACAGGTGCTAACAAGTAGGCACTGGCTGGATTTGAAAGGGCAGTTGCTGGCTAGGCACAGTGGCTCACGCCTGTTATCCCAGCACTTTGGGAAGCCGAGGTGGGTAGATCACTCGAGGCCAGGAGTTCAGGACCAGCCTGGCCAACATGGTGAAACCCTGTCTCTACTGAAAGTACAAAATTAGCCAGGTGTGGTTGTGGGCACCTGTGATCTCAGCTACTTGGGAGGCTGAGGCAGGAGAATCGCTTGAACCCAGGAAGTGGAGGTTGCAGTGAGCTGAGATTGCACGACTGGACTCCAGCCTGGGTGACAGAGCAAGACTCCATCTCAATAATAATAATAATAATAATAATAATAATAATAAATGAACAGTTGCTCTGCTGAGGAGCTAGGCGGCCAGGGCACTGCTTACCCCAAACATTAGCTCAACGCGGTGCCAGTTTCAATGTGTTCAACTCCTCCTCTGTCACCGCCTTTCTGGTCTAGGCCACCATCATCTCTCTCCTGGACAGATCTTAGAGCCTCCTAACTCACCCCCATGGATCAGCCTCCCTCTGGCAGCCAGAGTAACCTTTTTGCTTTCCAGAGTAATCTTTAAAAATCCTAAATCAGGCCAGGGGTGCAGTGGCTGTAATCCCAGCACTTTGGGAGGCCGAGGTTGGGGGATCACTTGAGCCCAGGAGTTGGAGGCTGAAGTGAGCTATGATTGTACCACTGCCCTCCAGCCTGGATGACAGAATGATACCCTGTCTCTAAAAAATAATAATTAAAAAAAATATATATATATATATTTGAGGCTGGGTGTAGTGGCTCACACCTGTAAATCCAGCAATTTGGGAGGCCAAGGTGCGTGGATCACTTGAGGAAAGGAGTTCGAGGACAGCCTGGCCAACATGGTGAAACTCCGTCTCTACTAAAAATACAAAAATTAGCCGTGTGTAGTGGCAGTCACCTGTAATATCAGCCTATCAGGAGGCAGAGGTGAGAGAATTACTTGAACCTGGGAGGTGGAGGTTGCAGTGAGCTGATATCATGCCACTACACTCCAGCCTGGGTGACAGAGCGAGACTCCGTCTTAAAAAAAAAAAACAACAAAATCAGATCAAAGAACATCCCTGCCTTACCCTTCATCCCTTCAATGATCACTGGAGTCTTTCCATTGTACAGAAAATCTAGTCTCTCCCTGGCTCTTCTTATGGTTCCATCTTTCTCATCATTCCAATTTAACTGTCAGCTAAAATGTCACCCTCTCCAGGATGTCCTCCTGAACCACCCCATCTAATGGAGCTTGCACCTCCATCCCCAATTACTCCCTATCATATCCATTTATTTCCATTAAAGCCCCTTTTTTTTGTAAAGTCCCATGTGTGATCATTTCACGCATTTAATGTTTGTCTTGTCCCCACCCCGCTCTGGAATATGAGGACCTTGTCTTTCCTGCCCACGGTGGCATCCCTGCTGTGTCTCGCAGTGCCTGGCGCGTAGTAGGTGCTCAATAGTCTGTGAGTGCATGAAGATGTCAGGTGATGAACCCACACGTTTATGCAGGGGAATGATCATTTACTGAAGAACCAGGCCAGCCATGGTGGCACATGCCTGTAGCTTTGGGAGGCTGAGGTGGGTGGATCGCTTGAGCTCAAGAGTTCAAGACCAGTCTGGGGAACATGGCAAAACTCCATCTCTACAAAAAGCAAAAAAAAAATTAGCCAGGTGCCATGTTGCATGCCTGTAGTCCCAGCTACTCAGGAGGCAGAGGTGGGAGGATTGCTTGAGTCCAGGAGTTTGAGGCTGCAGAGAGTCCGAGATTGCACCACTGTGCTCCAGCCTGGGTAACAGAGTGAGACCCTTGGCCCTACTCTGGGCCAAGTAATTTACATATAGCCCACCCTTCAACAGGGGCTGCCATGAACATCGTCTGGGGACTTTTAATAACTAACGATGCCTGGACCTCTCCCAAGATACTAGTTCAACTGATCCCAGGAGGGGCCAGGACACAGTATTAAAAACCTCTCTTGGGGGCCGAGCACTGTGGCTCACGCCTGTAATCCCAGCACTTTGGGAGGTCGAGGCAGGAGGATTGTTTGAGGCCAGGAGTTTAAGACCAGCCTGGGCAACAGGCTGTCCTGGGTTCCACAAGCTGTGTGATGTTGGCTGAGTGTCTTCTCCTCTCTGAGAGACAGGTAGCAAACCCTGTCTCTAAAAAAAAAAAAAAAAAAAAAAAGCAAGACACAACTTTCTTGGTCTCTTGGTGATCAAATGTGTCTCTGAGGCTAAGAACAACTGATAACTGGTACAGTCCTTTAAAAAAAAATAAACCAACTTTTTTATTCTAAATTATTAATAATTTTAGATTTACTGAAAAGTTGTACAAATACAGTTTCTGTATATGTCACACCCAGGTTTCCCTAAAGTTAATGTCTTATATAAACACATTGCAATGATCAGAAGCAGATTAACGTGGGGGCAATACCATTAAGAAAACTGCAGAGCCTCACACTTTTAATCCCAGCACTTTGGGAGGCCGAGGCAGGCGGATCACGAGGTCAGGAGATCAAGGCCACGGTGAAACCCCGTCTCTACTAAAAATACAAAAAATTAGCCGGGCGTGATGGCGGGCGCCTGTAGTCCCAGCTACTTGGAGAGGCTGAGGCAGGAGAATGGCGTGAACCCGGGAGGCAGAGCTTGCAGTGAGCCGAGACTGCGCCACTGCACTCCAGCCTGGGCGACAGAGCAAGACTTCGTCTCAAAAAAAAAGGAAAACTGCAGAGCCTGTTTATTTGAATTTCACTGTTTTTTCCATGGCTCTCTTTACTCTGTCTAAGGATCCTGTTCTCAGGATCCCACGTTGCATGTAATTGTTATTTCTCCTTCACCTCCTGCTGTTGGTGGTAGCTCCTCAGTCTTTCTTCTTTCATAACCTTGACACTTTGGAAGTCATTTTTTTTCTTTTTTGAGACAGGGTCTCACAGTGTTGCTCAGGCTGGAGTGCAGTAGCACAGTAATAGTTCATTGCAGCCCCCACTTCCTGGCCTCAAGCAATCCTCCCACCTCGGCTTCCTGAGTAGCTGGGACCATAGGCATGCACCACCATGCTAGGCTATTTTTTATTCTTATTTTTTAGTAGAGACGGGGTCTCCTTATGTTGCCCAGGATGGTGTTGAACTCCTGGGCTCAAGCAATGCTCCTGTTTAAGCCTTCCAAAGTGCTGGGATTATGGACATGAGCCACTGCCACTGTGCCCACCCTGGAAGTCACTTTTTTTTTTTTTTTTGAGACAGAGTCTTGCTCTGTCACCCAGGCTGGAGTGCGGTGGTGTGATCTCGGCTCACTGCAACCTCCACCTCCCGGGTTCAAGAGATTCTCCTGCCTCAGCCAACCAAGTAGCTGGGATTACAGGTGCGAGCCACCACGCCTGGCTGATTTTTGTATTTTTGGTAGAGATGGGGTTTCACCATGTTGGCCAGGCTGATCTCGAACTCCTGACCTCAGGTGATCTGCCTGCCTTAGTCTCCCAAAGTGCTGGGATTACAGGTGTGAGCCACCACGGCCAGCCAGAAGTCACTTTTGAAGACTAACCCCAATCACCTATTTTGTCCAATTTCCCTCAATTTTGAGTTTGTCCAGTGTGTTCTCTTGCTCAGAGCAAGTGTATGCATTTTGGGTGAGAATATCACAAAGATAACATCACGTCCATCTCAGTGCAGTCTGTGCGCATCTTGCTGTATGAGCCTCGCTCACTGATTACAGTGGTTTCTCCCCGTACAGTTACTGTCTCCCTTCTCTTGCTAGTTAATCGTTATTTTGGGGTGATACTTTGAGACCAGGCACATCCGGTTTCTGCTTAAACTCTCATCCATCAATTTTAGCATCCATTGGTGGTATCATTTGCCACAATCATTGTCTTCTGGTGACTTTCCTATTTCCTTCTTTTCTTGTACACGTATTAATCAGCATTCTACTGTGTGAAAGAGCGGTCCTCTGTCCTCATTTATTTAGTTATGCAATTATTTATTAAGTATGGTATAGCCCCTCTTTTATTATTTTTTTTATTTTTTGAGAGGGAGTCTTGCTCTTGTCACCCAGGCTGAAGTGCCTGGGTGAATAGCACGACCTCGGCTCACTGCAACCCCCCATTCCCAGGTTCAAGCGATTCTCCTGCCTCAGCCTCCCGAGTAGCTGGAATTACAGGCGTGCGCCACCACGCCCGGCTAATTTTTTGTATTTTTAGTAGAGACGGGGTTTCACCATGTTGGCCAGGATGTCCTCAAACTCCTGACGTCAGGTGATCCACCCACCTCAGCCTCCCAAAGTGCAGGGATTACAAGCATGAGCCACCACCCCTGGCTAGCCCCTCTTTTAAAATCTCTATTAAATCTTGCTACCTGGGGAACCAGGCATCACTATTGCAATTTAGGAACAAGGAAACGTGGCCGGGAGTTACGTCAATCACGTGCCTAAGGTCTCACAGCTGGTAAATGGCCGAGAAGGGACACAAAGTTACCCCAGCCCAGCTCAGTGGCGCATGCCTGTAGTCCCAGTTACTGAGGAGGCTGAGGTAGGAGGATCGTTTGAGCCAGGGAGGTTGAGGCTGTAGGGAGCTGTGATTGCACCACTGCACTCCAGCCTGGGTGATAGAGCAAGACTCTGTCTCTAAAAATAAGTAACCCCAGATTTGGTTCCCATGCATCTTTTTTTTTTTTTTTTTTTATGGAGTCTCCCTCTGTCACCCAGGCTGGAGTACAGTGGTGTGATTTCGGCTCACTGCAACCTTGGCCTCCCGGGCTCAAACGATTCTCCTGCTGAAGCCTCCTGAATAGCCAGGATTACAGGCGCCCGCCACCACGCCCAGCTATTTTTTTGTATTTTTAGTAGAGACAGGGTTTCACCATGTTGGCCAGGCTGGTCTCGAACTCCTGACCTCCCAAAGTGCTGGGATTATAGGCATGAGCCATTGTGCCCGGCCCCCATCCATCTTTTGAAACTGGTCCACAACTGCAACCTCTTGCCAACCCTCTGCCTCCAGTCCTGGCCTCGTAACCCACATTTCCCCTTAGTGCATCAAAGCGCTTTGAGTCCTTCTGGTGGCTCCTTATGTGCTCTGGATGGAGCTCGGACTCCATAGCCCAGGTACAAAGGCCCTCTAGGATCTGCCCTCGGGCCTCCTGTCTCCTGCCTTCCCTTGCACACTCCAGTCTACTGTTCCCAAAGCCCCTCGGTCTCACTTCCGGACCTTGGCACGTGTTGCTCTCCTCCTGCGCCTGCCTCACTACTCCCCCAACCCAGGGCACAGCATCAGGAAGGCATGGGCCAAGGGACACCTTCCTACACTGTCTGTGTGGGGCCAGATCCCCAGCACCCTGGCCACAGGAAGTTAATATTTACTGAATAGATGAAAAATCTCCAGGTGCGGTGGCTCACGCCTATAATCCCAACACTTTGGGAGGCTGAGGTGGGTGGATCACCTGACGACAGGAGTTTGAGACCAGCCTGGTCAACATGGTGAAACCTCGTCTTCACTAAAAATACAAAAATTAGCTGGGCATGGTGGCGGGCACCTGTAATCCCAGCCACTCAGGAGGCTGAGGTAGGAGAATCACCTGAACCTGGGAGGCGGAGTTTGCAGTGAGTCGAGATCACGCTATTGCTCTCCAGCCTGGGTGACAGAGCAAGACTCCGAAAGGAAAGAAAAAAAGAAAAGAAAAGAGAAAAGAAAAGAAAGAGAAAAGAAAAATCGACTCCAAAGCCCACGCTCTGTCGGCCACCCTGCACACCTACTGCGTGCATAGCAGTGAGTGAACACCTGTGGGAAATGACATGAATTGGAGGGAAAAACAGACAGCACTAGCTATGGGAGGGCCTGGGAGGACTTGGCATTGACAAAGGTCTACTAAGTAGCAGCCTCTCCCCACGGTCATCTCAGTCCTTTGTCTTCGATATACTGTTTTAGAGATTAGGAAATGGAGGCTCAGAGAGAGCAAGTCACTTGCTTGGGGTCACACAGCTGGTTAGCACCAGAACCACAATTTGAACTCAGGCCTGTAGGATGCCAGAGCCCATGTGCTAGCCACTACCCCGCACAGCCTCTTCACACTTGCCTATGGGGAGTGCCCTGTCCAGACACAGAACTTCCTCTGGGCACCAAGTGCAGTGGCACTGCATGGCTTTTTTGCATGTCATTAATCACCCTCAGACCCTGCCTCTTTAAGTGTTTCTGTTATCGTTAAAAGAGCAATAAGGCCGGGTGTGGTGGCTCATGCCTGTAATGCCAGCACTTTGGGAGGCAGGTGGATCACCTAAGGTCAGGAGTTCGAGATCAGCCTGGCCAACATGGTGAAACCCCATCTCTACAAAAATACAAAAATTAGCCGGGCATGTTGGCGGGCACCTGTAATCCCAGCTACTCGGGAGGCTGAGGCAGGAGAATCACTTGAGGTTGCAGTGAGCTGAGATCACGCCACTGCACTCCAGCCTGGGCGACAAAGTGAGACTCCATCTCAAAAAAAAAAAAAGAAAAAGAAAAAAGAAAAAAAAAAGCAATAAAAGACAGCATAATTGGAACACAAAGGCGACGGCCTGGCCAGCCCTCCCTGGGGAGTGGAGTGCCAGTAACTTGGGTGTGATCCTACCTGTGATTAATGCTGCAAAATTACAGCCTTCCGCGTACAGGTGTGTACAAGCCACCGGGTGGGGTGCCGAGCAAACACAGCATTTCATGCGGGCAGTAAAACCCAGGCCTGTGGTGGAGAACCACAGTCAGAGGCTTTCTCCTCTCCCTCCCTTTCCTCCTAACCTCAGGAGACATTGCCGGTACATGGCCCTTTAGCGTTAGCAAAGTGCTTGTGGGTGCACAGCCCTTTACAGTTTGCAAAATGTTTGTATGGACAAGCTCCCATGCAGGGGCAGGAAAGGTGAGGGGCTGGGAGCTGCAGATGAGGGACTAGCATGCCAGAACTGGGGGGCTGGTCACGGGGTGGTGTGCGGTCAGGACCAAGGGTCGCAGCCCGGGACGGAGGATTCGGAGAAGTCAGCAGGGCAGGTTTTGGTCCAGGAGACGGAGGCTGAAGAGGTGTTCCACCGTCTTGATGGCCCGGGAAGGCTTCCTGAAGGAGGTGGGGTGTGGAGAGTGATCCTAAGAGTCCCTCTGTCTCCACTTATCCCTGAGCTGCAGCCGGAAAGATGTCTTCATTTTGAAAGGGAGAAGAGGGACACCCACTAGGTCCCCATCAGGTATCAGAGCTGCCATGCAGGGCTTCTCAGCAATTTGCCATGGTATCAGCTGAGGGACCTGAGCTCAGCCAGCCCAGCCCCAGCCCCAGGGCTTGGAAACCTGCTATCATGGGCTTCCTTGAGCCCTGTCGGGTGGCGACTCTCTCCCCATAGTAGAAAATCTCCTCCCTATGTAGGAAGCAGAAGGCAAGAGCTGAGTGATAAGCCGCTTCCAGGGCAGCTTGGACATTGGATACGGGAGTGCATGGGGGCTTGGGCCCCCAAGGAAGTTCCGCTTTGACCCAAAGCTGCCCCTAGGGCCGCAGCCATAGATCCCCTGGCCCTGCAGCTGTCCGTTGGCCCTGAGAACTGGCTGCAGGGCTATGGGCTTTCTTGGGTTCACCATGTGCCTGCCCTACTCAGAGACCTTCAATGGCTCCCCATTGCTGTTTCCTCCAAACTGGGGGGCAAGTTCCCATGGATCTAGGACTTGGTATTCAGGGATGAACAAACCACCAGACCTATACCTGATAAATATCGATGTTTACTTTCTTGGCAAGTTATTTATGTTAATATCATTACAAAAGTGTGGATATGTAATGTGTTCACACGGTTTGAAGTCCAAACTGCTATGAAAAGGCATTTATCACAAGTCCCATTTCTATCCACGTCCCAGGGATCTCATCCCCGGATCCCTAGAGGAACAATTAGTTTCTTGTGTATCCTTCTAGTATTTCTTTATGCAAATGCATAAAGCAATCTGTATTTGCTGACACAGATGCTGTTCTTTTTATTTATTTGTATTTTTATTTCATTTTTATTTTTTCGGGACCGAGTCTCAATCTGTCACTCAGGCGGGACTGCAGTGGCACAATCTTGACTCACTGCAACCTTCGCCTCCCAGGTTCAAGTGATTTTCCTGCTTCAGTCTCCCCCGTAGATGGGATTACAGGCACCCACCATCATGCTCAGCTAATTTTTGTATTTTTAGTAGAGACAGGGTTTCACCATGTTGGCCAGGCTGGTCTCGAACTCCTGACCTCAGATGATCCACCTGCCTCGGCCTCCCTAAGTGCTGGGATTACAGGCGTGAGTCACTGCACCCGGCCTATTTTTATTTTTTTGTGACAGGGCCTTGCTCTGTCACCCAGGCTGGAGTGCAGTTCCATGATCACGGCTCACTGCAGCCTTGACCTTGCAGCCTCAAGCAATCCTGCCACATCAGCTTCCCAAATAATTGGGTCTACGGGTGTGAGCCACCACGCCAGCTAATTAAAAAAATTTTTTGCAGAGACGAGGTCTCACTATGTTGCCCAGGCTGGTCTCGAAATCCTGGGCTCAAGCGCTCCTCCTGCCTCAGCGTCCTAAAGTGCTGGGATTACAGGCATGAGACACCCCACCAGCCTATGGTGTTCTACTCCTTGTGTTTCTACCTAATATTCTGTCGGGAGATCTTTCTGCATCAGTATATAGAGAGCTTTTTCTCCTCTTCCTCCTATTCTCCTTCCCCTCTCCCACCTCCTCTTCCTCTTTCTCCTCCTCCTCCTTTTTCAACAGCTTCATAGTATTTCATTGTGTGGATGTACCATGATTTATTTCACTGTCTTTTTGCATAGATAACGTGTGAAACAACTGGATTGCTGCCAGCTTTCTGCTGTTACACGCAGCTGCGATGATTAAGCTTATATGTACATCATTTCTTACATGCTCAAGGTGAAACTGTTGAACAAATTCCCAGAAGTGGGACTGACAGGCCATAGGGTGAATGCATCCGTGACTTTGATAAGAATTACTAAATCACTTGCCAGTGGGGGTTGTATCATTTTGCATTCTCACCAGCAACATACCAGACGGCCTGTTTGCCTACACGATAGCCTCATCCTTGGGCCGTGTTGGCATAATTTTGGATTTTGGCCTACCTGATAGGTAAGAAATGGTATTCTGGTGTGGTATAGAATTCATTTCTCTCGCTCTTTTCTTTTTTTGAGACAGGTCTCACTCTGTCGCCCAGGCTGGAGTAGAGTGGCCCAACCTCACCTCACTACAACCTCTACCTTCTGGGCTCAAGCAATCCTCCTACCTCAGCCTCCCGAGTAGCTGGGACTACAGGCATGTGCCACCATGCTGGCTAACTTTAAACATATATGTATTTGTAGAGATGAGATTTTTACCCAGGCTGATCTCAAACTCCTGGGCTTAAGTGATCCTTCTGTTTTAACCTCCCAAAGTGCTGGGATTACAGGTGTGAGCCACCACCAAGGCCCGTTTTTCTCTTAATGTGAATAAGGTTGAGCATTTTCATATGTTTAAAGCCCATTTATATTTCTTTTCTTTGGAATGCTCTGTTCAAATCCTTTGCCCATTTTTCTACCAGATTTCTGGTCTTTTTTTTTTTTTTTTTTTTTGAGACGGAGTCTTGCTCTGTCGCCCAGGCTGGAGTGCAGTGGCGCAATCTCGGCTCACTGCCAGCTCCGCCTCCCGGGTTCACGCCATTCTCCTGCCTCAGCCTCTCCGAGTAGCTGGGACTACAGGCGCCCGCCACCACGCCCGGCTAATTTTTTGTATTTTTAGTAGAGACAGGGTTTCACCGTGGTCTCGATCTCCTGACCTCGTGATCCACCCGCCTCGGCCTCCCAAAGTGCTGGGATTACAAGCGTGAGCCACCGCGCCCGGCCTTTTTTTTCTTTTTTTGTAAGAACTTTTTACATATTAGGGAGAGCAGCCCCTTGGCTGTAATATGAGTTGCAAATATTTTCTCCCTGTTTGTCTTTTGACTTACTTTGCATATGATGTTCTTTCTCATGTAGAAGTTGTTCATTATTGTTATTAATTAATTAATTTAATTAATTTTTTGAGACAGAGTTTTGCTCTCGTTGCCCAAGCTGGAGTGCAGTGGCGTGATCTCAGCTCACTACAACCTCTGCCTCCCGGGTTCAAGCAATTCTCCTGCCTCAGCCTCCCGAGAAGCTGGGATTACAGGCACATGTCACCACGCCTGGCTAATTTTTTGTAATTTTGGTAGAGACGGGGTTTCGCCATGTTGGCCAGGCTGGCCTCAAACTCCTGACCTCAGGTGATCCAGCTGCCTCAGCCTCCCACAGTGCTGAGATTCCAGGCGTGAGCCACTGCGCCTGGTCCCATTATTATTATCATCATCATTATTATTATTATCATTATCATCATCAACTTAAATGCTCACTATCCCCCCTCCTTGGTTTTTGGATTTTAACTCATTGGAAGATGGTCCCCAGTCCAAAGTTATAAAGGGATTCATTCATATTTCTTCTGGTTCTCTTATGATTTTAATGTTTACATCTAAACCCCGGGCCTATTTGGAATTTGTTTTTATGTTCTGGCGAACAGATTCAGTTTTATTTGTCTCCAGATGGTTTTCTGGTTTTACCAACACCATTTGTTAAAAAGCCCATGCTTACCTCACTGATGTAAGGCCCTCTTTATCATATGCTAAATTCCAGTATGTTTTGGGGTACGTTTTGGGGCTTTGTTTCCTGTTCCATTGACCTGTCTACTCATATGTGGTAAGTAATTAGAAAACTTGTATTTAGGCCAGGCGCGATGGCTCACGCCTGTAATCCCAGCACGTTGGGAGGCCGAGGCGGGTGGATCACCTGAGGTCAGGAGCTTGAGACCAGCCTGGCCAACATGGTGAAACCCCGTCGCTACTAAAAATGTGAAAATTAGCCAGGCGTGGTGGCGCACGCCTGTAATCCCAGCTACTCAGGAGGCTGAGGCAGGAGAATTGCTTGAACCCAGGAGGTGGAGGTTGTAGTGTGCCATTGCAGTCACTGCAGTCCAGCCTGGGTGACAGAGCGACTATGTCTCAAAAAAAAAAAAAAGAAAGAAAGAAAAAAAGAAAACTTGTTTTTACATAAAAATCAACGCTGGTTGGGCGTGGTGGCTCTGCCTGTAATCCCAGCACTTTGAGAGGCTGAGGCAGGAGGATCACTTGAGCCCAAGAGTTCGAGACCAGCCTTGGCAACCTGGTGAAACCCTATCTCTACAAAAAAATTAAAAATTAGCCTGGCGTGATGGGTGGTGGTGCGCACCTATGGTCCCAGCTGCACGGGAGGCTGAGGTGGGAGGATTGCCTGAGCCTGAGAGGTTGAGGCTGCAGTGAACCATGCTGGCGCCACTGTTCTCCAGCCTGGGAGACAGAGGGAGACCCTTTCTCAAAAAAAAAAAAACCCCAAAACAAAAACCAACACTGTATTACGAAGCAGGATGCAAAAGTTGCATGTATTTTTCAAGATAAAACTCTTGCTCCCAGTTGGGCGCGGTGGCTCATGCCTGTAATCCCAGCACTTCGGGAGGCCGAGGGGGGCGGATCACGAGGTCAGGAGTTGGAGACCAGCCTGGCCAACATGGTGAAACCCCATCTCTACTAAAAATACAAAAATTAGCCTGGCGTGGTGGCATGGGTCTGTAATTCCAGCTACTCAGGAGGCTAAAGCCAGAGAATTGCTTGAACCTGGGAGGCGGAGATTGCAGTGAGCCGCGGTTGGGCAAAAAAAAAAAAAAAAAAAAAGAAAAAAGAAAAGAAAAGAAAAAACGCTCTAGCTCCAAGAGATTCCGAGCTTGTCCCCACCCTTTTCTCCTCTCTCACTGTCCCTCCACTCTCTCCTCCACATAGTGGACCCACCTCCCGTATTAATCACTCTCTTGCCAACAAGAGAATTGCACTCCAAGAGTTCTTAATGGTTATTAGCTGAGTTGTCCCCTCCTCCAGGAAGCCTTCCCGGACATCTCCTTGCCCCCAGGCAGAGTGAGTAATTTGCCCAGCAAGCCAGTCACTAACCCTGAGCTTGGAAAGCGAACCCTGAACTTGCTTCTCTCAAAGCACCTATTAGTGTTATTGGGCGGTACTGCAGTGGTCTGTTTACTTGTCTCGGGCTGGATTCCTCCCGGTCATGAATCAGTCAACGTGCTGCATACTCATTTATAGGGCAATAATCTGGGGAGTGCCACGTGCAACGTGTTTGAGTCTTGTAAAGTGCCAATCAATCCCTGGACATTTCCCGAGTCCCCTCTTGGGGCTTGGCGCTGGATGTGTCTCCTCTGTTGCCCCCCATCCCTCAGTCTTGCTGCCCCCTCCCATGGGCTCCATGCAAACTCCCTCCCTCTCCCCCAGGCTGTGCCTCCTCACCTTGGGAAAGAGGATTTTGTTTTTTTATTTATTTTTATTTTTATTTTTTTGAGACAGAGTCTTGCTCTGTCACCCAGGCTGAAATGCAACAGCTCGATCTCAGCTCCCTGCAACCTCCGCCTCCTGGGTTCAAGCGATTCTCCTGCCTATCCTCCCGAGTAGCTGGGATTACAAGCGTGCACCACCACACCTGGCTAATTTTTGTATAGTAGAGATGGGATTTTGTCATGTTGGTCAGGCTGGTCCCAAACTCCTGACCTCAGATGATCCACCCACCTCGGCCTCCCAAAGTGCTGGGATTACAGGCGTGAGCCACCACGCCCGGCCAGGAGCATTTCTTTAGTCCCTTCTCTGCTGATCAGGAAGTAGTACCCCTTCCTCAAGTGTCTGTCGCTTGGTGCCAGTCCCTGAAAACCAAATAGACCCTGGGCTGTGATGGAGGTGCCGCTGTTATTTAACTCTGTGGCTCACGGTATGGGAGGACGAGGAGGCCATTGCCTGACCTTCTCCTTGCTCTGCACCGTCCGAGGGGAGCAGGCCCTGCCAGCCTGGATGTTTGGGGGTAACGTCCCTCAAAAACATTCTTCCCACGCCTGGATCTCCTCTTTCTGTTTCCCAGAACCCTCTCATTCAATGTGGCTCCCCGTCCTTCCGCAGGGGGTGGCGAGTCTATGGCTCCAGCTCTCCTGGTACTTCGGGTGTTGGTCAGGCCCTCCCGGCATGGACTTCACCCTTCCTGATTGGGGAGGCTGGCTGGGATTCCACGAGCAGGGAGACAGTGGCTATTTCCAGTCCTAATTTTATCCCCTCTCCCACAATGGCTGTAGGTATTTCCCTAATGAGTTACCCAAACAGAAAACATGCCTTGACAAAGCCAGCATCCCATTTTCCTGGACTGTAGCCTCGCAGAAGGACTTTGACACAGATTCTTGCAAAAGGGTTATTTCCAGCCAGGTGTGGTGGCTCGTGTCCATAATCCCAGCACTTTGGGAGGCCGAGGGGAGAGAATCACTTGAGTCCAGGAGTTTAATGCCTGCCTGGGCAACATAGCAAGCCCTCGTCCTTCCTACAAATAATTAAATAATTAGCCAGATGTGGTGGCGGGCACCTGTGGTCTCAGCTGCTCGGGAGGCGGAGGTGGGAGGATCACTTGAGCCCAGGAGTTTGAGGCTGCAGTGAGCTACGATTGGCATCACTGCACTCCAGCCTGGGTGACAGTGCGAGACTCTCTCTCTCTTAAAAAAAAAAAAAAGGCTAGGCACGGTGGCTCTTGCCTGTAATCCCAGCACTTTGGAAGGCCAAGGCGGGCAGATCACCTGAGGTCGGGAGTTCTAGACCAGCCTGACCAACATGGAAAAACCCTGTCTCTACTAAAAATACAAAATTAGCTGGGCGTGGTGGCGCATGCCTGTAATCCCAGCTACTCGGGAGGCTGAGGCAGGAGAATCACTTGAACCCGGGGGGCAGAGGTTGCGGTGAGCCAGGATCACGCCATTGCACTCCAGCCTGGGCAACAAGAGCAAAACTCCGTCTCAAAAAAAAAAAAAAAAAGAGTTATTCTCTCCTTACAGGTGAGAAGGCAAGTGTATGGCTTACATCTTGGCCTGGCTACTTCATGTTATCTTATTTGCATCAAGAACTTCAGCCAGAGAGGGCGAATGACATGTCTGGCACGCAGTAACTGCTCAGTAAACAGAACTGCTGTTGTTACCTAGCATCAAAACCGCAGCCTCTGACCCCTTTGATTCCCCACCACCCCACCGGATGACATTGAATCCTTTTTGCAGCTCCAGGTCACACCAGTCCCTTCTCCCCAGGCTCCCCACCCCCACCCCATTAGAGCCAGATCATAAAATCTGCAGGGGAGGGAGGCTGGTGACATCTTTAGTGGCGACGTTTGGGTGAAAAATTCATGACCATCAGTTACTCTCGGAAGAGAGGGAAAAATGAGCCGTTTCCGCCACTCCAGAACGTGGCTCTCCCTGGCTGCGAGTCCACAAATCTATTTTATGTGACGAGATCTATAGTCTAATAGAAGGAGCTTATCACAGACTTAAGAAAAAGTGCACAATAAGACTCCACTCTTTCCGCACTCTTGGCCCCGCGAGGCGCCCTCCCCTAAGATGAGGGTGATGGCGCCTCCGGGAGCCACGGAGAGTTCATGGGTCAGCAGGGCCCCATGGGGGTGATGGCCGGGGTGACCAGGGTAAGGACCAGGTGGCCCCCTTGCGTGGTCTTTGTTCTCCACCTTCCCGCTGAGGGGTTGAGCCACTGGTCATCACCAGAGTGGAGAGGGCCCTGGGAAACCCATCATCCTGTTCTGTCAAAATGTCTCTGCTTGGCCTGGGAGTTTTGCAACTCTGACCACCTGTCTGATGGCCTCCTGTCTGTCTGCCTGTCTTTATGCATGCCTGACTGTCTGCCTGTCCATCTGTCTGCCTGTTTGTCTGTCTGCCTGCCCATCTGCCCGTCTCCCTGCCCACCTGCCCATCTGTCTGCCTGTCTGCCTGCCTGTCTGCCTGCCAGTCTGCCTGTCTGCCTGCCAGTCTGCCTGTCTGCCTGCCAGTCTGCCTGTCTGTGGGTCTGCCTGTCCATCTGTCTGCCTGTCTGTCTGCCTGTCTGCCTGCCAGTCTGCCTGTCTGTCTGCCTGCCTGTCCATCTGTCTGCTGGTCTGCCTGCCAGTCTGCCTTTCTGTCTGCGTGTCTGCTCGTCTGCCTGTCTCCCTGCCCACCTGCCCATCTGCCTGTCTGTCTGTCTCCCTGACTATCTTCCTGTCTGTCTGCCAGTCTGCCTGCCTGTCTGTCTCCCTGTCTGTCTGCCCGCTTGTCCATCTATCTGCCTGCCTACCTGCCCATCTGTCTGACTACCCGTCTGCCAGTCTGCCTGTCTGCCTGCCTATTTGCATGCCTTTTTGTCTGTCTGTCTGTCTGCCTATTGGCATGAAGGAGAAATGGAGCTTTCACTTCTACCACCATCTCTCATCCTGGGGAAGGATCTGAGGATCCAGGGCTGCACTGAGGCAGGAGGAGGGGATGAAGGAAGGGGCGTCTCCAGTCCTCTCTAAGACCCAAGAGCTTTGGATCCAGTCCCTGGAGACCTGGAGCGGCTCTGAAGAGGAAGGAGCTTGGTGCCCGCTGGGGTGACGGCCACCCTGCAGGGAGCCCTGGCCAGATGCATAGGGAGGTTGGAGCTGTGTCTGCAGGGGAGGCCTTGGAGATGCCTGCGTAGGAGCAGGTGACAGAGGCTACAGACAGCGGGCAGGGCTGGGGTTCTGAGGCCCCATATGGGAACCTGCATCTGCTCCAGGGAACAGCCTCTGCCAGCACAGAGCCAGGCCCAGAGGCACATGGTGACTTTGGACTCTGCAGCAAGGCTCACGCCAGTGTGAAGACAGACTGTCCCACAGGCCCCATTGGTCAGCTGCTGAGGCCCATGTCCCCTAGGCCCAGGGCAGCCAGGGGGTGAGCCAGCTAGAGCCTCAGACCCGTCATCTGCTGAACAAGTGACTGACTGAATGAATGAATGGATGGCTTGGGGCAGGAAGGGGGCCTTCCCTCCCTAAGATGTCAGGGCACATGCAGAATGGATGCAGGTCTGCCCGGGTTCATTGGCACAAGAAGCCTGGGACCCCCTGGGAATAAAGTCAACCTGGCCTCATGACACATTTCGACAATGGCTCAGTACTGGGAGGAGTTGGTGGGTGGGGAGTCATTTTGAATTTGTTCATTTGGTTAGTTGCACCTGCCTTGCTCAGAAAAGGATGTCAGGAGGCGTACAGAGATGCATTTAAACAATAGGAGAGGCCAGGCGCAGTGGCTCATACCTGTACTCCCAGCACTTTGGGAGGCCGAGGTGGGTGGATCATCTGAGGTGGTGAGTTCAAGACCAGCCTGGCTAACGTGGCAAAACCTCTACTAAAAATACAAAAATTAGCCGGGCATGGTGGTACATGCCTGCAATCCCAGCTACTCAGGAGGCTGAGGCAGGAGAATCACTTGAACCCGGGAGGCAGAGTTGCAGTGAGCCGAGATTGTGCAGCACCAGCAGGCGACCTGGGGTCCGGGGCTTGGTGGCAGCCGCAGCTCCATCGGGAACCAGCCAGCGCAGGCAAAGATGCACCTCTGCAGGGCTCAGGCAAGGTTGCCTGCTAAAGGCCAATGCCACATTGGTACAAGGTGTGCCTTGAGGAAGGATGAGGAAAAGCAGCGGAAGATAGGGACTGGGCTGTTTGCCCATGAACAAGGTGGGCCCTCTGCTGCTCCAGGATCCCAAATGTTACCAGTTCGAGGTATGGTGGAATGGGACCCCTGGGAGTTGGACGCTCACAGATTGACTTCTACCAGCCTTTGCTTGGCCCCGGACTACCAACGTGCCTCTGTCATGGGGATGCTGTCCAAAATGCTACCCTCCCCCTGCCCCTGTACCCACCTATGGGAGCACACAGAAGGCCTCTCTCCCTGGCCTCAGTCCTTGGAAAAAAATGTCCATATCCCCAGCACCTGCTTGGACCCATGAATGTGATGACTGATCGAGTTTCCCTCTTTGCTTTGCCTACTAGGACCTTAGAAATCCAGTTGTCCCTTACTAGCCTTCCTCAGCCCGGACCTTCACCTTGACCTCTCTCTCCAAGCCACACCAAACTCCAGCTCCCACACTCTTGCAACACCCTGAGCCTTGGCACGTGCTGGAACCCCATTTCGCCTGCACCCTCTTTTTTTTTTTTGAGGCAGAGTCTTGCTCTGTCACCCAGGCTGGAGTGCAGTGGCGCAATCTCAGCTCATTGCAACCTCTGCCTCCCGGGTTCAAGCGATTCTCCTGCCTCAGCCTCCCTAGTAATGGGACTACAGGCACCCACCACCATGCCTGGCTAATTTTTTGTATTTTAGTAGAGACGGGGCTTCACCATGTTGTGCAGGCTGGCCTCAAACTCCTTTGCTCAGGCAGTTTGCCCACCTTGGCCTCCCAAAGTGGTAGGATTACAGGCGTGAGCCACCGCATCCGGCCCTCTTTTTTTTTTTTTTTTTTTTTTGGAGATGGAGTCTTGTTCTGTTGCCCAGGCTGCAGTGCAGTGGTGCGATCTCGGCTCACTGCAACCTCTATCTCAAGCAATTCTCCTGCCTCAGCCTCCTGAGCAGCAGGGATTACAGACGTGTGCCACCACGCCTGGCTAATTTTCATATTTTTAGTAGAGATGGGATTTCACCATGTTAGCCAGGCTGTTCTAGAACTCCTGACCTCAGGTGATCAACCCGCCTTGGCCTCCCAAAGGGATTATAGACATGAGCCACCACTCCCGGCCATGCACCCACCCTCTTTAAAAAAATTTTTTTTGAGATGGGGTCCCGCTATGTTGTCCAGGCTGATCTCAAACACACGGCCTCAAGCAATTCTCCTGCCTAAGCCTCCCAAAGCATTAGGATTACAGGCATGAGCCACCGCGCCCAGCCTGTACCCTCTTCTTCTTGCTAACTCCCCAGGTATCAGCTCAGAGGCCACTTCCTCCAGGAAGCCTTTCCTGACTCCCAGATTGAATCAGATCCCTCCATGTGCCCCAAAGCTCCCCTCCTGCTCTCATGGATGCCTGTGTGGCTCCAGGCTGTGACTGCCCGTGTCCTCACCAGAGTCCATCTCACACTTCATGCAGGCAGCACCTCTGTCTACCTGGGCACTGCCATGTCCCTTTGCCCAGTGCAAAGCCTGGCACATGTCAATGAGAATGTGCCCTTCACAGCTGTCCCTGGCTCTGCACTGGGCACCAGGGACACAGCAGCATTGAATGAATGAATGAATGAAGAATGAGTGATTTATTGTCATTTGTACAGTCATGGGAGATTGTTCCTAGGTTCAATCTGGTGTCCGAAGTGCTGGTAGGAACAATGGGGTCTTCTGCAGGCCTCAGCATCCCAGTCATTGGTTTGGAAGATGTTATAACCAGAATCATCACTGCCAGGCTGACCTGGAGCCATGGAGGGAGAGGGTAGCCGTTAGGTGTGAAAGAAGAGAATTCTTCTTTCTGGGACTCTGGGGAGCTGGAGGTGGAGCCCAGAAAATGGTGTTTTGGATACGTTATTGTAATTTCCAATTTTTATTATTTTTATTTTATTTTATTTTTATTTATTTTTGAGATGGAGTCTCTCTGTCATCCAGGCTGGAGTGCAGTGGTGCAATCTCGGCTCACTGCAACCTCTGTCTCCCGGGTTCAAGTGATTCTCCTGCCTCAGCCTCCCGAGTAGCTGGGACTACAGGAGTGTGCCACCACGCCTGGCTATTTTTTTTTTTAAGTAGGGGCGAGGTTTCACCATGTTGGCCAAGCTGGTCTCAAACTCCCGACCTCCAGTGATCCACCCACCTCGGCCTCCCAAAGTGCTGGGATTATAGCCACAGCGCCTGGCCCTATTTTATTTTTTTGAGAGGGAGTCTCTGTCGCCTGTGTTGGAGTGCAGTGGGACAATCTCGGCTCACTGCAACCTCCGCCTCCTGGGTTCAAGTGATTCTCCTGCCTCAGCCTCCTGAGTAGTTGAGATTACAGGCACTCATCACCATGCCTGGATAATTTTTGTATTTTAGTAGAGACAGGGTTTCACCGTGTTGGTCAGGCTGGTCCTGAACTCCTGACCTCAAATGATCTGCCCACCTCAGCCTCCCAAAGTGTTGGAATTACAGGCGTGAGCCACTGCACCTGGCACAGTGTTTGTTATTTATTTATTTCTATTTTAGAGATGGAGGTCTTACCCTGTTGCCCAGGCTGGAGTGCAGCCTTGAACTCCTGGGCTCAAGTGATCCTCCTGCCTCAGCCTCCCAAGTAGCTGGGACTACAGGCATGCACCACATGCCTGACTAATCTTTCTGTTTTGTAGAGATGGGGGTTTTGGCTGGGCACAGTGTCACATGCCTGTAATCCCAGCACTTTGAGAGGCAGGGGTGGGAGGATTGCTTGAGGCCAGGAGTTTGAGACCAGTCTGGGCAACATAGCCATACTCTGTCTGTACAAAATATTTTAAAAAGAAATGAAATTAGCTAGGTGTGGTGGTGCGTGCCTGTAGTCCTAGCTACTTGGGAGGCTGAGACAAGAGGATTGCTTGAGCTCAGGAGTTCGAGTCTGCAGTGAGTCATGATCACACCACTGCACTCCAGCCTGGGCGACAGAGAGAGACCTTGTCTCAAAAAAAAAAAAAAAAAAGAGAGAGAGAGAGAGACAGGATCTTGCTATGTTTGAAGAGGCCAGGCTAGTCTTGAACTCCTAGCCCCAAACGATCCTCCTGCCTCAGCCTCCTTAAGTGTTGGGGTTACAGGCATGAACCACTGTGCCAGCAATTTTTGTTCCTTATATTTTCTTCTACACCCACAGGACTTCGAGACTGAGTTTCTGGATGAAGGCAGGATCAGGCCCTGGAGGAAACCAAATACTTCAAAGCTAGGCTGTGCGCAGTGGCGCATGCCTGTAATCCCAGCAGTTTGGGAGGCCGAGGTAGGTGGATCACCTGAGGTCAGGAGGTTGAGACTAGCCTGGCCAACATGGTGAAACCTCGTCTCTACTAAAAATACAAAAAATTAGCCGGGCGTGGCGGCAGGCACTTACAATTCCAGCTACTCAGGAGGCTGAGGCAGGAGAATTGCTTGAATCTGGGAGGTGGGGGTTGCAGTGAGCCGAGATCGCACCACTGCATTCCAGCCTGGGTGACAGAGGGAGACTCCGTCTCAAAAAAAAAAAAGATTTCAAAACTAGAAGATCCAGAGAAAATCCAGGAAATCCCAGGGGGAGGGGCAGCTAGGCAGGGCCCAATTCAACTATAGCCGTTTTGTTCTCTCTTGTTTTACATCCGGAGGCTCTGACTATGATTTTGCTTGTAAAAAGAATTCTGCTGAAAAATAATTAAAAGCCACTGACCTCGTCCAGAACAGGCAGTTACTTGCTTTCCCCAACAGCCCTGGCCTTCCTGCCAGCCACTCGCTTGGGGTGTGAGCAGGACCAGTGAACATTCACGGGGCAAGTTAGACTTGGGCGGGACATGGGACAGACGTGGCGCCGGTGCTAATTTGCAGTCCAGTGACGTCCTATCCCCAGAGCCTCTGCAATCAGACCCCACGAAGGTCAGGACAGGAGCAACGTGCCACAGAAAATATCTGTGTGTGTGGACTCAACAGGGCTGTGGCCACAGCTGTCCTTTCATAAACGTTGCTACATGAAAGAGAGAAGGGCTGCCTGGTGGAATGGATGATGGGATATTCTTTTGTGTTTTTGAGACAAGGTCTCACTCTGTTGCCTGGGCTGAAGTGCAGTGGCATGATCATAGGCTCACTGCAGCTTTGATCTCCTGGGCTCAAGCGATCCTCCCATCCCAGTCTCCTGAGTAGCTGGGACTACAGGTGTGCACCACCACGCCTGGCTAAGTTTTTGCATTTTTTTTTGTAGAGACAGGATTTCACTATGCTGCTCCGGCTGGTCTCAGAATCCTGACCTCAAGTGATCCTCCTGCCTCAGCCTCCCAAAGTGCTGGAATTATAGGCATGAGCCATTGTGCCTGGCCAGAATTTGTTTTGTTTTGTTTTTTTGTTTTTGAGACCATCTCGCTATGTCACCCAGGCTGGAGTGCAGTGGTACGATCTCAGCTCACTATAACCCCTGCCTCCCAGGTTCAAACAATTCTCCTGTCTCAGCCTCCCAAGTAGCTGGGACTATAGGCATGTGCCACCACACCCCATTGATTTTTGTCTTTTTAGCAGAGACAGGGTTTCACCATAATGGTCAGGCTGGTCTTGAACCCTGACGTCAGGTGATCCACCCACCTTGGCCTCCCAAAGTGCTGGGATTACAGGCGTGAGCCACCGTGCCTAGCCAAGGATGTTCTTTAAAAAGGAGTTTTGGCCGGGCATGGTGGCTCACGCCTGTAATCCTAGCACTTAGGGAGGCTGAAGCTGGTTGATCACTTGAGGTCAGGAGTTCGAGAACAGCTGGACAACATGGCGAAACCCTGTCTCTACTAAAAATACAAAAGTTAGCCAGGCGTGGTGGTGTGTGCCTGTAATTCCAACTACTCAGGAGTTTGGGGTGGGAGAATCGCTTGAACCCAGAAGGTGGAGGTTGCAGTGAGCCAAGATTGCACCACTGCATTCCAGCCTGGGCAACAGAGCGAGACTCCATCTCAAAAAACAAAACAAAACAAAACAAAAACAACAACAAAAAACACAAGATGGGGAGTTTAATGCTCAGTGCTGGCAGCAATTCTGACTGCTGGTGGTGCTAAGGAGGGTGTCACCACCTTTAGGGGACAAAGGGCAGATCATAATCAGGATATCCGTTTTTGGTGTACCCAAATTCATGCATTAAACTCATTTGAAAATGATCACTTTCCTTAAATGGGTGAAGCAGCTCGATTGCAGTCCTGCTTCTGCTTATAGCTTAGTAAAGATTTTCTTTTCTTTTTTTTTTCCCCCTTGGAGGGTTCGAAGGCCAGCTTTAGCGGAGGCCATGTCCAAATTAGGCCAACTCCACGCCGGTGCTGCCTGAATTAGCGATGGCCCCGCCTTCCCGTTTCACTGATTGATCAGCGCGGGCTCTTGCTGAGTGGTGCGGAGATTGTACGGGAGGCTCAGGGCTTGCTGCTGTGTTCTCCCGGGGTCGAACCTCAGAAACCATCACCCCCTCGTATGGATAGTCACCGGGAGGCCCAGAGGTGACTCTCTGAAAATATTAGAGAGGATGTCTGGCCCCAGAGTGTCCTCCAGGGACACTCTGGGGCCAGACATCCATGGGTCAGAGGTCAAGTGGGGGTAGGGAGGGCAGGGTCAGCCCAGGTTCCCAGGCTCGGGCAAGGAAACGAAGAAATAAAGCAAGAGGAAGAACAGATGTCGCAGGCTTTCCCTGTGCAGCCAGGTGGGCGGCAGCGACACTCAGGGAGGGAGGCTTGCTGCTTGGAGGTGCTGCTGGCTGGCTTCCTGAAGGGCTGGAGGAGGAAGAGGCTGCTCTCTCAGCCTCTGCAGGTAAATGATTTACAACTGGCTCTCAAAAGAAGGAAAAAAAAAAAGAAAGAAAGAAAGAAAAAAAAGCATGAAAGAGAAAGGAAAAGAGAAAGAAGGAAGGAAGGGGTCCAGTGGCTCACGCCTGTAATCCCAGCACTTTGGGAGGCCGAGGCTGGCGGATCACGAGGTCAGGAGATCGAGACCATCCTGGCTAACATGGTGAAATCCCGTCTCTACTAAAAATACAAAAAACTAGCCGGGCATGGTGGCAGGCGCCTGTAGTCCCAGCTACTTGGGAGGCTGAGGCAGAAGAATGGCGTGAACCTGGGAGGTGGAGCTTGCAGTGAGCTGAGAACACGCCACTGCACTCCAGCCTGGGAGACAGAGCGAGAGTCTGTCTCAACAACAACAACAACAACAACAACAACAACAACAACAAGAACAACAACAACAACAAAATTAGCTTGGCATGGTGGCGGGTGCCTGTAGTTCCAGCTACTGGGGAGGCTGAGGCAGAATTGTTTGAACCCTAGAGGTGGAGGTTGCAGTGAGCCAAGATCACACCACTGCACTCCAGCCTGGGTGACAGAGCGAGACTCCGTCTCAAAAAAAAAAAAAAAGAAGAAGGAAGGAACGAAGAAGAGAAAGAAAGTAAAAGAGAGAGAGAGAGGGGCCAGAGGTGGTTAATGCCCTGTAATCCCAGCACTTTGGGAGGCCGAGGCAGGAGAATCACTTGAGGCCAGGAGTTCAAGACCAGCCGGGGCAACATAGCACAAGATTCCGTGTCTACAAAAAAATTTTAAAAATGAGCCAGGTGTGGTGGCATATGCCTGTAGTCATAGCTACTTGGAAGAGTAAGGTGGGAGGATTGTTTGAGGCCAGGAGTTCAAGGATGCATTGAGCTATGATGATGCCATTGCACTCCAGCCTGGGCAACAGAGCAAGACCCTGTCTCAAAAAAAAAAAAAAAAAGAGAAGAAGTAGTAGTGTGAAGATATGCATGATATGCATGCGCCTTCTCTTTCTTTCTGTCTCTCTCTCTCTCTCCAGCACACGCTACTCCGTGCCCACCCACCCCAGCCCATGGTTGTATTAATGAAACTCAAAGAAGCACTCAGGGCTACACCAAGGCAGGGCAGAGCAGGGGCCAACTCCCAAGTGTAGGACTTGCTCTGTGAAGCCTTCTTGGGGGCACTTTCGGGAATGTCCCCCAGCACCTATGGCTCTCAGCCTGAAACTCTGAGAAGTGGATGCCAGTGGGTTTTGGGGTCCCTGGGGGCTGCCTGGACTGGCCTGGCCTGATCCAGCTCAACTTACCCCTAGGTGCTCTGGGGCATTCATTATGGGTGACACTGTCCTGGTGACTGGAGTGCAGAGCTTTCTGGGTTACCCAAGCCAGGTGATGACAGACGGGGTCTGTCCCCAGGGATGTGCCCACAGGAGAGGATGGCTTTAGCTGCATGCTGGGAGCGGCTTCTGGACTGTTCTCAGAAGCGAGGGGCCCTGTGCAGGGCACCTTGGCACTGAGTCACCCTCTCTCCCAGCTGCAGTCCACAGCGGCACTTTGCCCTACCACTTAAGTACATGCATGCACTCGTGTGTGTGTGTGTGTGTGTGTGTGTGTGTGTGTGTGTGTGTGTGTTTTAAATTCATTGCTTTTGGTCTTCCTTTTACTTTCTTTCTTTTTTTAGAGACAGGGCCTTGCTTTGTCACCCAGGCTGGAGTGCAGTGGCACAATCACGGGTCACTGCAGCCTCCAACTCTTGGGCTCAAGCAATCCTCCCGCCTCGGCCTCCTGAGTAGCTAGGACAACAGGCACACGTCCCCATGCTGGGCTAATTTTTACATTTTTAATAGCGATGAGGTCTCACTATGTTGCCTAGGCTGGTCTCAAACTCCTGGGCTCAAGCGACCTGCCCCCTTTGGCCTTCCAAAGTGCTGAGATTACAGGCACGAAACACTGCACCCAGCCTTCTTTTCTTCCATGAATATAGTGACAGACCTTTGTTGGTGTCTAGTCTCTCTTCTGGTTTGCTGGGTGACTCTGCACCAGTCACTTGGCCTCTCTGGGCCACAGTTTTATCATCTACCCTAAATGCCCTTTGAAAAGTTTCTTTGTAAATGGGGTGTTTGGGGCGTGGTACAGGCTGCCAATGGACCAGCATCGTGGTCTTCCCTCACCTGGCTGAGTTCACTATTGTGTCTGAGCCTGGGACCATGGGAGGCTCTGATGCCAGTTTCCTGAGGCTGGGACCCAACTAAAGCCTCCACTTAGGGATCAATCAGGGAGGGCTTCCTGTAGGAGTTGATGCCAGAGTGGGCCCTGAAGGGTGAGGCTGGGGAAACACCTTTCCCGGCAGGACGATCAGCCATTGCAAAGACCAGAAGGCAGCTGTAGGACAGCGGGAGTCTCAGAGGGACAGAGGTGGAGCATAGAGTCAGGGACGTCTGAGTGTGGCCCGGTCACTGTGCCTCAAGGTTTAGTTTTGAGCAGGAAAGGAGCTGGAAGGGCTCATTGTGATCAGAGTTGGGGCACCCCAGGGCATGGCAAGGGCATCTGCCAGACCTGGGTTCCAACCCTGCCTCTGCCATCCATCCCCATGTGACCTTGGGCTCTGAGCCCATCTTCCTCGAAAACGTCTAATAGACATGTTGGGAGGAGTAAATTAAAGCAGGTCCTTGCTCCTGGTACAGGTGAGGTCTGCCCCTCGCCCCCTTGGTTTTGGGGTAGTGGCACCCTTGAGCCTTCTTATTCTCACACGGGGCCCTAAAAACTACTACCCCAAACTGAGGGAGAAAACGCAGAGGCTAGGAACTCTCCTGGAAGGATGCGAAGATGAACTATCCTGGAAGGATGCGAAGAGGAACTATCCTGGAAGGATGTAAGTGAGGGTGCACCCACACTTACGGAGCACCGCCTGGGCCAGGCCTTCTGCCTGGCACTCAGCATGCCACCCTCCCTTACTCGGTGGACTGGGATTTTCCTGGGTGGCCCCTCCCTCCCCACTGTTGATTTCTATTCGTCCACTTTGTCCTGCGTCCCAGAGGCATGGACGGACCGTGCACTCCAGGTCGCCTGCTAAGGGACCGGACAGGCCCCTGGGACCACAGGAGCTGCTGAGGGCTAAGGATGCCAGGGGTGGGGAGGGAGGGTGGTGGAACGGGCCCCGGGTGCGTGTTTGAGCTTTGGGGCAAGGCTGGGGCCCAGGGAGTGGGGACCTGGGGAGTGGGGACCCGATTGGTGGCAGCGCGGCCCCACCGGTCTATCTCGATCCTCGTTAGCGCGGCGCCACCTAGCGGCGTCCAGTGGAAGCGGCGGCGCGACCTCGTCCAGGGCGGCTCGTGGGGTCCGGAGTTCCCCGTGCTTCTGCTGCGCCCTCGGGGAGCGAACGACGGGCAAGGGGGCCAGGAAGGGGCCGCCCTGGCCTCGGCCAGAGGAGCAGGAGGCGAGGGCAAGGCTATAACTCCTGACACCTAAGGGCCTGGATGCCCGGGGGAAGAGGCGGGAGGAAGGAAGTCAGGACTGACTCAGCCCTGACCTTGGACCTGACCTTGACCCCAGGCCCTGTAGTTTGCTTCCTTAACCCCAGTTTCCATGAACAGAAGCCTCCACTTAGTCCCATCAGGGAGGTCAAGGGGGAGGCAAGAGAGGCGGGATGTCCAGCCTGGGCAGGGAAGAAGGTCAGCCCTGGGAGTGCAGCAGGGGTGGCGGGGGCTGGGTAGGGTGGGCTCAGGGTGCGCTGGGAGGGACAGGGGACAGGAGGCACAGGCTGTGGTCACAGGCCCAGGATGGGCTGCAGAGTGGGACCTGTGGCAGAGGATCCCAGGAGGCAGTGAGGCCAGGGCTGCAGGGACTCCCGTCCCCCCAATAGGATCCCACCCTGGTTCCTTACAAGTAGGAGGTCCCCAAGCCATTGCCCATATCCTGACCCCCTGTCCTGCAAGCCACAGCCTCTTCCTCCCTCCCCTGTCACTGAAGGACCAACCAGGAATACTGTGTTAAAGTCAAGCAGAACGGACACATCTTTAGGGACCCCAATGGTGGGGTGCCAGGGTCTGAATGGCGCTGTGTGTAGGGGGGTTATATGCTTGGCTCCCAAGCCTGGGGCAGGTCATTCTGGCTCTGCCCAGATTCCACGTTGACTGTGGGCAGACCAGCATCTTCCCCAGCAAAAGGCCCTGTGGCATCGGGAAATTCCTGCGCGTGAAGCTGGAGATGCACGGTCTATGGGTGAGTGGACCCCAGTACTACGGTGGAACCTCAATACTGCAGTGGCACCTCAGTGCAAGGCAAGGCCCTGCACACCTGTCGTAGGACATTGAGAGACATTAACGTAGTGATGATGCCTACGTTTGTATGTGTGTGTGTGTCTACGTGAGTACGACTCTGTGTGTTAGTGTATGTGTGTGTATCTGGTGTGTGAATACATGTCTGTGTGTGCGTGTTTGTGTGTGTCTCTGTGTGTTAGTGTGTATATTCATTTGAATGTGTAAATACATGTCTGTGTGTAAGTGTGACTCTGTGTGAATGCCTGTCTGTGTGTGTCTCTGCATTAATGTGTATGTGAATGCAAGTCTGTGTGTGCCTGTGTGTATCTGTATGTCAGTGAGTGCATATGTGAATGCATGTCTGTGTGTGTATGACTGTAGTGTGTGTGTGTGAATGTGTGTCTGTGTGACTAGGGGGTTGGAGGGTGAGTGGAGCTCTGGGCAGAGTGGACCCTGTGGCTGTGCAATTTGGAAAATGCCCTCTATGCCCTGCCCACCTCCCTGGGGCAAGGGGTGCCTTCCTATTTCCCTGGCGAAGCCTGCAAATTCCTCCTGGTGTAGGGGGTCCCCTTCTCTCCTCTACCTCCCCTCCACGTCTTGCCCACAACCCACAGTCCTGCTCTTTGCAGATGCCCCCTTGGGCTGTGTCTGCTGAGGGGGGCTCGGGGCCACCCTCCTTCGTGATTTCAGCCTGAGAATATTTTTATTTATTTATTTATTTATTTATTTATTTATTTATTTATTTATTTATTTATTTATTTATTTATTTATTTATTTTCTGAGACTGAGTCTCACTCTGTTGCCCAGGTTGTAGTGCAGTGGCATGATCTCGGCTCACTGCAGCCTCCACCTCCCAGGTTCAAGCAATTGTCCTGCCTCAGCCTCCCGAGTAGCTGGAATTACAGGCATAAGCCACCACGCCCAGCTAATTTTTGTATTTTTAGTAGAGACAGGGTTTTGCCATATTGGCCAGGCTGGTCTTGAACTCCTGACCTCAAATGATATGCCCGCCTCGGCCTCCCAAAGTGCTGGGATTACAGGCGTGAGCCACTGTGCCTGGCCCAGCCTGAGAGTCTTGTATAAGGAGATTCAGGTGGAAAACAATGAGGACATAAAGCTATGTGGTGCGTGCTTTAAAAATCAAGATGTGGGCCTGGCGCGGTGGCTCATGTCTGTGATCCCAGCACTTTGGGAGGCTGAGGGGGGAGCGGATCACCTGAGGTCAGGAGTTCGAGACCAGCTTGAGTAACATACCAAAACCCTAGCTGTGCAAAAAATTTTAAAAATCAGCCGGGTGTGGTGGCACGTGCCTGTGGTCCCAGCTACTTGGGAGGCTGAGGCAGGAGGATCGCTTGGGCCCTGGAAGTCAAGGCTATAGTGGGCTGTGGTTGCATCACTGCATTCCAGCCTTGGCCACACAGCGAGACCCCATTTCTAAATAAATACAGGTGTGGCCGGGTGTGCTGGCTCACGCCTGTAATCCCGGCACTTTGGGAGGCTGAGATGGGCGGATCACCTGAGGTCAGGCGTTTGAGACCAGCCTGCCCAACATGGTAAAACTCCATCTCTATTAAAATACAAACATTAGGTGGGCATGGTGGTGGGCACCTGTAATCCCAGCTACTCAGGAGGCTGAGGCAGGAGAATCACTTGAACCCAGGAGGCAGAGGTTGCAGTGAGCCAAGATCGTGCCACTGCACTCCAGCTTGGGCCACCCAGCAGGACTCTGTCTTAAACAAACAAACAAATAAATAGTTAATTAAATGAAAAAGCCAGGTGCATGAAGATTCTTGTGTTTTTTTTCTGCTGTGTCTGGGGCCTGGAGAAATCCAGAACGTGCCGCTCCAGACCCGAACAAGGAGAAATAGAGACCTGGTTTCTCAGTGGGATCTTGGACCCTTAAGGTTCCCTCGCTGTTCGTTTTTTTGTTGTTTTGTTTTATTTTGTTTGTTTGTTTTTTGAGACAGAGTCTCACTCTGTTGCCCAGGCTGGAGTGCGGTGGCGTGATCTTGGCTCACTGCAGCCTCTGCCTCCTGGGTTCAAGCGATTCTCCTGTCTCAGCTTCCTGAGTAGCTGGGATTATAGGTGTGTGACACCATGCCCGGCTAATTTTTGTATTTTTAGTTAGTGACAGGGTTTTGCCATGTTGGCCAGGCTGGTCTCAAATTCTTGGTCTCAGGTGATCCAGCCATCTTGGCCTCCCGAAGTGCTGGGATTACAGGCGTGAGCCACTGCGCCCGGCTACCTTTGTTTTTTTGACCATGCTTGGAGTCTGTTTTCTGGAGAAGAGGAAGCACATTGGCCCGATTTCTATCTTGAAATGACAGGGCTTGGGGACATTGAAGGATGCTGCATAGAAATTTGACCAATGGTTTTTGCCCTTTTGTCACGCCCGTCAGGGCGCAGATGGCCACGGTTGGGAGGGAGGGGAAGTCTCCTTCCTGTGTGTAAGCCTACAGCATGCGCGGCTGTCTACGCCCTGACCTCATTCAGCTTCTCAGCTTCTCAGCAGCCCCCTGGGTATAGGGGCAGGGCTGAGCCTCTGGGAGGTTATAAACCCTCCTCGATCAAGGTCCCTCCATTTGTAAGTGATACAGGTGGGATTCGAATCCAGGCTAGACCAACCCCAAGGCTGTGCACATGCCAAAAGGCACGAGCTCAGACCCACAATAAGGGGACGGTGAGGCCTGGGGGTGCCTCAGGGTGGGCACCGCTGGTGCCTGCTGCCCAGAAGCCTGGCTGCTGCTCCCCGGGGCTGTGAGAGCTGGCCTTCAAGGTCACGGTGGACAGTTATTCTGTGCTTGAATTTTGGGCTCAGAGTTTAGGCAGACGTCTGGCCACTCTGAGAACCGTCCCCAGGTGTCATCATTCCTGGGGCCACACGGGAGCCCTGGCCTGTGCCCCACTTGGGATTGCCTTTGTCTCCGTTGTCTGGCCTGGGAGGAGGGCACAGGGCTCTGGTAGGCTCTGACGACCTGCAGCTGTGCGGTAGGGCTTGGGTGGTGGGACCCCAGTTTCTCCTCCGGGCTGTCTCTCTCAGCTTCCTCTCCTGCCAGGTGGTTTAGCAACAGGATCAGGTGAGCGTGAAACCAGCCTGGTGGTTGCGGGTGTCTCTACGCTCTG